>NC_082617.1:740000-1040000 GCF_030936135.1 Gavia stellata | reverse complement strand
GCTTACCTTGACACCACATCTCCCCAATATTTCAAAGCTGGAGAAACACCAGCAAACCTTGGGGTCATCCTGGTGCTGTAGCCCCCGGGTTACTTGTACTGGTAGGGCACAGGTGGAAAGGCGCTGAGCCAGCCCTGGACACCCCCTGCCCAGCTCCTCTCTGCTGCCTGCACGCCCTGCAGCCCTTCCAAAACGTTCACCCTCCCCAGGGCACGGGTGCCTCTCCACCACCGTGTCCCCCCGGGCATCCCTTGTCCTCCCTCACCTCAGCACAATGTTTTGCCCAGAAGTTTTTTGAATAATGGCGCTTTGTGGCAGGACAAGGGGAGCTTTTGTTAGTGCCTGGGCAGCTGTCACAGAGCCTGCCCGAAACGCAGTCACCCTTAGCAACACCACTTGGGGCTGGGGCAGCCAAACGAGTTATTCACAGCTCCGTTATTCACAGCTCCCCGCTGCACTTGGCCCTGAAAGCAGCCTGGAGAGGGAGATGGTTAAAGATAGCTGCAGGAGAGGGAGATGGTTAAAGATAGCTGCAGGAGAGGAGAAGGGGCGAAGGGGAGAGGGGGCTCTGGGCAGCTGGGGAGGAGGGAGGGACAGGTCGTGAAATGAAGAGAACCAGAGGAAAGGAAAAAGGGAGGGAGGGAGAGGATGGATGGATGGATGGATGGATGGATGAAAGCAAGAATGGAAGGAAGAAAGGCTTGAAGGAAGGATGGCTGGCTGGAAGGAAGGCTAGAAGGAAGGCTGGAAGGAAGGATGGCTGGCTGGAAGGAAGGCTAGAAGGAAGGCTGGAAGGAAGGATGGCTGGCTGGAAGGAAGGCTAGAAGGAAGGCTGGAAGGAAGGATGGCTGGCTGGAAGGAAGGAGAGAAGGAAGGCTGGAAGGAAGGATGGCTGGCTGGAAGGAAGGCTAGAAGGAAGGCTGGAAGGAAGGATGGCTGGCTGGAAGGAAGGAGAGAAGAAAGGCTTGAAGGAAGGATGGCTGGCTGGAAGGAAGGCTAGAAGGAAGGCTGGAAGGAAGGATGGCTGGCTGGAAGGAAGGCTAGAAGGAAGGCTGGAAGGAAGGATGGCTGGCTGGAAGGAAGGATAGAAGGAAGGCTGGAAGGAAGGATGGCTGGCTGGAAGGAAGGAGAGAAGGATGGGTGGCTGGAAGGAAGGAAGGAGGGAAGGAAGGCTGGAAGGAAGGAGAGCTGGCCTGGTTTAATGCTTACTGCTGTTGAGGGCATCCTTCCCAGTCTTGGAGTCACAGCTGGGCTGGGGGTACAGCTTGTTGCAGGCAGGTTGGTCCCCTCCAAGAACCCCAACACTTGCCCGTGGGATCGGTTGGGCAGGAGCTGCGGGCAGCTGGGCCTGAGCAGGGCAGGCAGCAGCCACCACGAGGGGACAACAACGCCGCCCTCGCATGCAGACCTGCACAGCGATGGGCTCCCCTGAAGCAAGTCTGTCCTGGAGGGGCAACGACGGAGGAGAGGCTCAGCGAGGGGTGACCTCTCTGCGTCTCTGGCTTGGAGAGGAGCAGGGGCAGCTCCAGGGGCAGCTCCTGGGCGCTGAGGGTTTCCCCCACCCGGCACCCCCCTGGGGCAGGAGCCCCACTCCCGGACAGGCCATACGCAGGGAGATGCGGGTGCTGCAGCGGCCGCCCCCGCGCCGTGCCCCGGGGGCTCCGTGCCTCGGTTTCCCCGGGAGGAGGGGGATCCACCAGCAAGCACCGGCCTGGCGGCAAAGCCCCGGGGGCCCTCGCGGGACGACGGTGCCCTCTGGGCCCGGCAAAGCCACCCCGGGGCCGGGCCGCGGGGTCCGGGCCTGCCCTGGGCCGCGGGGCGGGGCGGGGCTGGGCTGCGGGGATGCCCCGGGGCACCGCCCCGCGCTGGGCCGGGCCGGGCTGGGCCGTGCGGGCGGAGCGGCCGCGGCCCGGAGGTGCCTTTAAGTGGCGGCGGCGGGCGGGCGGCCCCGGGCCGGGGGCGGTGCTGCGCAAGGCCGGGCTGGGCCGGGCGCGGCGGGGCCGGGGCTGGAGCCGGAGGCCGGCCCGCTCCGCTTCGCTCCCTCCCAGCCTGCTGCGGACAAAGGCGGCGGTGGCGGCCCGGTGGGGCATGGCGGTGGGCGGCGGGTGAGCCGCGGAGCCGAGCGGGGGGAGCCCCTGCGGCGGGGCTGGGCCCGGCCCGGCCATGGGGTTCCTGCACCAGCTCCGTCTCCTGCTCTGGAAGAACGTGACGCTGAAGCGGCGCAGCCCGGTGAGCGCGGGGACGGCGGGGGCCCGGGGGGGCTGGAGCTCCCCTGCAGCCCCGGGCAGCCGCAGCCGCCGGGGGGGGGGACGGGACGAGGCCGGGCCCTCAGCGGGGGGGGCTCCGCGGGGCGGCTGCCTGGACCGGAGGGGCCCCGCGGCGCCGCAGGCCGGGGGCGCAGGAGGGTGCGGAGCCAGCCCCGCCGGCGTCGGGGTCTCCCCTGGGTCCCCGCCGCTGCCCGCTCCCCCCCCCCGCCGGTCAGCCCTGGGGACAGGCGGTGCGTGGGGTGGCGGGTGCGGGCCTGGCGATGGGCGCTCGCCTGCGGCCGTGGGGAGCAAGAAGCGTGGGGGCCGTCTGTGGGCGACCCCGAGGAAGGCCCCGCCCGGCCCCGGCCCCGCGGCTCCCCTCGTGGGGCAGCAACAGTTGGGTCTCTCCCACCCCGTGTCCGTGGGAGCCGTCCGGGCCCTGTGGCCGCTGGAGGAGCGCAGGGCCGTGGGCTGGGTGCCGTCTCCCACCCAGTCCTCTGCTCTGTGCAGCATCTCGCTCCCTACCACAGCCGCTTTCGTGTCCCAAATGCCCCGGGCACCCTGTCCCTGGTCCCCAGGGCCGCCCCTCCGGGGTGGGAGAGCTTTCCCCCAGCCCGCGGTATCCAAAGGCTATAAATAGGTTTCTAAATCATATGTGGGTCAGAGCTGCCTCTCCTCCATGGGCTGGAGAAGAGCTGCTCCCACTTTCTGGGCATGAGGCTGAGGAACGTGGGGGTCCTGGGGGGCCGGTCCCCTCCCGCAGCTGGCAGAGGAGGCAGGATGGCACCTTCCTTGCTGGGGTTGCGAATCTGGTGTAACCCTGCCCCGGCCTCCCCTGCCTGCCTGCTCCCGAGCAGGGCTTCCCTGCCACATCCTGCCGGATGGGCAGGAGGGACCCCCCGGGGAGGGACCCCTGGCCTGGAGGGACCCCAGGCAGCGGTGCAGGCAGGGGGATGGGTGCGCTGGGTGCCGAGGGAGCCGGTTATTTTTAGAGGGTGGGGGAGGGTAGCGAACTGCTGCTCCTGAGCTGGCAATGCTCTCTCCTCTTCCCCCTCCCAAATATCCTGCAGGCCTGATCCTGGCTGCTTTCCCTCGCCAGCAGCCCACGAGCATCAGACCCTCCTCTGTCCCGGTGGCGGAGCACCAGAGACCACCTGGGATAGGTGCGGGCAGGGCTGGGCTAAGGCCCACGTTGCAGGCCGGTGCCCACTGCACGGGCAGCCACGGTGCCCCCAGGATGGGTGAGGGGGATGATGCTCTTCAGCTGAGTCATCCCTGCTCCGTACCCCGAGTAGAGCAGCATGGCCACGGTGAGGGGCTGCCCGGTGCCAGCGTGCCATGGACCCCTGCCCGCGAGGGCGAGCCGGCTGGCACAGCTGCGCCCTGGCATCCACTGGCCCTTGGCAGCTGCCCCGGGCCTGGCCGCCGTGGCTGGTGAGGTTCCAGCCTGGGGATGTGCACATCTTTTGGGGACCCAGTTCTCCCTGACCCTCCCCAGCTCCGTGGGCAGCATGGGGGTGCAATACAGGAAGCTGCAGCAGAAGGAGGAGGAGGACGAGGAGCCCAAGCCTGGTCACCCACACGTGTGGGGCTGTCACTGGAGTGCCCTGCTTGCTGCAGGCAGGGTGGCAGGGGAAGGACCAGCACCTCCTCACCCACTCAGCGATGCTGCATGTGAAGGGGCGTGCGGAGGACCAGCTGTGTACCGGGGTGAGAGCTGCGCCCGGTGCGGTGGGTGCTCATGGATTTGGTGCAGCCCCTGGGGCAGTCATGCCCTGAGGATGTGCGTGCCCTATGTGTCTCACCTACTTCCTTGTGCTCCTGCTGCGTGCAAGTCCCATTGTCACCTCCGGCTTCTCATCTGTGCAGGGGACATCATCCTGCCCGCTCCTGGGGGAGCACTGCCCTCTCCCAGCAGCCTGGGAGCAGAGCTGCCAGTGCTGGCCGGCCAGGGCAGAGTCAGGCCCCGTGCCAGAGCCCAGCCTCGTCAGCCCGTGCCTTACTCTCCGTGGGTGGGTTCCCCAGCACAGGTCTGCCCTGGCCCCATCCAGAGCTGGGTGTTTCACCGACTGAAACCAGCTCTGTATCCCACTGGGCTGATCCTGCTGCGGCAGGCAGAGGCTGGGGGGATTGGAGCAGGGAGGAGGGTAAGCATGAGACCCCCTCCTCTGTTGGGGGTTCACCCCGGGGGGGTTGGAGTTGGAGGTTGCTGGGCTTCTCCCAGTCTCTCAGAGGGAGTGTGGTGTGTGTGTGCCCTTGCCCTGCCAGCAGCCGCCTGTTGCCACAGCCCCGTGCCGTGGGGTGCTGCCCTGGGTAGGTGCCTCACCACGGTGCGCTTTCCTCCCAGCAACGTGCAGAGCAGCAGCCCTGGTGCTGCGGGATGGGATGGGGAGCAGAGACCTCATGTTTGGCTGAGGGTGCTGGGCTGGGACTCGAGAGAGCTGGGGCCAGTCCCCTGTGCTGCCCCTGAATGCTGGTGGCCCTGGGGGAGTCCCCATCGTCCCTGGCACCAGGGGCTGTTTGGGGAGCAGCATTGCAGCGAGGTGCAGCGGTGGTTTTGGGACAGACTTTGTCCGCAGGCACTTGGTGAGGGCTTGGCTGATCTGCTTGAGGATGCAGTGGTGGTGGGTACAGGGAGGCTGCACGACCAGGTGGCCTTCGAGAGGGGTGTGCTCCTGACCCACAGTGCCATATGTCACCTGCTTCCGTAACTGCCTTTGTCACCAGATGAGCTCACCTGCAGCCTGGCCTGTATCAGAAATGGTGTGGGCAGCAGGAGTAGGGAGGTGATCGTGCCCCTGTACTCAGCGCTGGTGGGGCTGCCCCTCGAATGCTGTGTTCAGTTTTGGGCCCCTCACTCCAAGAAGGACATTGAGGTGCTGGAGTGTGTCCAGAGAAGGGCGACGGAGCTGGTGAGGGGTCTGGAGCACAAGTCTGATGAGGAGTGGCTGAGGGAGCTGGGGTTGTTCAGTCTGGAGAAGAGGGGGCTGAGGGGAGACCTCATTGTTCTCTACAACTACCTGAAAGGGGGCTGCGGTGAGGTGGGTGTTGGTGTCTTCTCCCAAGTGACGAGTGACAGGACAAGAGGGGAATGGCCTCAAGTTGTGCCAGGGGAGGTTCAGGCTGGATATTAGGAAAAACTTCTTCAAAAGGCATTGGAACAGGCTGCCCAGGGAGGTGGTGGAGTACCGTCACTGGAGATGTTCAAGGAACGTGTGGACGTGGCACTGTGGGACATGGTTTAGTGGGCATGGTGGGGTTGGGGTGGTGGTTGGACTTGATGATCTTACAGGTCTTTTCCAACCTTAATGATTCTGTGATTCTGACGAGGATGATGGCTTGGCACTGTCCCGTGGCGCCTCTGTAAGGTTTCGTGAGCAGCCCGTGGGAGCATCAGACTTTGTCCATGTGGCTGAGCTGTTCTGGGGGCTGCTCTGGGGTTTGGCTGTGATTTTATTCTTCCCAGGGCAGAAATTCAGGCAGGCACCCTGGGGCGATGGGGGTCTGAGCAGAACGGCATCAGTGGCCCTCGGTGGAGGGAAGCCAGGGCTGTGGGTGCCTGAGCACAGTCCCCTGGGGTGCGGATTGCAGCCCTGGGCAGTGCAGGCTGTGCTGTCGTCTACGTCACCTTGGCTCTGCTCAGCTGTGTGTGTCGTAAGGGACAGGCTCCCTGATGATTTTGGTAGCTGGTTTAAACCTACGTTGGATGTAAAATTAACAGGTGATCTCTCAAAAGTTACCGCAGGCCTAGTTCAGGGTGTTCAGTCGCCTTCCCCGTGGCTCTCTGTGTCCACGCGTTCGGGACAGGAAGGCGACTGCAGCTGGAGCTCCTGGCTCTGAAGTGCTGGCGATGGAAGTGTGCAGCCAGGTTTTGTCTGGCCCTGGGGAAGTGTTGGCGGTTCAGTGCTCTTTTGGAGGAACGGCGAGCAGGAGCTGAGGCTCTGGACGCTGCTTGGGTGTCGCAGCATGTCGGTGGGGCTCCCGTGGTGTGGGTCCTGGGGTGGGGGGAGGATGCACGTGGGGCAGGGGAGAGCTGGGCAAGTGGCGTGGCTGCTTTGCCCTGTGCAGGGTTTGTGCTTTCTGCTCCTTGGCCAAGAGCCGGGAAGCTCCCACCATGCAAAGGAGTTGTCCTGGCAGGTCTGCCCCTTTTTCCCTGGCCAGTGGGACTGGAGCTGGGGGGACCTTGATGCCTCCAAAATAAGAAAGGCTGAAATTTGGGGGTTTGAGGGGGCTCGCCCTGCTGGCAGGGCCCTGTTGCAGCAGTGCCTGTGCTGGGGCACAGGGTTCCTGGGGGACAGGGCACCCCGTGCCTGCGGAGGTGCTGCCAGGTCCTGCTTCCCGGGGCTGGGTGGGGGCTGGTGCCAGGTCCTGCAGCAGGAATCGATTGCTCCGGCTCAGGGTGCTCTTTGCCCCCTTGCTGTTTGCAGCTGGCACGGGGGAGGCGCCGGGGGATGCGCAGGCTCGGCAGGGTGGTGCTGGTGAGGCAGTGCCGGGCAGCGTCCCTGTGAATCCCTGCTCGCAGGGTGGCTGTGGGGGCACCTGTTGCAGAGTGATTGGTGGCCGTGGTGGCCCAGAGGGCAGGTGGCCATGAGCCACTGAGCCTGCAGGTCTCTGCCTTGCTCCCTGCCCATGGCGAGAGGCTGCAGGGTGGCTGGCACCTTCTTCCACGCTGCAGCACAATCCCACCTGTGCTCAGGCTGGGCATCTTCTGGTGGCAGGAGGGTGGCCATTTCCCAGTGCCGTGAGCTGGTGCAGGAGCGCTGCCATGTGGCTCTGGGACAGGGCACTGCTGATGGCGTGTCCCCCTCGGCCCAGCATCCTGGTGTCCAGCTGATGCAGCACCGTGGGGCTGGCACGGGGGAGAACCGTGCTTGGCTCTCCCTGGGCTCCCAGCTCAGGAGAGGTGTTGGCAAACCCCAGTGGGGATTTCCTCCCCCTCCAGTTTCCCCAAAGCACCTCCGTGCCAGGGCCGTAGGGCAGGGTATGAGGGGTGGGGACCTGTCCTCGGCTGGGGGTGGGTGGCAGAGGGACAAGAGGTAATGGGCACAACTTACACTGAGCAAAAGTGTGACCAGAGGCAGAGGTGACAGCAGCCAGGTCTTGGCAGGGGGTGGGCAGCCCCTGGGCCCAGCTTTGGCTGTCCCCATGGGTGGGGGCACAGGCAGGTGACCTCGGGGAGCCCTGGCAGCTGCCCGGGCGGGTTGTGACCATCAGTGGGTGTCCATGGTTGGGTCCCTGCAGGGGTGGGGGGGCAGGACTGGTCTGGTCTGGGGTCTTAGCTTGGCCCTGTGGGTCTGCCCGGCCGCGGGGCCTCACTCACCCGCTGGCTCCAGTGCTCGACTTTCCCAGTGACCATGGCTTCACCTGCCTGTGCTTCCCAGCTGTGGGCAAGTAAGTGGGTGTTTAACAGATTAAAGTCTGGAGCTATCAAAAAGTTTAAGATACTTCCACTGGCCTTAAAATGCTGTTGGAAAAGTTGGGGTGTTGATTCTCCAGGAGCGGAGCCCCATCCCTTGGGGCTCCTGTGGGCTGGGACCTGCTGTTGTTGGCTCCGGGGGCAGCGCTGGGACCCGCAGCAGAGGCTGGCAGGGAGCGGGCAGCAGCTCTCCTTCCTCCCCAGGGAGGAGCTCGGGCAGACCGTGCCCTTGTCCTGGTGGGTGCAGGCTGGGGCTTTTGGACGCTGGGCTTGCACCAGGCTATGCATGGTGCTTCACCTGCACTGGGGCCGGTAAATCCCCTCGCCAGGTGCCAGGACACAGGAAGAGGAGGGGGGCTGGTGTGGCAGGTTTGGGGTGCAGGGGCATCACTGGGGTTGCCAGCTTGGGGGGTCTCTGGGCCGGGGCTCCCAGGCCCTGGCTGCCCCTCTGCCAGGCTGTGCTAGCCGAAGCCTGCAGCCATCACCTTCGGGGCATCCCCTCACTACCAGAAGGACATTGAGGTGCTGGAGCGTGTCCAGAGAAGGGCGACGGAGCTGGTGAGGGCTCTGGAGCACAAGTCTGATGAGGAGCGGCTGAGGGAGCTGGGGTTGTTCAGTCTGGAGAAGAGGAGGCTGAGGGGAGACCTCATCGCTCTCTACAACTACCTGAAAGGGGGTTGTGGGGAGGTGGGTGTTGGTCTCTTCTCCCAAGTGATGAGTGACAGGACAAGAGGAAATGGCCTCAAGTTGCGCCAGGGGAGGTTCAGACTGGATATTAGGAAAAATTTCTTTACTGAGAGAGTGGTGAGACACTGGAATAAGCTGCCCAGGGAAGTGGTGGAGTCACCATCACTGGAGGTGTTCAAGGAATGTGTGGACGAGGCACTGTGGGACATGGTTTAATGGGCATGGTGGGGTTAGTTGATGGTTGGACTTGATGATCTTACAGGTCTTTTCCAACCTTAGTGATTCTGTGATTCTATGATTTCTGGGAATGGGCAGGAGGGATGGAGTGGACTTTTGGGTGGTGGCGATGGATGTAGAGAGCTGCCCTCCCTGGCCTGGCTGCCCTGTGGGGAACATCCAGCTCTGCCGTCAGGGCACGCACGCTGCCATGTCCTGGGGACGCTGGCGGAGCCGTCCGTGGTCCAGCGCCTGCGGCCGTGCTAACCCTGGCTTCAGCATGTCTCCTGGCTGCCCCTGGTGCTGGCCAGAGGGTGGGCACAGGGGGACCTCTGTGCCAGGCCGGGCTGCTTGTTCTCACTGCATCCCATGGGACTTGTTGGTGCTTTTGGCCTGGCAGCGTGGGAGCCGCGTGTCCCCAGCTGGTGCTGCTGCCTCGTGCTCGGGCTGTGCAGTACCCGACCCTGCTCGTCCTCCTCGGGTCCCCCTGCTCCCAACTGCCAGTGTGGCAGAGGGTGGGCACAGGCGTTGAGTTGCTGGCCCGGTGCTCCAGGGAGCTGAGCGTCCCCCTGCCAGGGAGCTGCCTGCCTGGGGCCAGCACCCTGCCAGCAGCACCCACCAACCTCTGTCTCCCTTGCTGGGGGAATCAGGCAGGATCCAGCTGCCCCCGCACCCGGCCGGTGGCAGGGCTGAACATGGGATACCAGCAGGCATATGCGTACCCCACCGTCTGTGGCGGTGGCAGGCAGATACACCCAGCGCTCATGCAAACCCAAACAGCACCCATGGTCTCATCCTGCTCACCTCTCTGGCAGGTCAAGGTGAACTTGTGCCAGGGGATGTACACATCTGTGTATGGGGTGGATCCCTCTGGCAGCTGAGCTCTGCCATTGCCCAGGAACTGTCCCCTGCCCCCCCCAGCCACTGTCACCTGGGCACAAGGTCCTAGGGACCCGTGTCCCACTCCGGGTGCTGCACCTGCACACACGTGCACATACGTCTGAGAGCCCTTGCCAGGGGAGGAGTGAGGAAGGGAAGGGGTGAGAGGATGGGACAGACCGCCCTGGTCGGTGCAGGGCACGGCCAGCTGCTGGCAGGCACCGGCCCTTCTCCTCTCCTTGTCCCTCTCCTTCTCCCAGTGTTTCCTTCCCAGCTGCCTGGATCCTGGCCTTTCCACGCTTTGCTTCCTCACACAACGCCAAAATGTCCCCCAGTGTCCTGCACCTGCAGGCAGGATCCCTGTAATTCCCAGGCTGTGCCAGTGTTGTTGGGTGCCAGCACTGGCTGTGTCGTCCCTGTCCCCGTCCGTCCCCCTGGGCGAGCTGAGGCTCCCTTGGGACAGCAACCCTTTCCCCCCACTGCATGCCAGTGCCTCTGCCCTACTGTGGGTGTGGGGCACCCCTGGCCCCCCATGCCTGGGAAGCCCCTGTGGGGACAGACCTGGGGACTAAAGGGGCAGGATCGGTCCCAGAGGTGCGGGTGGGTGAGCCCTGCTGCCATCGCTGTGTCACCCCGGGTGCCGGCGGTGGGGGACAGCATGCCTTGGCACCGGGGTATGCGGCAGTGCAGGAGGGGTCGCGGACAGGGGATGTCTGTGAGGAAGGAGATGAGCAAAAGGTCAATGACCCACTTTAAAAAAATAAATAACAACAAGCAGGTCCCTCCTGTCACCACCAAGGACCTGACAGTCCCCAAGGGAGCCTGGTACGGCCCGGCATGGGTGTGGGGGGACGGTCCCACAGGCGCCTGGGCACAGAGGCCCGATTGTGTGCCTGGTAAACAGGCGGGGGGGGCGGGTGCAGGCAGCGAGCGGCAGGGCAGGAGCCACGGGACGGGCAGAGCGGGTCAGGGTGTCCCTTGCCACCGCCCTGATGCAGGGACGGTGACACCAAGGACTGTGCCTGGGACTGGTGGTGCTGGAAGAATTGGGATCCCCCAGCCCTGGCACTGCTCCTGGGGTGTCTGCTGTCCCCACCTCCTTCAGTCTCTGCGTCCCCCAAAATCAGCAGCTCTGGGGTGGGGAGGGCAGCATGGGGGGGCACCCATGTTTGCAGCCATGCCCGTCCCACAGCCCTGCCAACCATGGTGCCCACAGGAGTGCCATGGCCGCGTGCTGGTGAGGGTCCGGGTGTGGGATCCCTCTGCTCGCCACCATTCGCTGGGCTGCTGTGGCTTTTTGGCAGAGCGTTTGCAGCCCCTGGTTGAGGCCAGAGTGGCGGTGACACTGTTGGGGACAGGAGGGCCTGACCCTGTCACCTGCTGCCAGCTGCGTCCTTCCAGGCAGTCCCTGTCATGTTAAAGCCCTCTCTTCCCACCCCACTGGCGTGTCCTTCTGGCACCTGGTCACCGCAGGTGACTGGGCTGGTGCGGGAGCGTGGTGGGAGGTGCCGGCGCTGTAGCGAGCACCTTCCCAGCAGCGGAGCTGGGGCCTGCCCTGCCCATGGTGGCAGCAGGTTCTGGGGTCTCAGCACCAGCCTAGGGTCTGATCCGGCCCTGAAGCAAGCTAAGGTTGCCTCGCCTCACCTCACCCTGTGCCTCAGTTTCCCCACCTACAGTAGTTCCCCTCCGCTCAGCAGCGAGGGCAATGGGGCCATGGCGTGGCCTGGGTGCTCCCGGTGCAAACCGGCAGCAGCTGTGCTGGCAGCATGCCGGGTGCCCACTCCAGCCAGTGGCTGAAGGCGCTGATGCCCATCCCCAGGGCCTCTGGGCACGGAGCCCAGCCTGGGCTGCCTGCACGATTGGGATGAGGGATTCCTGGGGATTTGCTGTGATTTACCATATGCCACCGGTGGAAATCTCGTGCAGCCGCAGCCTTCTGGGAGGGTATAGAAGGGGTGCCAGGAACCCCCACCGCTGCCCCCCAGTTGCACCTGGAGCTGGTGCAAGGGCCTGGCCGAACCGAACCTCACCCAGACGGCGTTGGGGTCTGCCCGCTGCATGTCCTGCAGGTGGGACCCAGCGGTGGCATGGGTGGCTGTCATACCAGGCAGCTGCCAGCTGTGAGGGCACTGCCAGGATGGGGGCCTGCGGCTTTTGCCAGCCATAAGGACTTGGGGTGATCTCCCCTGGGCAGCCCCAGCTGCGGTGGCCCGTCAGGGCTGGGCTCAAGCCCCAGCACCCTGTTTGCGTTGCTGGAGTAGGGCTCCATCCCATCTGTGGCACCCTGTCGTGTCCCGAGGTGCGCTGGGTGGGATGGAGCAGGCAGGGTGCAGGCAGGGGCAGGCAGGAGATCCTCAGGTACCCAGGGACCCGTTTGCCTCTGGCTGAGCTGTGATGGTGCTACCAGCCACCTGCAAGACGCAGGCACGGTGCCGCACTGCACCAGTGCCCCGGGCACCCCTGCCCTGCCCACGCTCATCCTTGGTATCCGGGTCCTGTCCCCAAGCGTCACGATCCCTCTGCTTTGTGTCATCCCCAGTGGGTGCTGGCCTTTGAGATCTTCATCCCCCTGGTGCTCTTCTTCATCCTCCTGGGGCTGCGGCAGAAGAAGCCGACCATCCCTGTGAAGGAAGGTGAGTGCCAGCGGGGTGGTACCCAGGGCACCCGCGCTTGGGGCCACCCTGAGGCTCTGAGGAGCTGCCCCAGCACCCCGGGGCCAGCCTGGGGGTGGCTGAGGGGGCCATGACAGCTGGTGGGGACCCAGAGGGGCCTTTTGGGGGACATTGGGCTGGGCAGGGGCTGCAGCCGAGGGCTGGAAGGGCAGACAGAGGGGTTGGAGAGCCAGAGTCAGTCCCAGCCGGAGGGGGCTCCCCTCGGGGTGGCGGTGCCAACCAGCTTGGGGCTACCATCGTCAGGGATGTTTTTTGGGGGTGGGGGGGGGGGGAGAGACTGATCTTGATAGTGCTGGGACAGCCACAGTCCCCCCGAGTGCTCGAGGAGCAGGCGGGGTGGTGCTGGGAAGGGCTCCCCAGCTCCTTGGGGTGCTGGGGAGGGGGGAAATGCACTTCGTGGAGCCCCCTGGCTATGGCGGGGGCTCTGGGGCCCTGGCAAGGTGACAAATTGATGGGACCGGAGCTGGGGGCTCCTGGAGATGTGCAGCTGGAGCTCTGGCTGGGGCTGCGGGTGCCGGTGCCTGCGGGCTGTGCCACTGGGAGGAGGCAGCGGAGCAAAGCCAGAGCTGCATGTGGCATCTAGACACCCCGTGGAATGCCCACCCCAGCGGGTGCCCTTGCGCGGGTGGCACGGTGGGGCCAGGGGGAGATGCTGGGAGCAGGCGGTAGCATCGACCTGGCATAACGATGGTCCAAGCCTGTGTTTCAGCGTGTGCCGGCGAGGGAGAGCCCAGCTGCGAGCGTGGGTCCGGCTGCGGGCGGTGGCGGGCGCTGCCCTGGTTCCTGCCCCGGCGCTGACGTGCGCTATGTGTTGTGTGGTTTTTTGGTTTGGTTTTTCTTGCTTTTTGCTCACGTTTTCTTTTTCTTTCCCACCATCTCCCCTGCCCGCCTGCCCTCCATGCCTCTACTGCATGCGCCAGTCTGTAAGTTGGTGGGGCGGGTGGGCGCCTCCCCCCCCTTCCCCTGCCTGTGCCGGCTATGTATTTTGGGGAGAAAGAGCCCAGTTTGGATCAACTCACTCTGGCCTAATCCACACCTCTGTAACCCCATCGCCTTCGTTTGCGGCTGGTGAAGATGAGCTTGGGCAGCACAGCGTGGCCCCTGCCCGCTCCTCCCTGGGGGCTCCCTAGTCAGGACCGGCCCATGGTGGTGTCCCCACTGGGTTGGTGGTGTCCCCACTGGGCTGGTGCTGGGTTCCCCAGATGCCGGGGCCACCGGTGGCGATGTCCCTGGCCCCCCAGGCTGCAGAGGGCTCTCCATGCCAGGTGGAGGCTTGTCCTACCCTTTCTTCTCACCTCCTTCCTGGGACTAGGCCCTCCTGGGTGTTGGCAGCCATGTGGTGGCCTGTGGTCACCCAGTCTTGCCTGTGCCCCTCCCTGGCCTGGTCCCCAAGGGGCTGGAGATGGCTCCCACCCCTGCACCACCACCGGGTCCCTGTCCCGGCCCCTTTGCAGCTGGGACGAGCTGGGATGTGGTACTGTTAGGAGCCTGGAGGCCTGCAAGATGCCACCCATGTGCTGGCTTTGTCACCAAAGCATGGCATGGCCACCACCGTCTGTACTGCCACCCCAGCAGGCTGCTGGCCCATCCCATGCTACACCTGGCCCCGCCTGCCCTGGGCTGTCCCTTGTCCCTGCCAGAAGCCCATCTTCACCAGCTCCTGCCTGTCGCGGCCGTGCTAACAGCACTGACCTGCCTCTAACCACGGGGCCACCGGCTGGGGTGGTGAGAGCAGGGTCCCTGCCCGGCACTGCCCAGGGACACCTCTGGTCCCCTTCGGGCAGGGCCCTTCTGGGCTTGCCCTGCCCTGGGGAAGGACATGGAAAGACCCTGGCAGGGACGACGGCTCAGCGCCGGCGGAGGTGGGGAAGGTTTGCCGTCCCCTTGCTGCTCCTCATTTCTTCCATTTCCCCCCACCGTGTTTCCATTTCCAGCAGCCGCACGTCGGGGCAGCCGGGCAGGGGGGAGGCCGGGGGCTCGGGGAGCTGCGGGTGACAACTCTATTTTCCCTGTCTTATTCTTCCTCCTCCTCCTCTTCCTCTGGAGATCCAGCAGTGCCTCTGAGGTTACTAACAAGAGGGGCCGAGAGGCCGGGGGAGGTTGGCGGCCATCCTGGGGGCAAGCGGCAGAAGTTGGCATTGTCCTGGGGCGGGAGGGACCCATCACCCAGGGGGGAGCAGGCAGGGGCAAGAGGGCAGGGGCCAGGGTGGCAGGAGCTGCCCACAGCCCCAAGGGGCCACCAGCTCGCGACAGCCTCGGTGGGAAAGCTGCAGACTTCTGACCTTGGCCGCCAACCTCCTGCGGGGCTCGCAGGGCCCAGCGCGCGCTTCTCTGAACTGAGTGTCTGTCTCTCCGGTGGCCCCCTGCCTCCCCCTGCCTCCCCCTGCCTCTCCTCCCTCCCTGCCCGCACCTTCCCCCGCCTCTTCTGCGCTCTCTCGCTGGCTCCAGCTTTCTACACGGCGGCCCCGCTCACCTCAGCTGGGATCCTGCCCGTCATGCAGTCCCTATGCCCCGACGGCCAGCGCGACGAGTTCGGCTTCCTGCAGTACTCCAACTCCACGTGAGTCGTGCCCTCGCCATGCTTCCTCCTCCCGCCCCGCATGCTTCCGCATGCTCCCGCGCACAGCCTGCCCTTTCCCATGCTGGCACTGCGCTGCCAGGGAGAAGACAGAAGCCTGTGTCCTCCAAAGTGCTTGGGTGCAGAGTGCCATGTCCCCAGGGTGCAGGGGACATCTCAGCCCATTCCCCCATGGGCTCTTGGGTGCCCGGTGCTGGGAGGAGGATGGAGGTGGCCCCCAGGGACACCTCGAGGCTCTGGGGCTCTCCTCTGTGCCCCTGGCACGGTGGATTTGGTGCACAGGCGAGGCAGCTCCTGGGGCAGCAGTGCCCCGTGGCAGGCAGCACTCCTGCGCCGTGCACCCGAGGGACTCATCCCCCCCAGAGCTCTGTGGAAGGTGTCCCCATCCCTCTGTCCCTGTCCCTGAAGCCATGGCGGTGCTGGGCTCTCGCAGGGTGACACAGCTCCTGGAGCACCTCAGTGAAGCGGTGGAGCAGAGCAGCCTCTTCGACCCGCAGCACCCGGGGCTGGAGGAGGAGCTGGAATCGCTGCGCCGGCGCCTGGAGGCACTCAGCAGCAGCGAGCCCAGCTCCATGGAGACCCACTTCAGCAACCGAGCAGGTAGGCTGTGTCCTGCCTGCCCACCCTCTGCCTGCACAGGCAGGGATGGAGATGCCCACCCGCCAGGCACCCAGCGATGTGATGGCGTGTGGCAGTGCCCTGCCACTGTCCCACATCACTGCATGCTGGGCAGGGCCAGCTGTGATATGTCCCTCCATGGGGTCGTGCCGTGTCCCCAGTGCTGGCAGGCTTCTCTGACCCCCCTGCTTTGTTCCTTGCCAGGATCCGGCTTCACGCTGGCATGGGCAGCCAAGGACCGGGGCGAGCTGCACCGCTTCCTGACGCAGAATCTGTCCCTTCCCAACAGCACAGCCGAGCTGCTCCTGGGCTCCAGCATTGACCTGCAGGAGGTGGGTGGTGACCCACCAGAGGTGGGTGACAACCTGCAGTAGGAGGGTGGTGGCCTGCGGGAGGTGGGTGACCACACAGCGCTGCAGGGCCAGGCTCTGCAGGGGGTCCACACTGCCCCGGCAAATGGGCACGTCCCGACCCAGACTGAGCCCTGACCACCAGACCCACAGGGTAGGAGTCAGCAGGCACCCGGCCAGGACCCATCCTGCCTTGCCACCCCTGCCACCCCATCCCAGGGCATTGCTGGGCAAACGGGTGCCTCTGCTCCCGACATGCTCGGCAGCCTAGCTCCTATCCCTGGTGCAGGTGTACCGCCTGTTTTTCGGTTCCTTTCCTTTGGTACCTGATGAGACCCATGAACGAGACCTGTGGGATGGGTTTGGCCGCAATGAGAAGATGACGCAGCTGGAGGTGAGGAGCGGTGCTGGGTGCAGGGGACATGGTGGGGCAGAGCTCGTCTACAGCGTCCCCTCCATGTCTCACCACAGGGCGATCTGGGGGTGTCCATCCTGGCAGAGGGGATGTGATGGGATGCTGTCAGGTGGCCAGAACAGCAGCAGGGATGGCTGGGTCCCGTCCCAGTGCTGCCACCAGTTCCCCCATTGTTTTGAGGCACAACAATGCCCGTGCCTCAGTTTCCCATTGCAATGGGTGATGGCACCACCTGGATGGTGGCTGTGGAGGGAGTGGGGGAGATTTTCCCCTCCTGTGCCTGGGGTGCAGGGGACCCATGCTCCCCCCATCTGCTCATCCCCTTTTATTTCCCTCTCCGTGGAGACTGTGGACATGGGTGCTGTGGGGCTGTTCACCTGTGCTCGGGGGGACACACAGAGGGGGACCCCCTGTACCACCAGCCACCCCCATTGGTTTTCTTGCAGAAGAGCCTCCCCAGCGGCTGGAGGAGCCTGCGGGAAGGACTGGTCCACAGGGCGCTGCGGGACCCCCTGGCAGCCCCACGTCGGCCAGTGCTGCTCCGCCTGCTCTCGCAGGCCCTGGGCCTCGCCAGCGCCGCCCCGGCACCCACCATCTCTGACAGCCCCCAGGCCTTTGTCACCGAGATGGAGGTGAGTGCCTCGCAGGGCGAACCGGGGTGTGCGGGCAGCTGCTCTGCCAGGGCGGGCACTGCCGCGGTGCCCCTGCACCCAGGGCTGCGCCCCCACGGCTCCCTGCCCCATAGGGTGTCCTCTTCACTGGGCCGGTGCTGGAGCAGCTGACATGTGAGCAGAGCCCGGGGGGGCTGCGCCGCCTCCTGCGTGTGGCCCCCAGGCAGCAGCCGCTGCTGCAGGCGTACCGAGCGCTGGTCTGCAATGGCAGCCGGGCTGCCCGCCGGGAGCGCTTTGCCCAGCTGGCAGCCGAGCTCCAGGACCAGCTGGACACCCCCAAGATCGTCAGCAGGGTGAGAGCAGGGCTGCGGGATGTGCCCCCCACCAGCTGTGGGGTGAGCTGTGGGGCAGGGACAAGTCCTGGGCAGGATTTCCCTACTTACCGGGGCATGTGTGGGGATGGGGGGCTCTGTTACATGGCTCGGCCCCTCCTGATCACCCCTTTACCACCCTACTTGGGCACCCCCCACACAGCCCCATGGTGGGACCCCAGATGATTCTCCCTCCTGGCACCTGCTCAGATGCTGCCCATTGGATGGGGCTGGGTGTCCCCAGCATCCTCCAAGTGTGTCCCCACAGGCTCCTTTCCCCGGGACTGGCAATGTTCCTGGTGGCACAGGTCCTCAAGGCTGACTCTGAGGTCCCCCTCCTTGTCCCACCGGAGCCTGATGTGTCCCTTGCAGTCACAGAGGACCACCCTTCCTGCCTGAGGGACATCTCATGTCCCCTAACAAGAATCTGCCAGCATTTGCCGGTGCTCCCGCTGCCTGATAGCCACGGATGCACGGCAATGAGTCCAGGGCCCCAGCTGAGCACAGCTCCAACCTTTTAACCAAGAAAGCAGACATGCCACTGCTTGGGGTCCCCCTTGGTCCCCTCCCGCTGGCAAGCAGGTCCCTGTCACCTGTAACCCCTTGTCTGCTTGTCCTCACAGCTGAAGCTGGATGAGGTGAACAGCACAGCTGCCCAGCACCGCCTCCGCGCTCTCCTGGAGGACCTGGTGGAGATGGAGAAGGTTCTCCGCGACGTGGACATCCTCTCAGCACTGGCCAAGCTGCTGCCCAGGGGAGCCTGCGCCAGCAAGGCCCCACCACCCACTGCCAACAGCACCGGCTGGGCTGGCGCCAATGCCACGGCCGGCAATGCCACAGTGGAGGAGGAGGGTGCCGGGGGGGGCCCGGCCGGTGGCGACAACCCCCAGGGGCAGTTCTCGGCTTTCGTGCAGCTCTGGGCCGGGCTGCAGCCCATCCTCTGCGGCAACAACCGGTAGGAGCCCTGGGGGACACAGGGGCCAGATCCAGGTGCTCTCTGGTTGGGACAGGGGTGTGGGAGAGCCCACCCTGCCTCTGCCAGCGGTCAAGGGCCCTGGTCATCCCTTAACGAGCACGTGGGAGATGGGTGCTGCACTGCATCCTTGTGCTGCAGCTGGGGGAAGCTCCCCATGCTGGGCAGCACCACGTTGGCATGGGATTCGGTGTGAAATCCCCTCGCGGGCAGGGGTGGGGGCTGCCTGCAGTGAGGGGTGCTGGGGCTGGAGCGGAGTTGGCAGCCTGAACCCCCTTTGCAGGACGATCGAGCCCGAGGCGCTGAAGCAGGGCAACATGAGCTCACTGGGCTTCACCAGCAAGGAGCAGCGAAACCTGGGCCTCCTTGTGCATCTGATGACCAGCAACCCCAAAATCCTGTATGCTCCCGTGGGCACCGAAGTGGACAAAGTCATCCTGAAGGTGAGGGTGCAGAGGCCGGGACCCCCATCCTTCCTTTTGCACCAGCTCCACTCCGCAGGGACCTCCTTGCCCAGATGGGCTCAGTGGGGCCAGGGCTGAGCGGGGAGGAAGGGGCCGGCTGCCAGCCAGCACTGCCAGAAGCAGGCAGCTACCCTGGCCCTTGTTGGGGTAGTGATGCCTGTGGGGAGGTGGGCAGATACCTCGATGGCTGCTAGCTATCCCAGAGAGCAGGGGGGGCCCTGCCTCTTCCTGCTGTGTGACCTTCCTTCCCCCCCCCCAGGCCAACGAGACCTTCGCCTTTGTGGGCAACGTCACCCACTATGCCAAGGCGTGGCTGAACATCTCCCCCGAGATCCGAGCCTACCTGGAGGAGGGCAGGCTGCAGAGGCGCATCCGCTGGCTCCAGCAGGTAGGATAGCGCGGTGGGGATCAAGCCTGCCCGGGCTTTACTGCCCTGGGGGTTGGAAAGGGATGTCCTGCCCCCAGGCACCTTGTAGCTTCTTCATGTGAAGCTCTCCGGTGCTCCTGGGTGCCCACCCTGCTCTTGCAAGGACCAGGCTGGTTCCCTGCACAGGGTGGATGCCGTCCCCCCATCCCCAGGAGGAGCGTTGGGTCCTGTCTGTGTCCATGGGAAGGACAGGGGACTGAGACGCAGGGCGTACCCCAACTTCTCTCTCCCCTGCCTCCCTCTCTGTCCCAGTTCACCGCCGACCTCCATAAGCACCCAGAAATCCTGAATGTCTCTGACAATGATGTTCTCCACAACTTCCTCAATGGCAACTTCTCCCTGCCCAACGCCAGCGTCCTGCTCCAGCAGCTGGACACCATTGACAATGCCGCCTGCGGCTGGGTCCACTTCATGGCCAAGGTGAGGTTGTTCCCGCCTGTGGGAACGTGGGTGCTGGAGCGGCACCCACCACCCGCAGCCGGGCTCTGTGAGGCTGAAGAGGGGTCAGGTCCACTCAGCCCTCCTTAAGGCCATGGGACTGGAGCCCTGGAGGAGATAATGGCTTCTGCAGTGTCAGGAGCTTTGGGGTAGATGTCAACGGTTGAGGTGCCCATCCACCATTGGGTTCGGGGGCTCACGTGGTGGCTGGGGGTGGCACATGCTGCACCGTGTGTAGCGTCTGCATGCTAGACCCCTCAGGGGCAGTGGGGTCACACCAGCCTTCCTCTCCCACTAGGTCAGCGTGGACATCTTCAAAGGCTTCCCGGATGAGGAGAGCATTGTCAACTACACGCTGAACCAGGCCTACCAGGACAACGTCACGGTCTTTGCCAGTATGTCCCCAGGAACCAGCCCCTTTGCAGGGGTCCCTGAAGCCGTGTCCTTCTTCAGCTGTCCCCCAGGCTGGGGCCACCAGCTTTAGGACGTGGCTCCCTTGGTGCATGCGTTGGGTGGATGAGCGGATCGAGCATCTTGCGGTACCCATGCTCTGCCCCTGGCCGAGCCCTGCTGGGCGCAGCACCCTGCCGCTGTCCTGGCTCTCCCACCGCTGCTGCCTGCTGTCCACATGCCCTCGCATCCCATGCCAGGGTCATGCCCACCCTCCTCATCCGTGGCAGCCCTTGTGGTTGCCCTTGGCTGGGACACGCTGAACCCCTCCACGTCCCTGCCCATCACTGCGGGCTGGCTGGTGTGGCCGTCTCCCATGGTGCCAGCGGGCTCCCTGCCTCTCCCGCTGCCTGCAGGTGTCATCTTCCAGACCAACAGGGATGGCTCGCTGCCCCCCCACGTCATGTACAAGATCCGGCAGAACTCCAGCTTCACAGAGAAGACCAATGAGATCCGGCGGGCATACTGGCGGCCCGGCCCTAACACCGGCGGCCGCTTCTACTTTCTCTACGGCTTCGTCTGGATCCAGGGTGAGTGCCAGCTCCTTGTCACAGCTGCCCACGTCCCCGGCTCCTGCCTACACTGCCTGCTCAGCTTGGTCTCTCCTTCTCCTTCCCAGACATGATGGAGCGCGCCCTCATCAACACGTTTGTTGGCCATGACGTGGTGGAGCCTGGCAACTACGTGCAGATGTTCCCGTACCCATGTTATACCCGGGACGAGTGAGTAACACCTGTGTGAGCAGGGTGGGCAGGGGCAGGACCTTCCTTCTTCCCCTTTGCAGGCCAGGACACTTCAGCTGGGAAGAGGGGACAAGTTTGGGGGCCTGAGAGAGGTTGGTGACATTGAGACTGATGAGCAACCAGTTAAGTACTGTTCCTTGGACCACCAGGCTAGGCAAGCAGGGGAAGGAGTTTGTGCCTAGTTTGCAGCTGAAGTGAGGAACTCATGGCTGTGGGGTGTCTTGGAGGCTGAAAGACTTGGGGAGAACAAGAGGAGTGTGGTAAATGGGTGGCACATGGGTCTGTCGATGGTTATTGAACACAGTGGTCTGGAGGAAGCACCTGGAGAAGTCCCAGAGCCACCAGCCCTCCAGGACAGGAGGGTGGATAGGGCCCTGTCCACACCAGGGTAGGCAGGGCACCAGGCTGAGCCCACGGCTGCTGCCTCCCTGCCAGGACCTGACAGCCAGGACACTAGATTGTCCTGTGGGCTCATTGGAGAAGCCCTTTCAGGGCGTTAAGGAGCTGCTGGACCAAAGAGCTGGTTGTCCCTGGGTGGTGGGAGAGCCTCTCCGCTGCCCTGTGCCCCAGGGTCTCCCTGGGGCTCTGTGGTGGTGCCACCATCCGGCTCTCCCCTCTCTTCCTCTGCCCCACCAGCTTCCTTTTTGTCATCGAGCACATGATGCCCCTGTGCATGGTGATCTCCTGGGTCTACTCGGTGGCCATGATGATCCAGCACATTGTAACGGAGAAGGAGCATCGTCTGAAAGAGGTGGGGATGGTGGGAGAGATCCCTGGGGAGGAGCTGGCATCTCTGAGTTCTTAAGTTCTGCGCTGTGTCCCTGGGTACCTTCCCCATGTCTCCGGGGCGCATGAGCTGGGGCGGCGCAGATCCCACATCCCTGGGATGAGCTGGTCCTTCCACTTGTCCTTGGCACAAGCCCTGCCCAGTGCTGGAGGGAGCTGAGCCCGTTGGCACCCTGGCACAGGGTGCTGTGGCCTGCCTGCTCCCAGCAACCCCTGGGGACCCATCAGTGCTGCTCGTTGCTCTCCCAGCCCTAGCGAGTGAGGCAGCAGAGACGCGCAAGGTAGGGGACAGCCCAGCTGAGCAGTTTTGGCCTCGCAGGTGATGAAGATGATGGGCTTGAACAACGCAGTGCATTGGGTGGCTTGGTTCATCACCGGCTTCGTCCAGCTCTCCATCTCGGTCACGGCACTCACCGCCATCCTGAAGTACGGCAAGGTCCTGATGCACAGCGATGTCCTCATCATCTGGCTCTTTCTAGCTATCTATGCAGTGGCCACCATCATGTTCTGGTGAGCTGCCTGGTCCACTCTGTTGGGTGAGGGGGCACGGGCAGTGCCGGGGTCCTTGTGCCATGGGGTGAGGGTGTTGGGACCTGTGTGGGCAAGGGCACGTGGAGGGGCCCGTGTCCCCCCAGCCAGCTGATTTGAGGAGGCAATTTATCACCTCAACACCACCAAAATCAGACGGTGTGAGGAATGCCCTGGTGGGGTAGGATCCGAGGTGACACTGTCCTCCCTGCAGCTTCCTGGTGTCGGTGCTCTACTCCAAGGCCAAGCTGGCCTCCGCCTGCGGCGGCATCATCTATTTCCTCAGCTATGTGCCCTACATGTACGTGGCTATCCGGGAGGAGGTGGCGCATGACAAGATCACAGCCTTTGAGAAGTGCATTGCGGTGAGTTGGCTGCGGCTGCTGGGTAGGTGCTTGGCCCCAGGTTTGCCCCAGGCACCCCATGTCCAGTACACAGGTCACCAAGCTGTCATCAAGTCCTGGGCAAACCTCTGCCTGTATGAACCAACTCCCCATGGGGCTTTGGAGGCATCTCCAGGAGGTTTGGTGCCTCCCAGGGCAGGGAGCATCTCCACAGGGCTGGGTGGGGCAGCACTGGCTAGGAATTCGGCCCAACCTGTTCCTCCGGAGCTGGCCTGTGGTTCCTGCTGACATCCCCTTCCCTTCTCTTCCCTCCACCTCTCCGCAGTCCCTCATGTCCACCACAGCCTTCGGGCTGGGCTCTAAGTACTTTGCGCTGTACGAGGTGGCCGGCGTGGGCATCCAGTGGCACACGTTCAGCCAGTCACCTGTGGAAGGAGACGACTTCAACCTCCTGCTGTCCATGATGATGCTGGTCGTGGATGCTGTGGTGTACGGGGTGCTCACATGGTACATTGAGGCCGTGCACCCGGGTACGTGCGGGCAGTGGGGCATGAGGGCACCTCGGATCTTATGAAAGCCTTCTCACTGGGGACGCTGCTCGTTCCTGGCGGTGTTCAGCCCTGACATGGTGGGACTCGGCGCAGCGTACCTTCAGGGTCCCCCATGTGTGTCCTGTTGGGGACACCTGCCCACATGCCCTGACCCACTGGTGACACCAGCAGGTTCCTTGGAGATCTTCAGTCGCATGATTCAGTTCACTGGCCAGCTGTAGCAAAGCGAGGTGTCCATGGCTGGAGCACTGTTCCCCTTTATCACCTGCTTGGGGAGGGGTCTCACCTGCTTCCTTCGCTTTCCTAGTAAAACTGAAGCGTGAGCCAGGCCAAACCCAAAGCCCAAAGGATTTTGCTTCCTTGCACAGCCCAGCAGCATTGCCCTGAGCCCAGCTGGCCAGGGCGCTTGCAGCCCCCGCCCCGCAGTGATGTCCCTGATCTGGGGAAACCTCCAAGCCCATGTCTATGCCCGTACCCATGCTGAGCTCTGCCCTGGCCCTCAGCCGGCTTCTGCACAGACACGGGTGTAGGGTTGGCCCTGACTCCATAGCGGTTGTGCTTACAGGCATGTTCGGCTTGCCGCGGCCCTGGTACTTCCCCTTCCAGAAGTCCTACTGGCTGGGCAATGGGCGAGTGGAGACCTGGGAGTGGACCTGGCCCTGGTCCCGCACCACCCGCCTCAGCATCATGGAGGAGGATCAGGCTTGTGCCATGGAGAGCCGGAGGCTGGGTGAGGGCAGACAAGGGGCATCAGGGGTGGCCTGGGGATGGCCCTGGCTCTGCTGCAGGGTCCTGCATGGACCCCCATGTGTTCCCTGTGCCCCTGTCAGGGCAGGATCCTGGGCCAGGCGCGGCTGCCTGTTGGAGCTGCTGCCCGTGGTGCGGGAGGGGGAAGCTGGCAAGAAGCAGAGGGGAAGGGACCATGAGCTGGCACAGCCACTGTGGGGTGGAGGCGGGGAGGTTCATCCCCTGGGGAGCCCCGCTCCAAGCCCAGCCTCCCTGCCACCCCCTGGCTCCTCACCATCCCGCTCTCGCAGCAGAGGAGACACGGGGCATCGAGGAGGAGCCGACCCACCTCCCCTTGGTTGTCTGCATTGACAAGCTCACCAAGGTCTACAAGACAGACAAGAAGCTGGCGCTGAACAAACTGAGTCTCAACCTCTACGAGAACCAGGTGGTCTCCTTCCTGGGGCACAACGGCGCGGGCAAAACCACCACCATGTGAGTGCCCATCAGGGCGTATGTGGGCCGTGTTCTTCTGGCCAGTTGCAGTGGGTGGGGAAGGTGCTCCCTGATGTACTTGCAGGGCCCTGTGGCAGCTTGTGCCATGCCCAGAGGGTAGCAGTGTGGATGTGGGGTGGCACAAAAGGGGGACAGGCAGCAGGTGCACAGGCCTTCACTGACATTGTTCTCCCTGGCGCCCAGCAGATGCTCCTGGAGGTGATGGTTGGGATTGGGACCAGATGGAGGAATACGAGGTCCCTCACATTGTTCCCTTTCTCCATCCATCCAGGTCCATCCTCACCGGCTTGTTCCCTCCGACCTCGGGCTCTGCTACCATCTACGGCCACGATATCCGGACAGAGATGGACGAGATCCGGAAGAACCTGGGCATGTGTCCCCAGCACAACGTGCTCTTCGACAGGCTGACGGTGGAGGAGCACCTCTGGTTCTACTCACAGCTCAAGAGCATGGCAGAGGAGGAGATCCGCAAGGAGATGGACAAGTAGGCACCCCCCCCAGCTCCTTTTGCCCCATCTGTGCCTTTTGCGTGAGTGGGTCCCCTTCCTGCTGGCTGTGCCGTGGTGGGTGATCTGGGAGCAGAGAGGTCCCTCAGAGCAGCTCCACCAAGTGTTTTCCAAAACTTGGGGTATCAGGCTGGGGAAGCCAGAAGATGCTTCTGTAGCCTGGCTGCACTGGGCTGTCCCAGCAGCCGAGAGCCGCAGGTACCACGCAGGGAAGAGGTATCACGTGCTCCCTGCAGGCACCAGGCGCTGGTATGGCCCCCCCAGCATTCCTGGTGCTTCTCCCCTGTCCCCAGGATGATTGAGGACCTGGAGCTCTCCAACAAACGCCACTCCCTGGTGCAGACCCTCTCAGGGGGCATGAAGAGGAAGCTGTCAGTGGCCATCGCCTTTGTGGGTGGGTCGCGGGCCGTGATCTTGGATGAGCCCACGGCTGGCGTGGACCCATATGCACGCAGGGCCATCTGGGACCTCATCCTCAAGTACAAGCCAGGTGAGTGGAGGTGGGCAGAGCCCAGCATTGCTCCTCTGGCTGCAGGGGCCCTGGCCCCTCCACTGAGGCTCTGTGCCACTGTCAGGGAGGACCATCCTGCTCTCCACCCACCACATGGATGAGGCTGACCTGCTGGGTGACCGCATCGCCATCATCTCCCACGGCAAGCTCAAGTGCTGTGGCTCCCCACTCTTCCTCAAGAGCACCTACGGCGACGGCTACAAGCTGACAGTGGTGAAGAAGCAATCGGACACCAGGAACGGCACAGGTCTGGGGCGCAGCGGGACCCTGTGTTTAAAGGTGTAGATGGGGCCAGCCCTTCTTCAGCCCAGGAAAGGACCAAGAGGTCAACAGCCAAATGCTCCCACCCCAAGTCTCCTTAGGCCACGTGGAGGGCGGAGGGGGACGGGCCAGGGGTGTAGGAGGTCAGCCTTGATTTCTCCTGTCTGGGTCCCAGGTTAGACTCTGTGTGGCGACATTTGCCTCCAGCCTCTGGTTCTGTCCGGCCCATGGGCTGCCCACTGAGATGTGCAGCATGGGCTGTGGTGCAGAGCACCGTTGCCAGGCCAGGCAGGGTGGCTGGGAAGCTGCCAGCACCCTGTGATGGAGGCTGGAGGAGCCCCTGCGGTGCTGGGGTGTAGGGTGGACATGGTGGGTCCTGGTGGGAGGCTGGGTGCAAAGTGACCGACTGGTGCTGCCCCTCTGCCACAGAGCCAGGCCAGCCGCACAGTCCCCCGGCCCACTCCTCTGTCAGCCCCTGCTCCGAGCCTCGCGTCTCCCAGTTCATCAAGAAATACGTGGCCTCCTGCCTCCTCATCTCGGACACCAACACTGAGCTCTCCTACATCCTGCCCAGCGAGGCCGTCAAGAAGGGCTGCTTCGAGAGGCTCTTCCAGGTTCGTGTGGCAGCTGGCAGGGTGGGCAGGTGGGTGGCCGCGGCGCTGCGGGCACCTCCTGCCCTCCTCACGCAGCACTTCACCTCTGCAGCACTTGGAGCAGAGCCTGGAGGAGCTGGACCTCACCAGTTTCGGGCTGATGGACACCACGCTGGAGGAGGTCTTCCTGAAGGTGTCTGAGGAGGACCAGTCTCTGGAGAACAGCGACGTGGGTACGGGCGGCGGGGGCTCATATGGTGTTGCTGGGGCTGGCGAGGGGCTGTGTGCCTTCACGTGGGCTTGGTGGCTCCTCTCCCCTTGTGCATGGCCGCAGAAGTCTCCTTTCCCAAGGGGAGGAGTGGTCTCCTGCAGAGCCCATCCCGGCCAAGACCAGCTGGTCTCTGCTCCACTCGGGGTTTGCAGAGCAGACCCGTCCCCACTCTGTGCCATGCCGCGGTGAAGGGTGGCGTGGCCGGTGGCAATGCCCCTTCTCCTTCCAGACATGAAAGAGTCCAAGAAGGACGCCCTGCGGCCACCCGCCCCTGAGCTGGGCCCGAAGCCTGAGGCCAACGGGGAGCCCCTGGCCGAAGCGGCCGTGCCGGAGAAGCCCAAGGTGGAGCTCAGCAACCTGGTGACCTGCTCCAAATTGGCGCAGTCGCAGGCATCCCTGCGCTCGGCCTGCTCGGTGGGCTCCGTGCGGGGCGACGAAGGTGGGGCTTATTCTGAATTCTTTGGGGATTACGCGCCCCTGTTCGATAACCGGCAGGACCCCGATAACATCAGTCTGCAAGGTTCGTGCCGCCGGTGCCCGGCCAGCGGCAGGGGCCAGGGGAGATGCTCAGCTGGGACGTGGAGGGTGGCTGGGGCAGTGGCAGCACCCGTCCCTGCACGTGGGCAGGGCAGAGCTGGCCCTGGCCGGGGCATGCGGGTGTGCTGGGGATGGGGGGCCATGCCTGCTGGGGCAAGACCCTGCAGGGGGTCTGATGATGCATCCGCCGATGTTGCGCCCAGAGAACCGCAGCCTGGGTGGGAGGGCTGGGAATGGGTGCTTCCACCAGTTTGCACCCCCAAACTGGTAGCATGTGCGTGGGGGAGTGCCATGCTGAGACATAGAGCTAGCGGGCGCAGCCGGCATTAGCTCTGCCCTTTGCCTCTCTTGGGTCCCGCGAGTGCCACCCTGCAGACTTGCCCCATTAACATGTTCGCTCCTCGTGCTGGCGCTTGGTCGGGTTGTCTCCTCTTGGCCCTGGGGCATGGAATCGTCTTCCAGCTTCTTCAGTGGCTTCACCCTCTACCCTGACTCAGGCTCGGGGCTTTCCCTGCTCGGATGCTGGGATTGCTGGAGGATGGAGGATGCAGGCAGGTGCCCTGAGGCAGCTGTTCCATTCACAAATTGTTTTCTGGGTTATGCCAGCAGCTCGTCATTCAGGGATGCGCCACCCTGCCTCCCTTACCGGGGCTGCTCTGAGCATTGTGATTTGGGTTGCAGGAGGCAGAGCCGAGACAGTGCTGCAGCAGAGCTCCGTGAGCCCCAGCCCCGTGCCCGCTGCCTCGCCGGGTCCCCCCACTCATGTCCTGTCCCCCGCTTCCTGACTGTGCTGACCCCTTGCCAGCTGAGAGAGCTGATGGAAAAATGTGGGGCTCTGCCAAAAAGCACCAGTTTAGGTTGTTTTTTTAAAAACTATTGTTTAAATGTCCCACTTTGGGCCAAGAGGAACCCGTCAGCCAGCTGCCTTGCTTCATGCTGCGGTGCTGCCGTGGCTTGGTGGCCATCAGGGTTGGGTGCTGCCCTGTTCCTCGGGGTGGCTGCGCTTGGTTCGGTGCCTAGCTCAGCTCCCTGGGGGCCACGGGGGGCATGGGAGCAGCCGTACCCGGGGACTGACGTCCTTCTCCCTTCCCAGAGCAAGAGGCGGAGGTGGAGGCAGAGGACAGCGACCTGGCTGGGCAGGGGAGCTTCAAGCTGGAGGGCTCGTGGCTGAAGCTGCGCCAGTTCCACGGGCTGATCGTCAAACGTTTTCACTGCGCCAAGCGCAACACCAAGGCCCTCTTCTCACAGATCCTCCTGCCTGCCTTCTTCGTCTGTGTGGCCATGACAGTGGCGCTCTCTGTGCCTGAAATAGGTGTGTGTGAGCCACCCACCCGCATGCTGGGGGCTGCTGGTGGCCCCTTCTGCCTGCCCCACAGTGGCTGGTGGTGACACTGGCTGGGGGGAGGACGAAGACAAGGCTTGCGGGTGCTCGGCCAGTCTGCCTGTGCGTGGTGGTGCTGCGGGTGTGAGCCGGTTCCTGTCCTTGTCCCCGCAGGTGATCTGCCGCCCCTCATCCTCTCGCCATCGCAGTACCACAACTACACCCAGCCCAAGGGCAACTTCATTCCTTATGCCAACGAGGAGCGGCGTGAGTACCGGTGAGAGCCGCCGCTCGTTGGTGACCAGCATCCCATGCCCTGTCCCCATCCTCATCCCTGTGTCCATCCCTGGGACTGCGATGGGGGGCAGCAGGGAGGGCAGCCCGCCGGGGCTGGCTCAGGCTTGGAGCAGAGCCTGGCCGGTGCCACGTCCCCTTGCCAAAAACAGCCTCCATCCTCGCCAGGGTGTCTTTGGGAGAGGTGTCAGCCCTGAAACTGGCTGCGATTGGCAGCTTGGCTCATGCCAGGCATGGGCTGGGTGTGCCTATTCAGCCATGCCCATTCAGCCGTGATATATGCCAAGGTCTTGGGGAGGTCCCAGTGGAAGATGACCAAGGTGGTGAGAGCCATGTCTCCTGCTCCTTGCTCCCTCCTCACCTGCTCCTCTCCCCACAGCATCAGGCTGTCTCCCGATGCCAGCCCCCAGCAGCTGGTGAACACCTTCCACCTGCCCTCCGGCGTGGGGGCCACCTGCGTGCTCAAGACGGCCTTCAACAACACGCTGGACCAGCCCATGCAGACTCTGAACCTCAACAGCAACGAGTCCAAGATGCTGGCAGCCAAGTACTTCGATGCCATGTGTATCGACTCCTTCACCCAGGGCCTACCGCTCTCCAACTTTGTGCCGCCGCCTCCATCCCCGGCCCCCTCCGACTACCCCATCTCAGTGGATGAGGACCTGCTCCGTGCCTGGAACTCCACGACCTTCTCCTCTGCCGTCAAAGGTATCACCTGTGCTTGGTGTCTGAGTCTGTCTGCGCCTGGGATTCATCTCCAGCAGGGAGATGATATACCTCCCCTGCAGAAGTAGCTTCAGGGACCCCTGGAAGTGCCTATCAGTTTGGCCTGGCCACAGCAGAGCATCTCTGGGCTGAACTTCTGGCCCAGGGCCAGCACTGGCCCTGGAGCACCACTCCAGGCAGTGCTGGTGGAGCTCCCTGGGATGGTGACACCATCGAGAGCCCTGTGGCCAGCCTTGCGTCACCCTTGCTGGGCTGGCTGCTCCGTCCCCAGCCATTGCCTTCTCCAGCCACACTTCATGGTCCCTCTGAACCATTTCTGTCCCCCAGAGTTTTTCCCCATATCCGTCTCTTGGTCCCTTTCAGTCACCAGGACACAAAAGCCCTCTCACAGACTGGGCTCTGGCTGTGGGGCAGAGAGGTCCCTCCCTGCCCAGCTGGGACCCCTCAGCTGAGCCCCCTGCCACCCCCACATTGTCCCAGGCAGCTGGGGCAGGCAGGAGCCTGGCTGTGAGCTGCCCTCTCTGCTCCTCAGAGACCGTGACCTCGGCCCCCACCCTGCCCCGCATCATCCATGAGCCCATCAAGTGCACGTGCTCCATGCAGGGGACCGGCTTCTCCTGCCCCAGCGGCGTGGGAGGCCACCCCCCACAGATGAAGGTGGTGACAGGGGACATCCTGGCAGACATCACAGGACGCAATGTCTCTGAGTATCTGCTCTACACCTCAGACCGCTTCCGGCTGCACAGGCAAGAGGGGAGGCTGGGGGGGTCTGCCCTGTGCCATGGAGCAGCGGTGGGGGACCAGGGATGTGGAGACACCTGCCCGGGGCGCGGACGGGAGCCAGGAGCATGCTCAAGCATGGCTCCGCTCCTGGAGGCGGGGGTCAGTGGTCACAGCTTCTCGGCGGTGCTTTGTCCCACAGGTACGGGGCACTCACCTTCGGCAACATCCAGAAATCCATCCCAGCCTCCTTCGGGGCCAGGGCTCCTGCCACGGTGCGCAAGATCGCTGTCCGGAGAACGGCCCAGGTGGGACCGCGCTGCATCCCGTGGCAGCTGGGAGATGGGTGGGCAGCAGCAGCCATGGCACGGGTGGGGAGGAGAAGGGGGCAGGCAGCACTGCCTGCACGGCAGGGACCCCTGACCCACAGCTCTGCAGCAGTGCTCTCCACCAAGGGATCTGGTGGGGCTCTTCCCCCTTGGGGTGCTTAGCAGCTCCCACCCCAGAGGGTCTGGCCCAGCATGGTCAGCAGTGGCCTGCTCTCCCCACAGCCGTGAGCACAGGAAGCCTGCCTTGTGGCTGTCCCATCCTGTCCCACCTCATCCCGTCCCACCTCATCCCGTCCCATCCCATCCACCCCATCCCACCCAGTGCCAGCTCATCCCATCCCATCCCATCCCATCGCACCTCATCCCACCCCATCCCATCTCATCCCATAGCATCCCACCCCACCCCATCCTGTCCCATCCCGTCCCGTCCCATCCTGTCCCGTCCCATCCCATCCCATCCCATCCCATCCCATCCCATCCCATCCCATCCCGTTCCATCCCATCCCGTCCCACCCCATCCCATCCCATCCCATCCCATCCCATCCCATCCCATCCCATCCCATCCCATCCCATCCCATCCCTCCCTTCCAGTACATCTGCCATGGGCCCAGCTCTCTTGCCACCTCCCACCACTCTTCTCTGCTCCTCCAGGTCTTCTACAACAACAAGGGCTACCACAGCATGCCCACCTACCTCAACGCTCTCAACAACGCCATCCTGCGAGCCAACTTGCCCAAGAGCAAAGGCAACCCTGCTGCCTACGGTGAGAACCTGGAGGCGTTTTAGTGCAGAAGGACGTCAGGAACAGCTTTAAGGCATGGTCCAACCAGGCTCTAAAGTGCAATGTCCCCCCTTGGACCAAGCAGGCTAGTCATGCACCTCGGCTATGAGATCTGGGCTGGGCAGATCTATCTGAGGTCTGGGCTGGGGCAGAACGTCCCAAAGCGCTGCCTGAAGGCACCTAGGCTTGCCATGTGTCCGAGGATGCTCTCTGCCAGCCGGTGAGGGAGGGCTTGGCCTTGAGATGCTCGATTGCTTCAGATAGCTCAGCTCCTGCCGAGCTGCAGGAGGGAAACCCATCCTCCTGCTCAGAGCCAGGACCAGGCAGGTTGGGTGCAAGATGTTCTGTCCTGAGCCAGCTTTCACACTCCTGTGTTTCTTCTTGGGCCTTCCTGCAGGCATCACAGTCACCAACCACCCCATGAACAAGACGAGCGCCAGCCTGTCCCTGGATTACCTGTAGGTGCAGGGAGTGGGTTTGAGGGAGGGTAGCCATCCCGTGGGAGGGAGGGAGCTGCTCACCGCGGTTTGCAGGGGAAGGCTGAGGCTTCTGCCCTGCAGGCTGCGTGGCAGGGGACGGGGGGTGGCTGTGACGTGGGGGTCCCTGTGCTGTGCCCTGCCCTGTGCACAGTGACTGTCCCATGCCGCGATGGATGGCCCTTCCCTGGGCAGCTGAGGGTGACGGGGTCCCTACTCTCCTCCTTGCTCCCCATGCAGCCTGCAAGGCACAGATGTGGTGATTGCCATCTTCATCATTGTGGCCATGTCCTTCGTGCCAGCCAGCTTTGTGGTGTTCCTGGTGGCCGAAAAGGCCACCAAGGCCAAACACCTGCAGTTCGTGAGCGGCTGCGACCCTGTCATCTACTGGTTGGCCAACTATGTGTGGGACATGGTAAGCAGGGCGCATGGCCCCACCGGCCGAGCCCCCAGGGCCGTGCGGGTGGGTAGGCATTCATAGAAGTTTCTGTCTTCTCCAGCTGAACTACCTGGTGCCGGCCACGTGCTGCATCATCATCTTGTTCGTGTTCGACCTCCCGGCGTACACCTCTCCCACCAACTTCCCTGCTGTCCTCTCCCTCTTCCTGCTCTACGGGTACGTTGCTCAGAGGGGTGGTCAGGATGCACTGGTGGGTCCCTCCAATGCCCCTTCTGCACTGTGGCTACATGGGCAGGATCTGGCCTCGGGGCTGCCCATCTGGCTGATGTTCTGCAGCTCCCATAGCTGGTGGGCTGTGAGGGCTAGGGTGGCAGAGCCCAGGAGGGACGGGGCTGGGAGATGAGTGATCCCAAGGCTCAACGGTTGGTGCTGCCTGGTCCCTCTTCTGCCACACCGATGTGCGTTCCTGCTGCTTGCCTTCCCAGCTGGTCCATCACCCCCATCATGTACCCTGCGTCCTTCTGGTTCGAGGTGCCCAGCTCCGCCTACGTCTTCCTCATTGTCATCAACCTCTTCATCGGCATCACGGCCACCGTCGCCACGTTCCTGCTGCAGCTCTTTGAGCACGACAAGGTATGGGATTCACAGCTCTGCCTGGGGCCACCAGGAAGGGAGAAGCTGCCATCGGGTTGTGGGACAGCTCAGGCTGGGACTAACCTCAGGAGGTCTCTGCTCCAAGCTCCTGCTCCCAGCAGGGTCAGCTGGGAGACCTGACTGGGCTGTATCTTGGTGGGGATCCTGGTCCTCCCGTACGCCCATGGTCCTCAGGGGTGTTTCTGGTGGTTGTGTCCTCTCTGCCTGTCCCCACAGGATCTGAAAGTGGTGAACAGCTACCTGAAGAGCTGCTTCCTTGTATTCCCTAACTACAACCTGGGCCATGGCTTGATGGAGATGGCCTACAACGAGTACATCAATGAATACTATGCCAAGATCGGTATGGCCTCTCATTCCCTCTCTCCCTTGCTCCAGGGTATGTGGGGCTGGGGGGACCACGGTGCTGGCACACCCCCTCCGCCTGCCCTGTGGAGCTTCCCAAGGCCCAGAGCAACCTGGAGCAAAAAGCCAGGGGACGTGAACTAGACTGGGGTGCAGGAGGAGACACGGTTGGGGGTCAGCTATAGCATGGTGCTGGTGATGCTGAAAATGGTTCCTTGGGCCATCCCGAATAGCAGCCCCAGGGGGAGAGGAGGTGACCCCCTGGCAGAGTTGTGCATTTCTGCTGCTGTTGCACGCTGCCTGTGGTGGGCCGTGGTGGGCCATGGTGGAGCCATGATGGGGCTGTGGTGGGCCATGGTGGGGCCGTGCTGTGATATGAGGGATGGGGACTGCAAGGGCTCTTTCCTTCCAGACGTGGTCTCTTGCAGGGCTGCGCTGCCCAGCCAAAACGAGCCTTTTGCTACTCGTAGCTTCAGTTTGGCCTCAAAAAGCTCTTGCTGCTCTCTGCTTCTCAAGCAGCTTCCGTATGTAACCCAGATGCTGCTGGCATAATGAGAGGCAATTTTGGGGCAGGATCTGACAAATCCATCCAATACCCACTTTCAGCTGGGTTGATTCATCCTAGGGAGGTTGAAAAGTTGCAAGATGATTTCAACAGCACATGTGCTGTGAATGGAAAGCCTTGTGACCAGCCCTGGTGCCAGCAGCACTGACCAGCCCAGGCAGCTGCGGCACGGGAGGGGACACAGGACCAGGACGGGGTGACTGTCACAGGCCAGCTCAAGATGTACGACCAGGTTGTCCCCACAGGAAGGTGTCCCCAGCCACTCTCTCCTCTTCCTCCCCCTCAGGGCAGTTTGATAAAATGAAATCACCCTTTGAATGGGACATCGTGACACGGGGGCTTGTTGCGATGACAATCGAAGGCTTCGTTGGCTTCTTCATCACCATCATGTGCCAGTACAACTTCTTCCGGAAGCCCCAGTGAGTGTGGCTGGGGAGCAGGGGGCAGGCTAGGGGGGGCTGGCCACAGGGAAAAGCTTTGCCATCAGGACCCCTTAGCTCAAGTCTGCCCCTCCAGTGGGTGCGAGCTGGGGAGCTGCCCATCCCTGGCAGGGACGCGGGCAGACGGCTCCCGTGACTGCATCCCCACCCTGCCCCATGCGCCCTCCCGCAGGCGGCTGCCCGTCTCCACCAAACCCATCGAGGACGACATTGATGTGGCCAATGAGCGGCACCGTGTCCTGCGCGGCGATGCCAACAACGACATGCTGAAGATCGAAAACCTCACCAAGGTGCAGCAGCGGGGTGGGGGGTGGGGGGATGCACTGGGGCTGCAAGGAGACACCTCAGAGCTGTCCCATCTGAGGGATGTGGGTCGGGGCTGGGATTCTGGGTACCTCCCGGCAGGCTGAGCCCCCTGTTCCCTGCCCCACCAGGTGTACAAGTCCCGCAAGATCGGGCGCATCCTGGCCGTGGACCGGCTGTGTGTGGGTGTGCGACCCGGGGAGTGCTTCGGGCTCCTGGGCGTCAACGGCGCAGGCAAGACGACCACCTTCAAGATGCTGACAGGGGATGAGAGCACCACGGGCGGAGAGGCCTTCGTTAATGGGCACAGGTCGGGGGGCACGGTGGGAGGTGGGGGACTGCCTGCCATCCTGGGGACGGGAGGGGGTCTGCTTGGGGGTCTCCCAGGATGAAGCAGCGTGAGTCTGCCCATGTGGCTCCGTGGGACTCTGCAGCCCTGTGTCCTGGGCTGACCATCATCTGGGGGGTGGCAAATGACACCGGCTCTCAGCCAAGGCTGCCCGTTGTGGGTTACCTGGTAGAAGATACTCCAGTATAAAGGCATGTGAAAGGGGGGTGAGCACCAGGATGCTTGCAAAATGCAATTCCTTCTCCCCATGGCCCCTCCATCCTCTTCTGCAGCATCCTGAAGGAGCTCCTGCAGGTCCAGCAGAGCTTGGGCTACTGCCCCCAGTTCGACGCGCTCTTTGATGAGCTGACGGCCCAGGAGCATTTGGAGCTCTACACACGCCTGCGTGGCATCCCCTGGAAGGACGAAGAGCGGGTAGGGCTCTGGGCAAGCAATTGCCAGCGCTTGAGAGCTGGTGCTGTGCCTTGGGAACAGCATATCACTGGGCACCAGCTGGGACTGAGCCAGTGCTGCTGCCCTCCCGGCAGTGCCACCCCAGTGGTGTGCCCACATGGGCTGCTGGGACCGGGCACATGCACTCACAGGTCCCTACCGACGCTCGGGGCCGTGCCAGGGGCTGTCGTGGGGCTCCCCTGACTGGCACATTGCTTGTGGTCCCCTTGGCAGCTGACCTGTGCCACAGGGCCCAACCACTTGCCCACTGCCTGCTGCCAGCTCGGCCAGCTCCATGGCCTTGGCAGGGTGATGGCAGTCCCCCACGCCTTGCAGGTGGTCAAGTGGGCACTGAAGAAGCTGGAGCTGACCAAGTATGCTGACAAGCCTGCCAGCACCTATAGCGGAGGCAACAAGAGGAAGCTGTCCACAGCCATTGCGCTGATCGGATACCCGGCTTTCATCTTCCTGGTGCGTCTTGGGCTCCAGCACCCTGCCCATGGGGTCCTCCTCCCACCCACCATGTCCCTGGGGCTGGCACTGGACTGGGGTGGAGAAATGACCCTGGGTGGGAGCTGCCTGCCCCTGGCTCTGCCACGAGTGTCCTGAGGTGTGGGGTGGTGTCTGAGCCGGGCTCAGGACAGGAGGGGGGTGGCAGGGTCCCCCCGGGTGCTGGCGTGTCTGAAGGTGCTGTCCGTCCCGCAGGATGAGCCCACCACGGGGATGGACCCCAAGGCACGGCGCTTCCTCTGGAACCTCATCCTAGACGTCATCAAAACGGGTCGCTCCGTGGTGCTCACGTCCCACAGGTCCGGGGGGGTTTCTGGCTGTGCCCGCGATACCTCCAGGCACCTGGGGTGCTGCGTGCGAGGGGGGTCTTTGGTCCCCAAGGGATGGCATCTGGCAGGGGCATGGGGAGCAGAAGGAACTTGGGACACCCTCTGTTGCCTTCTCCCATCCCTGGTGGTGGGGCCACGGCACCCGGGTTATGGCCTGGGGAGCTCGGCTCCCCGCCTGCCCCAGCCGTGGCCCTTGGCACTGTCCCCCAACGCCACCCTGCTGAAGCCTGCCCTGTCCCCTCCCCAGCATGGAGGAGTGCGAGGCACTCTGCACCCGCCTGGCCATCATGGTGAATGGGCGGCTCAAGTGTCTCGGCAGCATCCAGCACCTGAAGAACCGGTAAGAGCCTGGTGGGGGTCCCGCACCCCGTGTGCATTGCAAGGCGAGATGGGGCCGGGCCCCCACGGCAGGGTGACGGCGTGACACCTGCAGCAAGATGTCAGCCCTTTGTGGGGGTGCTGCTTTGGAGGGTGGGCAGGGGACAGGCTCACTTGGGTGGGTGCAGCGCTGGAGAGCATTGTCCCCTTCTGTGGGGTCAGTCCTTCCCTGCAGAGGTGCAGGCGGGGGGGGCAGGTCCTCACGGGGTCCCTTGTCCCCATGCAAGGTTCGGAGATGGCTACATGATCACGGTGCGCACTAAGTCCAGCCTCAACATCAAGGAGGTGGTGAGGTTCTTCAACCGCAACTTCCCCGAGGCCATCCTCAAGGTGAGCTCCCTGCGGTGCTGTCCCCTGCCAGCTCCTGCCTTGGGGCACAGGCATCCCTTCATCCCCCAAGGGACATCTCTGTGGGACCCCTGGCGGGGTGAGGGGAGGGGGTCTGGGAGTGAGGGCTCGGGTGTCACCTCCATGTCCCTTGCAGGAGCGGCACCACACCAAGGCCCAGTACCAGCTGAAGTCGGACCAGATCTCACTGGCCCAGGTCTTCAGCAAGATGGAGCAGGTGGTGGACGTGCTGGGCATCGAAGACTACTCCGTCAGCCAGACCACGCTGGACAATGTGAGACCGGGGACGGTGTGGGTGGCTGGATGCTTGTCCCCAGGGAGGGTGGCGGTGCCTGGGGTGGTGGCCGTGCCAAAGTGCCTTGAGGAAACCACCTTTGCGAAGGGAGGTGAAGCTAGGTGGGAGGCACGGTGGCAGCCACAGCCTGGTTGGCACCCATGGCAGGTGAGGGGTGGCCAGGGGGTGGACGTGCTTGTGGGGGTCCCTCGCAGCTTCCTGCCCCTTCCCCCCCAGGTGTTTGTGAATTTTGCCAAGAAGCAAAGCGACAACCTGGAGCAGCAGGAGACGAGCCCCAGCTGCGCCCTGCAGTCACCCCTGGAGCGCGTGCTGAGCCTGCTGCGCCCCCGGGCCGCTCCCACAGAGCTGCGGGCCCTCGTGGTGGAGGAGCAGGAGGACCTGGAGACTGACGATGAAGGCCTCATCAGCTTCGAGGAAGAGAGGGTGAGAAGTTGTCCCCAGATCTGTGTCCCTGCCATGGGGCACCAGGGCTGGGTGCCATGGCACCAGGTCTTGTCCAGGGAAGGGGATGTAGTGGAGTCAGGGATGGATGAGAAGGGAGCTCTCTGGGAGGGGTGGCTGCTCCCCCCCAGGCCGGATCGTGGCCCCAGCAGCACTGGGTGTGCTGGGCAGAGCGGGCAGCCCCTGCCCAGCCCAGCCCCTGAGCCCTGCCTGTCTCTGTGCCCGCAGGCTCAGCTCTCATTCAACACGGACACGCTGTGCTGAGACCCCGGGGGCAGCCATGTCCCCCGGCTGTGAAGCCACCAAACCCTTTTGGCCTCTCCCCTCCCTTCGCCCCGTTGAGCAGAGCTGCCGCGGCCGGAGGTGCGTTCCAGGGAGGACGTGGCGGGTGCGGCGCCAGCCTGGACAGACCTCGCGAGCCACCGCCTGCCGGATGGCCTTTGTCCCCTTCAGCTCCAGGGCAGTGTCACTGCATGGTGTTGGGGGCCACCGTCTTCAGCCGGCTCGCCCAGCCAGTGCGTGCCAACGGGCAGACTGTGAAGAGGAGGACATGGTTTGGTGCGAGTGCTTGCTGGCCCTGCGTGCTCTGTGGCGGGGATGAGGCCTGTGAGCGATGCCTTCAGTTGGACACCTATGTTGCGCCCACCCTGGGGATCCCTGGCCGCGGGGACGCCCCGCTTCCCCCCGGCCCCAGCACTGGCAGCACCCCAGGCCTGGCCCTGGCAGGGCTGGAGGAAGGATGGATGCTTTCGCCTTGTTTCCATCACCCCTGGCTTGGCGCTTGCCCTTGGCACTGTGGGGAGGCTCAGGGTCCAGCGCCGTGGGGGCAGGAACTCTGGTGCTTCACCCACGATTGATTTCTGTCACTGATGGGATGGCACCGGTGTCCTCCAGCCCGCCCAAGACAGGGACCTCGGCCCCGCTGGCACGTCCTGCCTGCCCATGCCGCTGCAAGCCGGGGGCTCCAGCCGCCCTGGCCCTGCCCAGCCTTGCCATGCGTGCGCTGGGCACTCAGCACCATCCCCGGGGCCGGGCAGCAGCACCCCTGCAGAGGGGCACACGGTGGGGCAGAGGGGTATTTCACAGGGTATTTCACACGCTGGCACCAGCTGTTTCTCCCCTCTGCCCCCAACCACGTCCCTCCTCTCAGAGCCCCTCACCCTGCCTCCTGCCTGCCCTCACCACCCGCTTCCCCCACCACAGGGCATCGCTGCGGCAGTGCCACCTTTCTGCTGTGTCCCCCTCCTTTTCCCCCTTGCCCTGGCACTCATTGCTCAGCGTCTGGCCCTCTACAGGAGCCACCGACACTGGTTTCTTATTGTTGGGTCACTGGTGGTACTGGCAGTGGGGTTGCTGCACCCCAGGATTGTTTTGAAGCTGGGAGTGGGATGGTCTTGAGGTACGAGGACAAGACAGCCCAGCTGGGTGATGGCGCAGCCTGGCAGTGGTGCCCGGGGTGGTGGGGAGGGGAGGATGGACCGTGGTGGTAGGGCAGGCGGCATCACCAGGGCTGGCAGTGTCACCAGGACAGCAATGTCACCTGGGGCTGGCAGTGTCACCAGGGGCTGGCAGCAGGCACCCCCTTGGCCAGCAGTGCCCCTCCTTTCTGCAGAGGGTCCTGCCGCCTTGTCACCCACGGGGGCCATGCCTGGCACCCGCAGCCTGGCAGCACCCCCCCAGCCCGCAGCTCTCCAGTGACCCGCAGCTGTGCCCAGAGATGGGGTGATGGCAGGGCTCTTGACACTGACCCCGACCACCCACCCCGTGGGTGCCCCATTCTCTTGCAGCACCCCAGGGTGGCTGTGCACAGCCCCCCCCTCCTTCTGGGGGGGGCACCCAGGGCTGGGCTGCCCATGTGTGTCCCCGCTGCCCTTTCTGCCTCCCTGGCATGGGCTCGGCTGGAGCTCCTGGGCTGGCTCCTGCCCACGGGCAAGTGGGCAGCACTGGGCACACCAGCTCGCCACCATGGGGCAGCACGCTGCGTGGGGAGGTGGATTGGGGCCAGCCCTGGCCCCACTCGAGGGCACAGGAGCAGGGGCAGACCTAGGTGGCAGCTGACCCTCCGCTGTCCCCGTGTCCCCTGGTCTCGCCAGTCCTGTATGCCACCTGCTATAGATTGTGATACAATATACAGTATTTTCAATAGGGGAAAAATTGGGGGGGAGATAAGCTCTATTTTCAGATTTTTCAGACCATATTTTTTTTAAGGGCATACTGGAAACTGGCTGGTCCTGGGATAGGGTGGATGGCACAGGTGGGCAGCCGCCACCCAGGGTGCCCCCTGCTCCCTTGCTGAGCACGCTCTGCCTTCCCGGGTGGGCACTGGGGGACGAGCCAGCTCGGGCTTAGCCCTTTGCCGCCAGGGAGAGAGGGGATGGTGTCATCTTTGGGTACCCAGCTGTGACCACGGTGGTGGCACCCTCAGGGCATCCAGGGTGAGCATGGTGCCCTTCTCTGTGCTCTGGCCAGGGCTTTGTCCTTGCCCCGCGCCTGCCCCACTGCCCTGCGGCTCAGGGCTCTGGGAGGGCACCAGCACCCTGGGCACAGAGCTCCCCCCACCCCCCAGCCCTCCCATCTGCAGAGCTGCCCCCACCCGCTGCCATGCCACTGTCCCTATGCCCCGTGGCTTTCGATGGTCAATGGAGATGCCTTTGCGCCCTCAGCGTGGCATGTCCACACAACCTGGGTGGCTGTGGTGGCCTCCCTGCTTGGGGCTGCTCAGGCACAAACCTCACTGGGGGCACCCCGAGGGTGGCAGCAGGGTGGGAGCGGGAGGGCATCACCCCAGGGCAGGGGTGGCCGCTGCCTTAACACGATTCGCTTTGTTGAGTTTGGCCCTACTTTCCGCCTTGCCTCCCTCTGCACATCCTTGGCTACCAGCCGCGGGCACAGCGCCAGTGTCACGCACGGCCCCGGGCACGAGGAACCCGAGGGGTGGGGACGCCTTGGAGGAGCCTGTACATTGCAAGCAAAAGAAACAGAAAAAGATGAAATGTGAAAATAATGATCGTTTTAAATAAAAAGTAATAACTGGAGCGAGCGAGGCTGCATGGTTGCTGATGGGCAGGCGTGCCAGGGCTGGGCACCCAAGGAGGGCCCGGGCTGGGCAAGGGCTGAGGAGGGGGTTCACAGTGCTCCGGTGGGTGGGTGCAGGAGCCTGTTATGGGCAAAGGGAGCTGGGCATGACACAGGGCTGTACCCAGCACTGGGCATCTTCCAGGCTGGGTGGTGGGGCTGGGTTGGGGGTGCGAAGCCCTGCAGGGCGCAGGCAGGGTGCCCAGGCAGAAGCCACCGCAGCTGGCGATGCTGTGAGCTGCCCTTGCCGGACGCAGGCTGGCAGCAGGAGCGGTGACCAGGGCCCCACGGCGGGGCATCTCCGGCTGTGCCGTGGGGCCAGGCGTGGGTGGGAGCGGGTGCACCCTGGGGAGGAATGTGGGCTGGGAGGGGCCGCGGCTCCAGCACGGGGCACTCGCACCACAGCCACCACTCAGCCGGCAGCCACCGCCCAGCATGGCCGAGAAACCCCAAATCCAGCTCTTCGTCAAGGTGAGGGGGGTCATGGGGGCCTGGGGCACCCCAGGCCGGTGGGCAGCTCTGGCTGCCACTCTGGCACTGCCCGGGCCGGGGTGGCCCAGCCGCCCCTGCCCACTGCAGTGCCCAGATGTGGGCCCTGGGCCGGCAGCGGGCGGCGCGGGGCTCTTCTCCAAGGCACAGCATGCTGCTGCCTGTCCCATGGGCATGGTGGGGGGCTGCGGGTGCTCAGCCTGGGGTGTTGGACTGGGGTGCCCCCCAAACCAGGGCCCCCTGCCCAGCAGCCCGGCCACTGCAGCGTCTGCCTGCCTGCACCTGCGGGGCCCTTCCCAGCCACCGCCCAGCCAGGGCAGTTTGTCCGGCTGCACAGGGCAGGACAGGGCCCGCCTGGGATCGCGCCTGAGGGGTGACAGGAGCCACCAGCATCGCCGTCACCTTCCTCTGGCATAGTCCCTGCTGTGCTGGGCTGTCCCCTGCCGTAGCAGCCCCCGGTGCCACCACCATGGTCACTGCCCCCAAGCCCTAGCCCCCTCGGCACTGCCGGGCTGGGGCAGCCTGGGGCCCCCTGGTCACCCAGTGGTGCCGGGGCCAGCACCCGCTGTGCCACGCAGGCTGCTCTGCAGTGGGGCACAGAGGCCCCAGGAGCAGGCGGGGGCCAGGGGCTGGCACCCTGCCCGGCATAGCAGGTGCCACAGGCTGCCAGCGCGGCTCACCGGCCTGCAGCTAGCCCGGGCTTGGCCGGGGTGGGTGGCATGCACCCTGCCACCCTCACCCTGCACCCACTGGGGCTGCCCGGCCAGTGCTACCGGAGCAAAGGGGCAGCTGAGCTCTCCCTCTCTGCCTGCAGGCAAGCGAGGATGGGGAGAGCGTGGGCCACTGCCCCTTCTGCCAGCGGCTCTTCATGGTGCTGCTGCTCAAAGGGGTGCCCTTCACCCTCACCACCGTGGACGTAAAGAGGTGAGAATCACCCCTGCGCTCACCGTGGGGCTGGGGGGGGTTGCCAGCCATGGGGTCAGGGCTGTGGGAAGGGGCATGGGACAGCCTTGCCCTGGCACACTGATGGGGAAGGTGGTAGGTCCCCAACACCTTGGGAAGGGGCAGGAAGGGTGGGCACTGTGGGATGCGTGGAGCCTGTTGTACCACCCCCAGCTGCCCGCTGCTGCTCGAGGGAGGTCAGTGGGCCTTTCCCAGGGCAGAGCTGCCATGGGCACACACTGAGGCAGGAGCAGCCATGGAGCACCACCTCATCCCTTTGCCCAGGACACATATGTGCATGCAAATACACACACGTGTGCGATGTCCTGCAGAGCCCTGGGCACTGGTGGGCATCAGCGTCCGTCCCTGTCTCCTGCAGGGCACTGGACGTGCTGAAGGACTTCGCGCCAGGTGCCCAGCTGCCCGTTTTGCTCTACAACGGCGAGCCCAAGACTGACACCGTCACCATCGAGGACTTCCTGGAGGACAAGCTGGGCCCCCCCATGTCAGTGGCCAGCGCTGCACTGAGAGGGGGCAAGGGACCAAAGAGGGGCATGGCAGGACAGGCTGCAGGGGGGGCGGGCAGGTAGCACATGAGCCTGCCGGCCCCTGCCTCTTTCCTCAGCTGTGCCCATGTCCCTGCAGGTTCCCCAGCCTGGTCCCACAGTACAGGGAGTCGAGCCTGGCCGGGAATGACATCTTCCACAAGTTCTCCACCTTCATCAAGAACCCAGTGCCTGCCCAGGATGAGGGTGAGGAGCTGGGTGGGGGGGACACCCCATGTAACCTCTCAGGTGCCCCCACCTTGAAGCCCGGACAGGTCACCATGAGCCTTTCCAGCCCCCCCCCTGCCCCAGGCCACAGCTGGGTCTCTCCAGGCACTGCCCCTCCCCACGCAGTTCAGGGCTCCCATGGGAGGGCAGGGGCAGGTGCCAGCCTGGGCAAGGCAGGAAGAGTGTAGGTAGGCACTGCCTGGGCACAGGGATGGGCTGGCAGGAGGCCACGGCACAGCTGCGGGGCCCCCATGCCCGCAGCAGGGCCATGCCCTGACCCAGCGGCGCTGCCGCCCTCCCCGCAGCGCTGCAGCGGAGCCTGCTGCGGGCCCTGCTGAAGCTGGACGAGTACCTGAGTGCCCCCCTGGAGTACGAGCTGGCCCATGACCCCCATCTCCGGGCCTCCCGACGCCACTTCCTCGACGGGGACCAGCTCACGTTAGCCGACTGCAACCTGCTGCCCAAGCTCAACATCGTTCAGGTGAGTGTGAGCATCCCAGTGCCACGCCCTTCCCCTTGCCCTGGCTTCTCGATGCTGCTGGCTCCATGCTCTCACTCTCCCTCGGTGCCTGCAGCAACGCCCCGCACCATTGCCACCCCCTGTATCACCCCCTCCCATGACCCCTGCCCAGCATGGTGCATTCCCACAGATTTCACTCCCCTCTGCATCCCCTGCTGGGTGCCACCCCTCGTCTCATGCAGTGCCCGGGATGTCCCCTGGCCCCCTGCCACCCTTCCTGGCTGGCTCCTGTACCCTAACCCTGTGAATACCACCCCCCTGGCAATGGGGCCCTCCTTGACACACCACAGGCACGCGGGGCTGGGCAAGGGCTCACCCCATTTCTGCCCGCAGGTTGTATGCCAGCATTACCGCCGCTTCGGGATCCCCAAGGACCTGCGGGGCGTGTGGCGCTACCTCAACAGTGCCAGCGAAACCAAGGAGTTCAAATACACCTGCCCCAACAGCGAGGAGATCGTACAAGCGTATCGCTCCGTGGTCCGGTCGCCGCAGTGAGCCGGGCACGCGCCCAGGCGGGCGCAGGGCCAGGGTTGGGCAGCAGGCCAGTACCCGTCCCGGTCCTGACATGACCATCCCCTCCTGCCTGCATGCACTCAGGAGGGCAGAGAGCATGAGCTGTGCCGCCAGCATCCAAATTCCCCCAGCTGGCACCCTGCCCAAGGTGCCGGCAGCAATCTGTGTCGCACTGAACCTGCAAACGTGTTCTTGCCTCTTGTGCCACCCTCCCTGCCTGGCCAGAACCCCCTCGGCCTGCCCTGCGGTCCCTCAAGCATCAGGATGCGTGCAAGGGGGCCGCAGCCACGGGCACTGTCTGTACCAAAGCTGGGCAATGCTGAGGGCAAGGGCAGGAGCTGTGGAGGAAAAGCTGCCCAGAGCAGAGGGCTGCAGGGCACAGAGTGGGCAGCGCACTGCAGCAGGCACCCCTGCAGCCTCCCTCGGAGGCACACTGTGCCACCCGCCAGGTGAGTGACAGGAGGCAGGGCTGTGCCAGGGCAGCAGGCACCACAGGATGCCCCCGAGGAGCTGCACTGGGTGAGGGGAACCAGCACAGCCATGGCAGAGCCCTGGGGACGGAACCGGGGGGCTGCTGCGGGTGGTGGACACGGCTCACCCCCCATCGCCCTGGGTGAGTGGAGCGGAGGGCACTGTCCCCCCAGAACCTGCCATTAGGAAGCTCCCAGGAGCAGATTTGGGAGAGGGATGGGGGTGAAGCAGGGCAAGTCCAAGCCATGTATCAGAGCTCCCAGAAATCAATAAAGGCTTTGCAAGCAAGTCAAGTGTGAGTCTGGAGTGACAAGCCCCAGCAGCTCTCCACCCTCGCAGGACTTCGCATCGGCCTCCCAGTCCTCTCTCAGTGGCTAGCAAGGGCTGGGCCCATTCTCCCAGCTCTCCAGGGGGCTGGGGAGGCTCTAACCACTCACCCACCAGCCCACTGGCACAAAGCCAGCAGGGAAGTGAACTCCTCTGAGCTCCTGACCCTCCAGGTTCAGCTGCAATTAGCCACAGGATTCCTGAGAAAGGGAATGGCAGAATGGACCGACGCATCCACGCTGTCCCGGTACCCAGACTGGCTGGCAAAACCACCTTTACTGGCAATAGGTTAAGCACAGGTAATCTTTTCGTTACATGGCGATATAAAAGTTCTTTAAAAACCCCATCAATTCATGACAAGCAAGGTAGAAAGGTGGCCCCTGCCAGCAGGGAAGAGCTGCAGGGAAAAAAGCCACCACTTTTGTCAGCCCTGCCCCATCTGTCCCCCCTCAAAGGCCCTGCCACCACACCAGCTGAGGATCTGCTACTCGCTCAGGCCTGCCAGGCGCTGGCTCCAGCCCTCTGGGTCCTGCTTGCCCTGTCTGCCTCCCTGGGCGCAAGGGGCTCAGCGAGCCCGGGGCGCAGTGAAACCTCCTCCACCAGCACACGTTGCTGGCAAGGGTCCGGTAGGGCTGTCATCAGGGGACGGGACAGCACAGGTCAGGAGTCCTCGAAATCCACTCCAGACGGTGCCTTCTTGCTAGGAGATGGAAGGAGTATCACAGCCCAAAGCCCCCCACTCTGCCCCCACGCAGCTACAGAGCAGAGTCCACTGGATCTCCAGTGCAGCCCAGCCCCAGCACTGGGCCTGGGAGCAGCACTTACCTTTTGAAGCCAGGGTTAATGAGAGACTCTCCCGGGATCTTCCTCTTGGCTGGCAAAGCTGAGCCAGCACCCTTGTTTTTCCTGGGGCTGGGGTCTGCCTCGGTCAAACACAGGCAGGTCAGGGATTACAAAAGGTTGATTAGTTGCTTTGGCAGCCCTGCAAGCCCCTCCATGCCCAGGGTGAGCCTCCAGCAGCCCAGCCTGGCTGGCCCAGCATCCATGGTGGGTGAGGAAGGGCAAAGCCTGGTCTCCTCTCCCAAAGGAGCAGGGAGCCATGGACCTGCCACGGCCCCCAGTCTGGAAGAGCAGCACAACCTGATCTCCTGGACGCTAGCGAGCAACCTGCCTGGCGATGCCCGGCATCTGACCTGAGCACAGTGCATCCCAGACACCCCGAGAGCCACTGCACTGAGCCCTGGGCCTTTCTGTGCCAGGAAGGGCACCAGGACAGCGGGGCGGCTGACAGCAGCCACAGCCAAGGGTGCTCGGAGCGTCCTGGAGAGCACATGGACATAGGACCAGCAGCCTCCTGGGGAAGAGAAGGCAAACAAGCAATGGGACCAGGGGAGGTGCCCTCTGGCAATTGCCTACCTGGCAGGAATTGCTGCTGGCTCCGGGCAGCGTTCTTCTCAGGGCTGCAGGAAGATGCCAGCATCTCCACTGCTGCTGAGACAGGAAGCAGAGCCAGAGCTTGTGACAATGCACCCCAATACAGCATGCAGCACCCCAAGCCTCCCAGCAAGCTCCCTCCCCTCCACAGCCAAACTGAGTCACGTTCTCCTCCCAGCACTCCCACCCAGGCTGCTGCTGCCCCAAGATCTTCCTAGACCCCTAAAATAAGAGACCTCCGCGAGGCAACTCCCACACACAGAGATGACGGTGTGGTGCTGACCACGGGGACAAGGCTGTGTCTCTGCACAGAGACACGACACTGCGTCCTCTGGTCCCAAGCAGGATCTCTTCTGCCGGAGGCCATCAGGTGCAGACCCAGGCCAGCTCTGGGAACTGGCCAGGCCAAATAGGAAAAAGAAGGCAGCACCTCTGCTGCGCAGCCCTCCTGGGCAGCCCCCCGGGACCGGGGAGGAGAATCCGCCTGGGCCAGGCCAGGGAGGCACAGCCTTCTCCCGTGGCTGGCTGAGCTGGATCACTTGGGGCGCCTTTGGGTGGGGGGTATGACACCGCGAAGGTGGCAGAGAGCCGCCCACCCTCCTCCTGCCTTTATCCCCTTCCAAACCCTCCCCACGGACCTTCCAGTCGTCTCTCCAGGCTCTCGACGCGCCCCGCCATGCCAAACACCAGCGCCTGGAGCTGGCTCCTCGCCTCGGCCATGGGCAGCTTGAAGAGATCCAGGGCCGAGCACCGGGCCTCCTCCCGCAGCTGCAGCGTGGCCTTCCCCTGGCCCAGGCTCAGCCAGGCGGCCCCCCGCCCCAAGGCCTCCCTGCGCGGGCGAGGCCGCGGTGAGGGGGGCCCTGGGCAGAGGGGCCGGTGCCCGGCGGCTGCGGCACCCACCTGAGCTTCGTGCCGTGCTCCTCCGGCTGGCAGCGCTGAGGAGGAGAGCGGGCATGTCCCGAAACGGCCCTCCCCGGCGCCCACCACCGCCGCCCCGGCCCAGGCCCGGGCCTTCCCCTCCGCCCCGGCCCCGGTACGTACGCAGCCGAGCGGCGGGCGGGCGCCGAGCTCCCCGGCCCAGACCTCCAGCGCGTCGGTCACACTGCGGGAGGCAGCGGCTCAGGCTGGGCCGGCGCCGCTCGGCCCCAGCCCGGCCCCGCTCCCGGCCCCGCACTCACTAGACGGTGCTGCCGGGGCCGGGGCCGGGGCGGCAGTAGCAGAGGTACCGGCCCGGCCCGGCCCGCAGCAGGTGGAAGGGCCCGGTCGGCTCCGCCATGGCGGCAGCGCCGGAAGGGGCGGGCGAGGCCCGCGGGCCCTCCCCAGCACTTGGGCCGCCGGCCGCGCCATGGTCAACCTGGGGCTGCGGCGGGTGGAGGACAGCGTGGCCGCCAAGCACCCGGTGCGCCCTGCCGGGACCGGGGCTGGGGGGACGGGGCTGGGGGGACCGGGGCTGAGGGGACCGGGGCTGAGGGGACCGGGGCTGGGGGGAGCCGGGGCTGGGGGGAGCCGGGGCTGGGGGGAGCCGGGGCTGGGGGGGCCGGGGCTGGGGGGAGCCGGGGCTGGGGGAGCCGGGGCTGGGGGGAGCCGGGGCTGGGGGAGCCGGGGCTGGGGGAGCCGGGGCTGGGGGGACCGGGGCTGAGGGAGCCGGGGCGGGCACGGGGGGTGCCGGTGGCGCCGGCGCCCCGCGCTGAGTGTGTCTCCGCAGGCGCTGCAGCAGTACGCGGCCTGCCAGTCCCACGCCTTCATGAAGGGCATCGGCACCTTCCTGGCAGGTACGGCCCGGCCCGGCTCCCCCCAGTGCCCCCCGGCTCCCCCCGGCCGCTCCCCAGGGGCTGCGGGCAGCGGGGGGGGCGGCCCGGGCGGGGCCGTGGCCGGTAACGGCGCCCGGCCCCCGGGTTTCGGTAGGCAGCGGAGCCGCCTTCGCCGTGCAGAAGCTGGTGAACAAGAAGCTGCCGTACAGCCTGCAGTGGAGCCTGCTGCTGGCCGGGGGTGAGTGTCCTGCCCGGCCCGGCCTGTGCCCGGGCAAGCCTGCGGGCTCCGCTCCGGGCAGGGTGGCAGCAGGAGCAGGGCCATGCTGCAGGAGGAAGGGCTGTTTGTCCTTATCCCGGGGGATTTTCTCCCCTGGCTCCTGTCACATCCCTGCTCCCCACGGCCCCGGGGGCTCAGGGACGGCTCGCAGGCAGCTGCAGCAGCTCATAAGCTGGTGGGTGCTTTCCCCACCGCTGCCCTTAGCAAATGCCCTTGCTGCTGGCGCTCTTGGGAGCATCTTGCTCTCTTCAGCCGCAGGGTCCCTCGCCAGCTACGTGGTAACCAGAGCTGAGACGCAGAAATGCTCTGACTTCTGGATTTACCTGGAGACAGGCAAGTCCCCACAGGAGCTCACCATGGCTGGTAGGGTGTCGCAGCCCGCAGGTACGTTCACATCTCTCCCTGCTGCTTTCCCTGGGCTTGTCGTGCCTGGTTTTTCCCTGCTGCAACAATTTGCTCTTCCTGCCTCGTAATTAAGCTGGTGACTGTATCATTGCCGACATCCCTGTGTAAGTCCCACACTGGCACCCCTTATGACAGGCTGGCAGCAGTGCTAGGGTGGCTGGAGTTCCCTGCCTGATCTCATGGCTCCCGTGTCCCTCTGTGCTCTGGGCCCATCAGCTGTGCTGCCGGTACCTGAGCAGGACCCGTGGCATGGGGTGGGAGTGCGTGCTTCTGCCTGCTGCCCTGCCTGCTTCGTGGATTCACGAGAGCCAGCATGAAGGGCTTGTTTGCTGGAAGAGGATGAAGAGGGTGGGGGATGGAGGGAGGCAGTAAACCCCCCCACACCCCAGTTGCTTCGTGCAGTGGCCAGAGCTGGAGTGGGTGGTTCCCACGGCTGCTGGCTGCTTTCTCACTGGTGCCACGAGCTCCCAAAGCTGGGCCTAGCTGAAGAGGCTTTAAATGCTTCACCAGGGCTCTGTGGTTCTCTGCCCACCCCTGGCAAACGCTTCACCAGGGCTCTGTGGTTCTCTGCCCACCCCTGGCAAACGCTTCACCAGGGCTCTGTGGTTCTCTGCCCACCCCTGGCAAACGCTTCACCAGGGCTCTGTGGTTCTCTGCCCACCCCTGGCAAACGCTTCACCAGGGCTCTGTGGTTCTCTGCCCACCTCTGCCCTGGCAAACATGCCGGGATAGTCGGGGGTCCAGGGAGCTTGTTCTTTCAGTTGCAGAGAATCTGCCCGGCCCAGAGGACAGAGAGAGTGCGGCACTGCCGGTGAGGAGGAACAAGTACGGGGACGTTGTGGAGTAGCCAGCAGAGCACAGTGCACGGTGCCCGTGTCCTGCTTCACCCCTTGCTGCCTGCCCCTGCCTGTGCTGCCTGCGAGACTGGTGGGCTCAGTAGCACTGCCTGGGAGCTCGGATGAGTCGATCCTGCAGTGAGAGCGTGGTGGAGGCACCGTAGGGATTGCTGCCTCCCAGGTGGCCTCTGAACATCGCATGTGGGGGGCACAATAAAAGTCGAGAGCTGAAAGCACACGTTATGAACGCAGCGAAGGCTGGCAGTGGGACAGGAAGAGCTGCGGTGCAGGTGGTAAACATCACCCTGAGGCAGCCCCTGGAGTAAATGGTGGAGCAGAGAGCTCTGGTCCCTTTGAGGCCATGGCACCTGCAGTCCGACAGCACAGTGCTGTGAAATGACTGCAGGCACGGATGGGTTTGGGCTAAGCTGTGAGGAGGCAGAGCTGTTGCCATGCACTTTCTGTTCCTTGACCCTAGCTGGTCACAGGGTCCCTGTCCCCATAGCAGTGAGGCTTTTCTCGCCTGCCCAAATGGGGCTGAGCTGAGCCCTGCAGCCACACAGCCTCTGGGGGTGTTCTCTCTGCCCCCACAAAAGGGGGTGCACATGTGCCCAGAGCCCCTCTGTGCGGGGCCAAGCTTGCTCTTGGGGCATGTCACCTGGCCAGTCCCAGTCTCTCCATCCAGATCCGTAACCAGCCGGCAACAGAATGGTACTGTCTCGAATCCCACGCATCCAGAGAGGCATGTGGGAAGATTAAGAAGCCTCTTTTACTTCATTTTTTCCTAATAACAAACTCCAAGTCATGACCAGGGCAAACCAGCTGCTCTTTGTGGATGTCCAGCTCTGATTCGGCTGCAGCTGAATTTCTTAGAAGGGAAAATCCAGCCTGGGTTCTGGAAGCTAGCTGGCTTCTTGGAGCAGAGCAGCAGCGTTTCAGCTTCAGAGACCAGAAACGCCTCCTTCCGTGTGGCGCTGGAGACAGTCCCTGAACCTCACCACGGGAGGGAGTCCCTATGCTGGGGAGATGAGGGCCCGGGCAGGAAATCTGGTTCGGGGGCTCAGAACATCATCTGAACTGGCATCACGCTTGGCTTGTGCGGAGAGATGGGGAGCAGCCACCAGAACAGCTAAAAGCAAAGTGGCTGCAGGGAATGGGTGGGTTAAGCCAAGCACAGCGTACTGGGAGCTTGGCTGGAGCGGGGAGTGGAGCTTGTGCTGCCCGCGAGAGCAAGGAGGGCAGCGAGAAACGGCAACTCTTGCTAAAGCCGCTCCTCTACTGGGGCATGCGGAGGAGTGTGGCGGGGTGGGAGGCTCTTTCCAGATGGGCTCGATGCGTCGGGACTGGCCCTGCGCAGCTGCCCGGCAGCTGGATGCATGCCGTGGTGACTCTGAGCTGCCGGCAACCGCAGGGCTGCTCTCCTGTGGGCTGTTCTCCTGCCCTGCTTGGGTAGCAGGCCCGGTCCCCTGGGAGCAGAAGCTCCCTACGTGTTCTTGCGTGGAGGCTGTGGCCGTGAGCACAGTGGTGAATGCACGGCGCAAAATCAGCTTGAGCATTGCCTGCTCACGCTTTTGGGGTGTCTGGACCTCTAGCACTTGGGAAACTTTGCAGCCGTGGCTGGTTGAAACTTTTCCACCTCCAGGTGGGTCTGAGTCTGGATTGAGGTTTGAAGCCCACCTTGGTCTGTCTTGGGGGGCTCTCCAGGCTGGTAGAGCATACAAAGCCGTGATGGTTTCTCAGCATTGGGCAGGCTGCAAGGGATTGAGACCCTCAGGCAGAGCCTGACCTGCGGCTGTGTCCGAGTAGATCCTATAAGTGTCTCTACCCCTGCGGGACAGCCAGGCTTGATTAGCCTGTTGCTGATCAAGAGCCACAGAGCCATAGGAGTGGTTATAAAGATTTAGTTCTGATTATAAAAAAAAACACACAACCAAACAAAAACAAACCTTCTGCATGTTTGCATGTCCCTGTTCTTACTCAATTGGAAATGAAGGCGCATCCTCCCAGCTGCCTGGTGTGGGGTAATGCAGGGCTCAAATCCGAAAGCAGCACAAAGCCCCACTCCCGCAGCGAGCCCATCACCTCTGCGCTGGCATGGCCACGCACCGGGGAGCCACGGGGGCTTTTTGTGCCATTGCCAGGGGGACAGAGGAGGCTCTGGCTGTGGCAAAGTCGAGTCTAGCTTAGGAACCACAGGAATGGGGAAGGCACCATGTCTGGTTGCTGAAGTGGGACCTGGGAAGCTGGTTGCTCCCCACGTCTGATTGTTGCTAAGCCCTTACCCAAAGCCGCTGTGCTGAGGCTGGCGGCAGTCCAGGCCAAGATCTGGCCCTCAGGAAGGTCAGTGGGGTTTGTGCATTGGCCAGAAAGACAGCATGGGCTCTGGGTGATGCCCAGAGCTCCCCGGGAGGCAGGGCTGATTCTCCAGGGACAGGCTAGAGAGGTCAGCTATAAGGACTAGCCTAAGTAGTACTCCCCACCCCACCCATGCACATGAGAATAAATCCTGCTGTTGTCTGGACTTACCGGCCAGTCCAGTAAGTTCAGACAACAGAAAGATGCCCCATGTCTGAACGGTCAAATCCTGAGCCTGCTCTGGGGTCCATCCCTGAGTAGCACTGAAAACCCTTAAGCCATTCTCCTGCAGGGCCAGTGGTCCTCTCCTGTCCCCCCCATTCTGCAGCTTGAAAGCAAGGGGAGGGCAAAAAGGGACAGCTTTACTTCTGGGACAGGCAGCGTCAGGTATTGGAGGAGGACATCTCTGAGCACTTGCTGCATCCCAAGCGTTCAGGCCATGGAGACTCCAGCAGGAGGGATGGTGCTGGGTCCTACAGACAAGGCCCACCCTGTCCCTGCCGTTAGATTGCGCTGGACTTGCTGCGCCGGAGCAGGCAGATGGCAGTCACCAGAGACGTCAGGGTGGTGAGCACAAAGAGCAGGATGAGGATGACCCAGCAGTTGTACAGCATGCTTTTCTGGGAAGAGGGCTTCTCTGCCGGGATCATGTTGGTGAGGTTCAGCATGTAGCCCAGGGCCCAGCCGATGGAGGTTTCTCCTGCCTGTGGAAATAGCATGGCATGGTCACCACCCCAGTCAACCCAGCTCCGCGGGCCTCAAGAGACCTTCCAGGGACCACTTCAGTGTCAGCTCAATGGAGGAGAGGGGTGTGGGGGAGGCCACAGCACCCTGAGCCCTCGCTCACCCATGGGTCCAGCCAGCTCAGGACGAAGAAGTGACCATCCCGTGCTGAGCTGAGCTCATCCGATGGGAGCAGGATCTCATCCGCTCAGGCCAGTCCTGATCTCACTGACCATCCCACGGCTCATGCAGGTGAGGGCACTTGGCAAAGGTGGGATCCTACCCTGAGATAACTTCCCAACAAGCCTGAGCGAAGAGTCGTTTGAGATGGCTGGTGTCTCGAGGGCCAAGGAAGGACTGGAGGACCTGACTCCATTATCACCCTACAGTCAGCTCAGCTCATTTTTTTCCACCTCCCAGAAGATCCGCCCAAAAACTGGGAGTCCCATCCTGCTCCTGTTCCCCAAAATCTTCCCTCACATTGCTTGGCTCTTTCTTGGTGGGGGATCATCTCTCCTGCAGGGCTTTTTGGCCTCACCCCAAACAGATACCATGGCATGAGTATGTGCTCTGGTGTTACTCACCTTCTTCTGGAAGGCAATGTTGGGGAAGGAATGGTTGTTGAAGTTGTAGCCCTTGGTGGTGAGCAAATAAACAAACATGCTGACAGCGCAGTAGTCTGACAGTCTCTTCTCCAGCTTAGGGGCTTTCTGGAGCAGCTGGGTGGGATGCATGGAGGGACAGAGAAAAGGGGTCAAGCCAACAGGGTCCAGGCTTTGTTTCTGTGGCCTGAAGCTCTGGGTGGTTGTATCTGGCTGGCCAAGGTGCTGCTCATACCCACCTGAGCCTCTCCTGGTCCCATGAGGGACCCGTCACCCACCCTCCCCCTACTCCATGGGTGCTGGGACATCCAGCCCTCTCCAAGGGCTGCTCTCAGAGCCCAGGTGATGCCCCACATGAAGCAGCCCTCTCCTCCCTGCTGTGCCCGAGGACCCCACCTCACTCCAGCTGGTGGCACAGATGGTCTCGGCAGCATCCTTCAGGTCACTGGGCAAGTGCACAGGTTTCCCCATCACTGTCTGGATGAAGTCGACCGTGTAGAAGAAGGCAGAGAAAGCCTGATGGAGGAAAGTTGGCAGCTGTGGGACAGGCAGGGAGAAAACCCTCTCGCCATGAACAGCCACTCTCACCAGTGTGGTGGGCACGAGTGACCGCCCTTGCAGAGCGGGGGGGGGTCTGGCTTTGCCACCGCATGATGCCGGGGGGACAGGGACACCTGCCCACCTAGCAGCCAGGCCACCACTCTGCTCCATGCCAGGACTTACGATGAAGTTTCCTGAAACCTCTGGCTGGAAAATGCCATTGAAGGAGCAGCGGGAGAAGGAGCACGTGGTGAAGTCGAAGAGCTTGCCGACGTGCAGAGCACAGAGGCTCCCGTTCCCGGTGCCGACCACAGTGATGGTGGAGTTGAGGGCAAGGCTGGGCCTCTCCTTCTCCGTGCAGGGGCTGTCGTAGATGCTGCTCAGCGACAGGCTCTTGCGGTAGCCCGTGGGCCAGCAGGGATGGGGGATGGTTGCTTGGTAGTTCTCAGCCTGCCGGAGAAGCAACACACGGGGCGCGTGAGCTGTGCCGTAGCCCTGGCTCCCTTGGTGCTGCATGGCAGCCCTGGCACCGCTGCCTGCCTGCCTCTGTTTCCCTGCCGGGGAGATACGGAGGAGCTTGGGCAGTGGGACACAGAGCTGGCAGTTGCCACAAACTTCTTGAGATGACTCAGGTCGTCTTGGCTCTGGCCAAGGGGTGCAACACCTTATGGAAAGGGTGGAAGGAAGCTCTGGGACCATGGGAGAGGGTCGGGGCCAAAAGCCAAGAGTTAGCTGGGAAGGGTGTGCAGGTGGCCCTGCAGGGCTGTCCTAGAGCCAGGGCTGGGGCGCACCCCTGTATAGGGGCAACCACGGGGTGATGACAGCCAGCATCCTCATCGAGCACATGCTGGTACCTGGAGGAGCTTTGAGAGCAGCCTCTTGAGGACCTGGTCCCTTCCGTAGCAGAGGAAGCTGTGGGTGTACACTTTGTACACCTGGCTGTACAGCTTCAGCATCACCTCGTTTCTGGGGTCTTCAATGGTGTCCCTGGTTTCAAAGGTGATCTGTGTGGAAGCGCCTCCGAAGTCCATGGCCCCCAGGGTCTTCTTCTGGGGCTGGATCCATTCGCCGAGCCACCCGCGCTGAGCAAGGAAGCCAAGAGCAGGCATAAGGACGTGATGATCTGTGGGACAGCCTGACCACCACAGCTGTCCCCGCCAGGCACTGCGCTCCCCTGCCCACCTTGATGAAGTTCTCCAGGAGGTAGTTTGCGGTGACCCAGCCGAAGACCCCTTCATCTTCCCCTGACAGGATCTTTGCCCCCCGGAAATCAAAGGGGTACGACTTCAGCGTGGCTGCCACGGCACTGAGGACGGCGTCTGAAGCCTGCGGGTTCGCGATGCTGCGGGCCAGGCAAGAGGGCAGAGTGGCAGGGCTGCGTCAGGGTGCTGCGAGCGGAGCCCCCGCTGCCCACACAGCCCTTGGGGCCCAGCCCCGCCGCAGCACACGGGGTGGGAGCCAGGTGTGTCCTCACCTGGGTACCTGTAGGGATGTCCCCCAAAAACCCCAGCTAATTCCCCTTGTCTCTGTCAGAGAAGGAGGCAGGCGGCAGGGATGGAGGTGTGCTCTCTCTTCCTGAACCATGCCCTGTGGCTGGGTGAGGGGGGCATGACTCCCTCCTCTGTGTGGTTTTTGAGGGGTTAATTATTCCCATTGCATCCCATCAGGCTGGCAATGGGTGCAGGGGGACTTCCCTCCTGCCTAGCCAAAAAGACTGGGTGGGTTATCCCGGTGCTGGCCCCACGCCAGCCCCTTTTCAGCCAGGGATGTGCTGGTTGTGCCCTGCAGAGCATCTCCTGCTCTGAAAGGTGGGAGCATCTCTGCGAGGGACATGGAACCGGGCAGCTGGGAGGGTTAAGAGCTTCGCCTGGCAAAAGGGAGACATCGCTGCTGTCTTTCACCATCTCCACCCCTGCCATGGGTATCAAGACAGCAGTGTGGCATGGCAGGGCCACCCAGGCAGCGTTTGAGGCCAGGCAGCTGGCACAGCCACAGCAAGCACTCACTTGAGCAGGCGCATGCCAGCCGTGGCGCCCAGGTAGAGCGGGGTGCCCGCGTGTTTCTCCTTGGGCACGTCTCTCAGAGCCTGGTTCAGGCAGTGCACCAAGCTTGTCCCGGCAGCTGGAGGGTTGGAGCTGTAGCTGGAGATGCCGGGACCTGTGGAGAGGAAACAGCATTGCTCCATGCAGGCAGTGGGAAGATGCCCGGTGGGAAGGTGCTCGGTGGGCAGCTTTGTCCCTCCCAGGCTGTTCAAAAGGCGGATGCTGCAGGTTTCTGTGGCCATGGAGCCATCCAGAGACCAGCCACACATCCCTGTCCACTCCCCATTCCCCACCGGCTGAGAGCTGGGAAAAGGTTGCTTAAACGGAGCGTGGAAAACCATTTCTTGCTCCTCGCTGGGCTAGGCAGGGAGCTGAATTGTTTCCTGGTGGTTCAATGCATGCCAGGAAAAAATAAACCACAGGCATGCATGGCTGCAAGCCTTGGGGGGGGGGAGATGGGGGAGGTTTTGGGAACCGAGCCGGACCCCTTATAACACCTCACTGCGCTGGTGAATACACAGGGAGGCAGCTAGCTGGGCATGGCAGGGGCATTCGCACCATCTCAGTGTCCTGCTTGCAGGGAACGTGACAGACGCTGCCACCAGCCCCCAGCCCCCGGGGACTGGGACAGCCCTTACCCTCCACATCGCACATGCTGTGCTCGCTGACCACCCCGGTGTCGTTCTCCTTGTCTGCAGGCCACTTGTAGACGAACATGGCTGTGTGGGAGGACCCGGCGTCCAGCACGATGCCATACTGCGGGTGGGGGGGAGGCAGCGGGTCAGGCTGGAGGCGGGAGACCCCCTGGCTGCCCCAGGCCATCCCGAGGGAAGGCAGTGGGGCTCAACCACCCGCCATGCCTGGCCAGTCCTGCCCTGGCAGTGCCCTGCCCGGCAGCTTCAGGAGCATCGCCTGGCCGAGGCGGGTGCTGCTCAGGCCACAGTGGGCATGGTCTTGCCCACATCTGCCGGCACGGGGCCCTGCCCAGGATGCGGCTGGGAGCGGGCGTTGGGGATACTGGCCACCCCAGGACGCTGCTTGGCACAGCACAGGGACTCTGGGTTTTTTGGCATGGGGACTCCTTTGCCTCCTTGAGCACAGACCGGGATGCTCTCTCCCCCAGCCCCGCTTGTTCCCATCTGCCCGCAGCATCGCTCCTGGCCAGTGGGCATCTCTCCTGAGCCCTCCCGGGGGTCTCTGGGGCCAGCGGAGGGGGGATGACACCTGGGAGTGGCCCCTCAGGGATGCAGCTCGCCAAAGAAGGGCAGCCAGGCACCTCGTCCCTCCTGCCCTTGTATGGCTCGGCCATTCTCCGGCTATAAATAACCCCGCTCCCTCCTGCCAAACAAGGTTACCCAGCTCCCAGGGAGGGGCTGCCCCGTGCTGTCTTCAGCCCCCCCGGTCGGACCCCTCTGCCTCACCCCCCGTCACCCACAGGCTCAGGGCTGCTGCGCTGGTCCCCTCCGTCCCTCCCGGAGCTGCTTTGCTGCTGGAGAGGAGGCTGTGAGGCGGGGGGGAAGCAGCTGAGCATCTCTGGGGTGAAACCACTTAAGGCTTAAACCTGGCGTGTACAAAGGCCCTGTCTGCTGCCTGCCCTGCCCGGACCCGGGTGGAGCCCCTGGGCTGGGGCAGGCAGCTCCTCTCCCTGCCCAGCACCCAGGAGCCACCCCAGCCCTGCCTGGTGGGTGCTCCTGGTCCTATCCCTGTCCCTGTGTCCACCGGCTGCAGAGCGGGCTCCAGCCCAGGTGGCCGCAGGGCTGGGTTTTGGCCAGCTCGGGCAGCAGGAATAAAGGGTCAGGGCACAGGCAGGGATGCCTGGGGTCCCCGCTTAGAGGCAACCCCCATTCCCATGTGAACCCATGGCCCCACACCAGCGGTACCCCCTGCTCCCCTAGTGAACCATTTCCAATGGGTGACCCCCCCCTCCAGCCTCCCCCAGCTCCCGTTAACTGTCAGCAGCTTGCCACATGCTCTGGCCAAAACCTACGAGCCAGCAGAGAATCCCCCTCTGCAGCCAGACTGGGGCCAGTTTGCCATGGCACTGGTGTAGGGAAGCAGCTCCCAACGATGCTGAACGCTGCAGAGAGGAGGAGGGGAGGCTCTGACAGCCCCCCCCCCTCCAGCTGCCACTCCAAAGCACAAAGCTGGGGAGCAGGACCCCCAGTTTGGGCCGTTTCTGGGCTGGGTGCTCGGCGGGGGTGCCCCAGGCAGCCTCGGGGGGGCTCTCAGCTCCCTCCTCTGCCCAGCATCCCACGGGCCATGCACCCCTTGGCACTGAGTGTCCCCCCAGTCCCTCCTCGCCATAGCACCCATTGCCTCGCTTGCCCGCACCAGGGCCCAGTGGGCACCGCCTGCACCCCCGGACGGGTAATCACCCACCAGGCACAAGCACACGCAATAAAGGATGCTGAGGTGCCCCAGCGAAGCTGCCTCTCCCAGGGGACGCCCACTGGCATGTCACCACTGGCTTCCACCCCATGGTCCTCGCAGCATGTCCCCTTCACTGTCGAGCCCTTGTGAGTGGGTGCTGGAATCCCTGCAAGGGATCCCTGCGGAGGATCCGACCCCAGAAGACGCCCTGCCCGCCTCTGCCGCGCGTGTGCCCACACGCCCTGCGGCCACCATGCAGATGCCCCTGGAGTCCTCGCAGGGCACCACACCACCTCCACACCACCCCATATATCACCCGGAGTGACATTAGCATTAGCAGGGTGACAATGCTATCCCCAAAGGGAAAGCATTGACAAGTCACCCCCAAACCTGAGGCTGAGCACAGCCGGGCCCCCGGGAGTGGTTTCCAGCCCCAGGATGACATGGGGGAGGCTGCAGCCTGCGGAGGGGGACGAGGCTGGAGACGGGGATACCTACGGGATGGCAGGGGCTAAGAAATGCTGGAGCAAGAGGCAGAGAGAATGACCTGCAGCACTGGGGACACCCGGTGTTACACACCAGGGATGGGGACAGCCCGGCCGGAGCAGCGCTGGGGATTCCAGACTGACCCTGCGGCAGGAACGGATGTGGCCACGTGAGCTTGGACACACGGCTGGATCCAGGGTGGGCAGGGGAAGCCCCACACGCCTGTGGCGGGGGGCAAACCTGGTTCAGGGGATTTCCTGCTGCCTTCGCCAGGGCTGGCTCAGCTGGGCTCTGCTTCCAGCCCCACGGAGAGCTGGCACGGGGTACACACGTGGGGCTGCACACGGCGGGGCGGGGGGTTGCACATGTGGGGGGATGCACACATGTAGGTGCACGTGTGCATGGCTGTGTGCATGCGGTGTGCATACCTGCAGGTGTGCGCGTGGGGGTGTGTGTGCATGAACATTTGCACGTGCGTGCTAATTTAGGTGTGGAGGTGCATGCGTGGGGACGTGCACGCACATGGGTGTGCTCAGGTGGGGTGTACATGCACGTAGGTGTGCCAGTGTTTGTGTGCACCTGGATGCATGTACGTCTGTGCGTACATGCATTTAGGTGGGTGTGCATGTGTGGGTGTGCATAGGCATGCATGCGAGTGTGCACCCGTGTGGGCATGCGTGTGGGTGTGTGTGTGCCTGGGGCAGCCACGCTGTCTGCTCAGACCCAGGGAAGCAGAGCACACGTGGCGCAGGGCGGCCGGCAGCGAGAGGCAGCACCGACCTCACACCCAGGACAAGCTCCACGGAAAGTTGTCATGTTTGGGGTGACAGTGACACTGCTGCAGCAGATTGCAGAACCAACTGCCTCAGGCAGACACATCCCTGTGCCCTTTGCTGCCAACACCTGCAGGTCGGGGTGGGGGTCTCTACTCTCAAATCCTGGTCTCCGGGAGGGCAGAGCCCATTGCTCCCAGGTGTGGGGCAGCAAAGATGGGAAGCAGCCCCAGCACTCGTGGGAGAAGGATGGTTCCATGGGACCTCCTGACTGGTGGTGGCTCGGCCCCAGCAGTGAAGGCAGCCGCACTCAGGCCCAGCCGAGGTACCGACGTGCGGCAACACGAACCGCCGCAGCGCAGTGGGTGCTGCCAGCCGCAGGGAGTGCCCGGCGCCCAGCCAGCCGCCAACGCCATGGCTCACTCCCCGGCTGCCCCGGCATGAGAGGAGTCAGTGCAGCCTCGCACCAGCCCCCTCTGCCCTGCTCCTGGGGGGTGTAGCGTTTTGCACCCCAACCTGTCCCCGTGGAGGAGCTGTCCCCCCCAGCGGCGCTGGTGGCAGTGAGCAGGGGTGGAAGCCACGTGCACAGGCATGTGCACACAAAGGGGCCGAGGCAGACCTGGATGGCCAACAGGGTCCCCAGGGATGAAGGAGAGGTCCCATCCCTTCCTCCGGTAGGGAGGTACACACATGCCTCGAGCACCCGCATGGGAGTCAAGGATGGGGTCACCCACAGTGGGGCTGCGACGGTGCCAGCCCCTGTCCCAGTTCCTGCCCCAGCCCTGTCTCAGCCCCTCCCTGCTCCCGGGCATCAGAGCTACTGCATCACATCACCCAGTGCAGAGCGAGCCGCCGTGCAGGCACGAGCCGTGGCCGAGCTGTGGGCTCGCAGCCGTGCTGGGGGCACAGGAATGTTGTCTGCAGGGGCTTTGCAGATGGGAAGCTCCAGGAGGGAGAAACCTGGCTGAAAGCCCGTCTTGTTAGTGATTTGCAGCGTAAGCACTGCCCTCAGCTCTTCCAGCCGAGGTGTCCTGCGCCTGCCAATGAGCAGGCTGGAAATGAGGGCTGGAGGGACACAAGGATGCCTTGGCATGCTCCCGTTTGGAGCCTGCCTCCCATCATCTCTCTCATCTGCCCCGGCACGCTTGGCTGCCGGCACCCCAGGGCTTGGTGGGTCCTCACGCACATGTTGGGGGCCCTGGCCCCAGCCCATAGGTCATTCTCCAACCCCAGAATCTCCTGGTGGCACAGGAATAATGGATTTTTCTAACAGGACCCCCTGACCAGACCCTGGTGATGCCACAGGGCTGGGGGACACGGCGGTTCCCAGCTTGGCCCCGCACCAGGACAGTGTCCCCGTGCTGCCCCTGGCCCCGCTGCCTCTGGGGTCACCTGTGGCCCCGTGCGCTCTGCCCCACCGCAGCATCGCTCAGCCCAGCCCAAGCCAGGCCTGCTCAGTCCTGAAGCCCCTGCAGAGGGGACGCAGAGGGCGGGGATGTCCCCAAAGGCCACAGGCCAGCGAAGACACAAGTAGGGTTCAGGTATCCTGGTGAGTGCATGGCTCTGCCCAGAAACGTCCCACACCCCAGAGGGGGAGGCGGAGAGTGGCACTGAGAACTGCCCAACTCGCTGTAGCCTGGCACCACGCCCTGTAGCCGTGCCCGGGCCTCCAGCCCCCCACCCCACAGGATCTCTGTGTGGTCCCATGGTGCAGCAGGGGCTCAGCCCGGCCCCACAACATCCCACCTCCCTCAAGGGCGGCGAGATCCATGGGGCTCCCAGGTCTGGCGGTGTGTTACGATGGGTTTCTTTCCTGCCACGGGAGCTGCAGCTCCCCTGGGACAGCTGGCAGGGGAAGAGCCCAGCAGGCTTTGTAATGGGCAGTGAACAGATTTGCCAAAAGAAGGAAAAAAAGGGTTGTCAAAAGAAGGCAACGGCTCCAAGCCATCAGGCAGCGGTGCCGTAAGCCCTGCCGAGGACCCACGAGGGACAGGGAACACTGCGCTCCTGGGATCAGTCCCTCCGGCAGCAGGACAACTAATCTTGGGTATTTTTAGGGCTGTATTCCAAGCAAAGGAGCTGGAAAGGGAAGACGTGGAGCCACAGGTCAGCAATGAACAGTGCTATCATCCAGCAGTTGCTGCTAACATGGACTGAGCCAGCAAGGACCATGTCTTGCCCAGGCGTGTGGGGAAGACGTGCCCGGGGTTCCCCACAGCAGGACCAACCTCCCCTAAATCATGCTGGCACATTTTGGGCTGAGTTAGACTAAGACAAAGCTTTGCATCCCCAAAGCAGCCCTGAGCTTTGTGCAAAAGCAAAGCCCTTGGTGCCTGCCTGGTGCCAGCCCCACGGGAACAGGCACTGCCATGACACCAGTGCCGCGCTCTGGCGGGCAGTGTCTCACCGCACGCACCGTGCTGGACCTCACGTGCGCTTGGCACATCCAGGAATGGTGCAAGACCCCAAGTCCCCAGGCTGGGCGGCACAGCCTTGGGCAGAGCAGGGCCAGGACCCATGTGAGTGTTGGGGGATGCTCAGCCCCAAACCGCAGCGCTGCTTGCAGACTGGATGGTGCTACCACTGGGAGAGAGAAAAAGCACAAAAAAGCTCAAAAAATCAAATTCCTGGGAATGCATCTGGCATAAAAACAAAGCTCCAGGTTGGAACCAGGAGGAGAAAAGTCTTCCCAGGCTGACCCAAGTGCTGCTCATAGGGCTCTCAGCACCTATCTGTCTAATGCACCCGGGTCCAAAGAGTCAAGATCCGTTTTGAAACCAGCTACGGGCACCGGTCAATATACCCCAGCATGTGGCAATGGGTGACAAAGAAAGGTGTCACAAGAAAAGAGTTAATCATTGCTAGTTATACTAACAGCGGCGAGTATCATCTTGGCTAAGCTAGTTTGTTTTCTCAACCTAATCTTCATTACATCTGACAAACCCAGAGAGACGGCAACACATCTGGCATTCAGGCTGGCTCAGAAAGTTTCCAAGCAAATTGCCTGGGATGAGAAAAAGGGGGTTTTGGATGAACTGTTTTCTAGGACAAGAGCCTGCTCCCCATGGGATAGCTCAGTCTGTCACCAAAAAAAAATAATACTTTTTTAAAACAAAAGACTTGGGCTGCAAAAGAGTCAACTGAGGGACTTGGCCAACGAGGAACTTCTTTCAGCATCGGAATTGACAATGAAAACGAACAAAACCCAGCTCGTTTTCCTAGGGAAGTGCGTTTCTCGTCCGGCAGCGCGGGCTCAGGCGATGCAGCTGGAGCCCCCCCGGGCGATGCTGGGGTGCGCAGGGGTGCCCCGTCCCCAGACAGAGCCGGGGCCGCAGATGCCGACACGGCGGCTCTGGCCTGGGGGGCCGCATCCAGACCCGCCACCGCCAGCTTTCAGCCTGTCCGAGGGATCCCTCTCTCAAGCGCAGGTCCGAGGCGGCGGGGCCGGGCAGGGGTCCCCGCAGAGGGGGGGCAGCCCCGTCCCCGGCAGCCCCGCGGGGGCCGCTCCCTGCGCCCCCCACCCCGCGGCTCGGGGCCCCCCGGCCCCGCTGCCCTCCCCTGGCGCTGGGGATCCCCTGGATGCCGGAGCCTCTCCCGCACCGGGCACCCCGCGGATGGCCGTGCCCGCTGCGGCTCCCCCAGCCCCGCGCAGCCCAGCCCCCCCCCCCCGGTGCCCGCTGTCCCCGTCCCCTCCGTGCCCGGCGCCCCCCCGGTGCCGGCCCCGCTCTACCTTGAAGCCCGGCGGGCCCCGCGTGTCCCCGGAGCCGAGGCAGAGCAGGAGGATGCCCAGGAGGCAGCCGAGGGCGAGGAGCAGGAGGACGGCGGCGACCCGGCGGGCCATGGCGGGGCCGGAGCCGGGGCAGGTGAGCGGCTCCGCGGCGGCTGCGGCGGCTCCCGCTGCTCCTCTTCCCCCGCCTCCTCCTCCTCCTCCTCCTCCTCCTCCTCCTCCTCGCCCGCCTCTCCCGGCTGAGTCACCGCCGCCCCGGCCCACCCGGGCGGGACACGGGGCTCCTCCGGGCTGCGGGGGGCCGGCCCCGGGCGGCGGGTCCCGCGTCTGCCTCTGCCCCGGGATCGGGCCCGTCCTGCCGCCCCTGCCCCGGGCATCGCCCCCACCCCGGGCATCGCCCCCACCCCGGGGCTCAGCCCCATCTACCCCCCCCAGGCCCCCGGGCATGGTCCCTGACCCAGGACTCAGCCCCCCGGGTGTCACCGTTACCGCGGGGCTCAGCCACCCCCGTCCCTCCTCCCAGGGCGTATCCTCTGTCCCCGGGATCAGTCCCATCTTCTCCCCCCAGCAGGCATTGTCCTGGGCCCAGGACTCAGCCCCATCCTGCCCCCCCAAGGCATCACCCCTGCACCGGGGCTCAGCCCAGAGGTGGGTTTGGTGGGAGGTGAGAACACCCTGAGCAACAGAAAAGCTCTGAGAAAGCATCTCACCTACCGTGATTAACAGCTACGAATCTACTACCGCTTTTAATCACTACAAGGAGTTTGTGACAGCCCTGAGGAGCCCAGACATATATTGAGATTGTTTTTAGCGTGGTCACAAGTGAATAATGTAATGCGTTTCCACATGGAGCAGTGAGCCAAGGAAGGTTGGGCCCCCGGCTCTGAGAAGGACATTCTGAGCTTGCTTACACAGAGGGATAAAACAGTGAACAAAATAATAAACAAGGAGATATCACCAAGGAGAGGAGGCTGAAGGAAGACATGGCTTCCAGCCCAGCTGGGTTGCAGGCTGGAGGGTCACACTTCAGCTCCTCGCAGCCTGCCTGACTTCTTAATTTTTTTCTAAACAAGCCACCTTTCCTGCCGCTCACAGCTGCTCTGCACGTTGCACTAGCGCTGGGGTTTCTGCAGATCATCCTGCCCATCGCTGTGGCGGCTGGGTGCAGAGGCACCCGAGGGGCCCAGCCTGTGCCAGGGGCTTGTGTTCCGGGTGCCCTTGGCCTGACGTGCCGCTGCATTGCGAAGGCTCTGCTGCTGGAGGTCCCGCTGGGGACGAGCTCCGGTTTTGTCCCCTGGAGCAGTGACCAACAGCAGAGTCTGGGGAAGAAAATGGCTGAACAGGGGCACAGAGCGTGCCGCTTGCCCGGCCAGCGCCCATCACTGCCGTGCAGGGCTTCTCCGCAGGGCAGGTGTTCAACCTGTGAGTCTGTTTGCAGGTGTGTCTACGTCCTCACTTCAATTCCTTAAGCATTTAACCCCTGGAAAACCTGTGCCAATCAACTCCAACACATTAATATATTGATTTATGTGAAAAAATGATTCCCCTTTGCTGCTGCTGCTAATACCGCAGAAGACCATAGTCTTGTCTCTGAGGCTTAGCAGAGCATTGTTTCCGCTGCCTTCATGCATCACTGCTGACTTTAAGGCTCTTCTCAAGTTTCCATGGGGAACTACCTGCCTATTCCTGACTCTTCTTGCCACCCTCTTCACCCATCCAGTATTTCTGAGGTGCACATCTGTGATCCTCACCAGTGCAGCCGCACCAGGGATTAGCTCAGTAGCAGAAAGATCTTCTCTGGATTGCACTTAATCCCTTTCTTAATAGCTGCCAAGCCTCCTGTTTCTCTTTTAGACTGGACAAGCAGTGAGAAGAGGTCTTCAGAGACTGGAAAGGAACCAAAAATCTCTTTTCTGAATGGTAGCGAGCAGAGACGGGGCTGGGAGAGCCCTGTAGAGGTAGGGATGCTCCCTTGCTCCTCATCCTTATTTTGCTTTCGGGGTCTTCGGAGCAAGTCCCTTTCTGGCAGGTGGTTTCTCAGCGTGGTGGGACCCTCCTGGGATTTGAGTGGAAATGTGTCTTCCATACCTTGATCTTGCACAGAGTTGACCACCCTGTTCCCACGTTGCCCGTACGTGGCATGGAGCAGGGGGTTTGCATCCCTTCCTGCTGCAAGAGAGGCTGTTCCTCCTTCTCTGCGTTGGGTCGCATTTGCCACCCTCTGCCCGGCCCCAAGGGGCATGGGGGGCTGAGCCAAGTTCTGAGGGAGCCTGTGCCCAGCCCTGGCTGATCACTGGTGTCCCTGGAGACTCAACCTCCAGCACAATCAGGGAGGCACCAAGAGCTGGGACATGCTGGGCTGGAAATGCTCCCAGCCATGTAAGGGGAATGACAGCCGTGTGAACGCATGTACAGCTGGAGAAATATCTCCACGATGGTGCATTCAGGCGGGGAGCACACTGACACCGCTGTCCTGAGCTCAGCCTGGCCAGGGTCAGGCACTGGCTGCTTCGGCCCCAGCAAGGGGAGGCTCCCACGAGCTCTCGTTTCTCATCGTGTCCCATTTACAGGAGGCACCACCGGTGAGGAGAGCAGGGCAGGGAAGGGTGGCAGTGCCTATGCCCACACTGTGCAGGCAGCCCTGGCCCCTCGCTGGGAGAACCCAGCCACATCCCCGGGGATGGAGCAGGCGCCTGTGCTGAAGTGGCCATCCCAGGTGGGCAAATGCCTGTCAAGGAGCATGAAATGAGCTCCAGGCACAAATTCAGTGGGAAAAAGAAAGCGAGGGCCAGGGAGGGCTTTCTCCGCAACAGAAGATGGAGCGAGGGATCTCCTGATGCCATGGGAAGGAGAGTGCAGCTTTGTTCATCTGAGGAAACCAGGGACATGTGGATTTTGGATGCCAGCAATTCAAGGCTGGCACAGATGTCACCTCTACAGGACTCCAGGTTGCGAAGCAAAGGATCTGACTGAACGAGCAGGTTCAATGCACAAGCAGCTGCGTGGGGAGCCAGCCCAGCCCAGCCTGGCTGTCCTGCTGCATGGTCACCTCTTCTCCAGGCTGAACAACCCCAACTCTCAGCCTTTCCTCACAGGAGAGGTCCTCCAGCCCTCTGACCATTTTTGTGGCCTCCTCTGGACCCGCTCCAACAGGTCCACCTCTTGCCTGTGCTGAGGACTCCAGAGCTGGACGCAGTGCTCCAGGGGGTCTCACCAGAGCGAGTAGAGGGGCAGAATCCCCTCCCTCGAAGTGCTGGCCACGCTGCTTTGGATGCAGCCCAGGATACGGTTGGCTTTCTGGGCTGCCAGCGCACACTGCCGACTCGTGTCCAGCTCTTCATCCACCAGCACCCCCAAGTCCTTCTCTGCAGGGCTGCTCTCCATTCATCCTGCCTTGAGTGTTCCCAGGGACAGAGGCACATGGTGAAATTTTAGGGGGCCTGCTTTGATAGCAGGAGGGACAGAGACTCTCAGTACGACCAGACACTTACGGTAACCTCAAATAACCATATAATCAATCACATGCAGGGCCAGGGTTTGCTGTGAGCCAGCAGTAAGTTCCCCATTATTTAATGCCAATTTTGCATGCTTACAGCCTGTGTATGGGGTGTGACCTCCATTACGGGGCCAAGGCAGAGAAGGACCCAGCGTACCTGTGAGATGTGGCATGGTAAGGGGGCCCGGAGGAGTGGGTGGATGTCACAGGCAAAGGGGGTCCAGATCTGGAACCCCAACCCCCAGCTGTGCTGGTGCCTTTACTCACCCCATACCTGGGTAAGCACTGAGAGCTTGGTCCCAGGTAAAGCTGAAAGAGGATGTGCCAGCAGCACGCCTGAGGCATCTGCAGACTCTTGACATGTAGTTCTACATCCTCTGCAGCTGCTGTGGACACTGGCTTCAGCTCAGCGGCACAGGGGAGACAGGGCTTTCCTCTCCCCGCTCCAGGGAGAGGCGCAGGCACAGGCTCCCCAGGAAAGACAAGTCCTGGTGGCAGCCCTGTCCCAGCTGGGCAACAAAGCCTGTCCCCACCCCGGGGGACTCGCAGGCGAAATATTGACTGGGGACAAAGTAGCAGGTGGGGAACAAAGACGAGAAGGTGGGGAGTGCGTTACTCACCCAGCAGTGCGGGATAGCCGCTTTCCCAGACAAAGGAGAGAGGTTTTTCTAATCCACCTCTTCCAACAAAAGTGTCTGACGTGGGGCCACCTGGGCGAGGGCTGCCTGGGTTGAACGAGTGGTTAGTGGAGAAACTGGAGCAAGAGAAGGGGCTCGCTGGCTGGCCCTGGGAGGTGGCGCCTGGGGATGGTGGGGTTTGCTCGTGGTGGGGCTCAAGGCTTCTCAATGTCTTCATTAAACATGGACGAGCACATCTGGGAACAATGGGTGGGCGGCACATCTGGGAGCACTGGTGGGCGGCATTGCAGCTCCACATATGGTTGGGAAATAACAGGAAGAACGGAATGAGCCTGGAGACTCTGCAACGGGCCAAGGTCCAAAGGGAGGGATTAGGGACAGGGTTTTCTGCTCCCATCTGCAAGCTCCTCAGCCAACAGCAAGTGCAGGGGAGGTGCATCCAGGAGCATTCAATAATCTTGGGATTAGGATGAGCCACCAGCATGGGCCAGCCTTGAGCAATGCGCAATGCACTCAAGAGCTGCTACAGCAAAACACTGATCTTTGCCCTGATAGGAGCCCCAGGGCAGTCCCGACCTGCTCCCGAGGGAGCACAGGAGGGCAGCGGGTGCACGGTGTCACTGATACGGTAAGAGCCAGGCCAGGGCTGGCCAGGGAGCGAGCACCAGTTGGGAATAGCTGGGGGTGCTCACACTGGTCCCAGCATCAAGCAAGCCGACAGCACGTGCACTCAAGGCATTTTGGGGTTTTTTTTGAGTCTGTGGGCAACGAGGCTGCAAATCCACCCAGTGTTTCCATTGGTAGAGGAAAAAAAGAAAGGGGTGCAGCAAACTGAGGTGTGACTGAGGGCCGCTCCCACGGAGCCAGTGGCTTTGCATCTACACCCTGTGGGTACAAGCTCCCCTGATGCACTCGAGCCTCGGCTTTGAGCCCAGAGCTTTTCTACTTACAGGCACTGAAGAACTGGAAGGACCCCAGTGTATCCAAGGCTATAATCCCCCTCCTGGCAAGGACGCTTGCCTGGAAGGAAGATCAAACCCAAGCACAAGTCTCCATTCTTGCCTTACTTCCTAAAACCTTTTCTCTCTCCCGTTTCCCAGGGCAGCGTCTCTGCAACTCCAGCGCAGTGAGGGCTCCCATGGGCAGGGATCTGCTGCCTGTTGCCCGGGCACCGAAGCAGCCAGGAAATAGGTGGCTTCTCCAGAAAAGCCCCACCAGTTTCTCCTGGCTGCCTCTCCAGGAGCCCTCTCGTGATGGGACAGAGGGCAGGGAGGCGTACGGCCACAGGGTGCTCGTGCACCGCAGCGCAGGTGTTGCAGCGAGGAGCCGCCATGGGCTGGCCGGCATCCCATGCTGTCAGCTCCGTGGCTGTGGCACGGCGCCTGGTGAGCTGTTTCCCCAAGCTTGTGGTATGAGGCTGCGGATCCCGGCGTGGGACACAGGACTTGCTGGCAGAGCATCCTTCCCCTGTGCCATGGCCCCAGGGCAGAGGTGTGCTGACATGCAGAGCCCTGGGACCGTGGTTGCATCCCGCTGGCTCCATGTAGTGCCACGGGCTGACTTTTCCCTAAAGCTGTGGACGGGGTGTGTGGGCAGGCGGGAAGCACACGACATGAAGGAAGGGAGCACCATGCACAGACCCACATGGGCAGCCCTGCCCATGGGGCTGATCCCCATCCTCAGTGTGAGGGAGGGGACAGTGGCAGGGTGGGGACAGAGCTGGCTGGATGGAGGGGGAAATTATGTTCTGCTTGGAATAAAACAGGCAACTGTTCGTCACTTGTCTTAAAACTGGCCAATACTACCCAGGGCCTCCAGTCACAAGCGAGCAACTACGTTTTGAACGACCTTGGCTCACCACCACGAGCACCAGCCCCACGGCCAGCACCGGCGAGCAGCCGGGTGATGCGGATGCTGAGCCCTTGCCCCTGCTCTCGGGGCAGGAGGCTCACTGCAGCAGCCCTGTGCTCCAGGTGGCCCACAGCCACCACCGCGGCCTCACACAGAGCTGCAGCAAGGACGGGCTCCCCTGCGGGATGCCAAAACACCCAGGCTGTCCCCGCTGAGCCCCTGCCAGAGCATCAGAGGGGCTCTGAACAAGCAGGGGGCTGTTTGGGGCAGCTGTGAGGGACTGCCTGCCAGGGCTGCTGCTCAGCTTCCCGCGGTCTGGAGGTGAGCAGGACCACGGGGGTACTGCAGACATCCCCCCGTGAGCAGCAACAGGCAGCAGGACAGGCAGCAGGGCTTGCAGGGGGGGAGCATGGGGGTGCCCGTGGCCTTGCCTCCTCCACCTGGGGTGGGTGCAAGAACTGCAATCCACTTTTCCCCCAAAACTCCCACCACTTTCTGACCTGAAGCAGTCTCTTATTCCTCAATTATCTACATTTAACCCAGTTGCATGAGGGGTTTTGCCCCTTGAAGGTCCAAACTGGACCTGTTTCTCCATTCTCGGCTATTGCATTGATCTGCAAGGAGAATTCAAGTAACATGGAGGGACGTGGTTCGTTTTAGCATCTCTCCATTAGAGAAACTCTCTGCTCTGATGTTCCTTCAAGTCCCTAGACGTGTTAGGGACAAAACTAACATTTTAGGAGGACTTTAGCACCACGAGGGCTCTGTGCATCCACCGCCCTCCCACTGTGCCACAGCAGCCAGCTCAGGAGGTAGGAGCATCTGTGTCCAGGCACAAGTCACCTTCCCATCACCATCCTGCAGCTATTCTGCAGCGTGCCCCAGCCCAGTGAGGTGACGCTGCTCCAGCACCCCTTTCCTGAGCTCTGGGAAGGGATGGGGGAAAGTGTCAACTCAGCCCAATCCCATTTTACACCAAGCAAGCTCATTTTGCTTCCCTCTGATGCTTGCAGTTGGTTTTGAGGACCAGCATCCTGTGGAGAGTTCCCACTTGCCAGAGGCATAATCACGTCCCTCGACGCTGTTGCGCACTGCTGCGGCTGGAGAAGCTGTCCTGTCCCAGGGTGACTGCTCCTTCAAATCTTTGGCATCAAACGACACTTGCTTGATCCAAGACCTCGCACTGGGAACTCAACCCGAGGGAAAGGAGGGGTCTCTTCTCTTCTGTTTCAGGACTTTAATAAAAAATAGATTCCCAATGCAGGCTGGGGCTCCCTGGTGACCTCCCCACGAGGTTGGGGATGGCTAGCAGAGCTGTCCCGCAGCATCCCATCCCCTCCCTGTGCCACGATCCTTCTGGGGAAAGCTCCGCACCAAGGAGGCATCTCATCCAGACTCCCGGCTCTGCCAGTCCCTTTTCCCACGGTTTTCCAACAGGAGCCATGAGAGCAGCCCCAGCACAGTGGCTCAGAGCCCTGCACCTGGGGGTGCCCCCAGCCTGGGGCAGTCTTTTGTCAGCCCGGCCACCCAGCTTAGCAATCTCTAAATTTAAGTGTATTAGTAGTGTTTTTTCTCACCCTAACAACAGATTTTCCTTTTCATAGATAGTTACTCTCTCTGTGTAAAGGCACAGAGCCCTGAGGATCACAGTCCAGCCAGTGGGCATGTTTCCAGTCCTTTCTGCATCCCAAAAGGCAACAAGAAATCTCCAGAGAGCCGTTTCCTCTGCCAGAGCACCAGGGCTTGCTCCAGTCCCAGCTGAGTGTGACACGCTTTCTCTTCCCAGCCTTAGTCCAAGTAGCATTTTCCCATCCTCTCCCCACCAAACTGGTGTGTAGGCAGCCAGATCCTTCCCTGCCTGGTGGGCTTCCAGCATGCAGCCCCAGCCAGCTGACGGCTAGAGGGCAGAAGGTGACTCGAAGCCACACGTGCTGGTCCCAAGACTAGGAGAGCATCCTTTGTTCCAGGACAAGGACTTCCCACTGTCACACTGCTGACTTTTAGCCGAAAACCCGCTGCACTGCCCAGCAGCACTGGGGCTCAGCTCCAGCTGACCTCAGCAAGTCATTTCTCACGTGCTCCCAGGGCTCTGAGTCCTCGGTGGGGAAGGGAGGAGCATGGACCCCCTCTGAAGGGGGGGACTGGGAGAGGTCACGGGCTGTCGTTATCTTGCCTAAAGCTGTCACTGCTCCTGCAGCGGGACTGCCTGTGTCCAGCAGAGCAATGCCAGAGTGATGGCACAGGCAGGACAGATGATGACACACAGAGAACAGATGATGGCACAGGCAGGACAGATGATGACACTTGCAGGACAAATGATGGCACACACAGGACAGACTTCATTTCCCACCCCCATGGCAGGGAGGGCAGCGCAAGGCACCCGGAGCAGCTTGGGATGTGCCTGGCTGGCTGCAAGGACCTGTTTGCAGGGATGGCAGCAAAGGGACCCACTGCAGCACAAGGGCAGGAGAGCGCGTGCTGCGACATTTTGGCCAAGGGTCAGCCAAGTGAGCCCTTCCTCTCCTGTATCACTTCCCAGCCCTTGGTGGCCGCCCTGGGCTGCCTCCAGAAGCAGCTCTGCCTGCCCGTGCTGCCCACGCCCTGCAGGATCCCAATCCAGACCCACTGACATCTGGGCACCAGGTAGAAGACCCCTCCCAGCTGCTGACGGCACCCACTTTGGGCAAACGCTGCTGGGAGTTTGCTTTCCTGGAGACACTCTCTCAGCATCCACCTCCCGGCAGCTCTCCAGCATCCGGGCTTGTGTCCTTCCAGCAAACCCAGTTCTCCCCAGGGCTGCCCAGGGAGCAGGGACGAGCTTTGTAGAGCCATGGTGAAATCACCCATTACTGAGACCAGGCTGTTGAACTGTAGTTAATCAGCTTTAATTGATTTATTAAATCCACTTTTTTCCATATGAACCCTCCTGCTTCACCACCGTTGCCCTCCCTGGGGCCTTTTGTATGAACCCTCCCGCTGAATTCCAGGTGCACCCCCAGCTCCCCCACCTCTCTTTAGTTTTTTTTCTCAAATGACTCAAAACTCAAAAATGGGAGTCGGACAACCCAAAATCCTGAAATTTAGAAAAAGAAAGTTTCTGAGCTGCAGAGATTTTCATGGTTATACCTTTCAGTTTTTGACCATAACTGCAAAACTGGACTTTTTTTTATCTTTCAGGGACAACTGGAGCTTCTGAGCTCATAGTGGGATGCCACCAGCTGCAATTTGAGAAGATCATGTGCTGTGAAGCTCTCAAAAAGCCCTTGAGAGCCTCATTAATTTCCTCTTCCTCCATACGTTACAAAACAGTATGATTTATGAGCAGCTGGATGCTCCTGAGGATGCACAGGGATCTCTTCAGCTGCAGATGGCCACCCTCAAAACGCTCCCCAGTGCTGCAGGTTACCTGTTCCTGCCCCGAAACAGAGACATCTCTGTGGGTCTTCTCCAAGCCACTTCAGGAAGGTCAGCTGGCTTAGGGCAAACCTCTGAAAAATTAAAAGCGTTGCGTCAGCACGAAGCAGGTCAGGGACTGCTCCATGGCCCCTGCTCAGCCTCCACGGCGCAGCATCTCGTTCGGCGCTGGGAGCATCCCAGGAGACGGGCAGGGTCTCAGCCTCAGCACAGGGTTCAGCCACCCTTCCCACTGACGTGTGCAAAATATTTCGAAGAAACATGGTCCCACGATGGCTGTTACGTGCAGCAGGACAGAAGAACAAGCAGGACCCACGCCTGGGGTGGCACGAGTTAAACATACATCCCTGAGGCTGAAGCGGGTTGCAGAGGTGATGGAGTCACAGGGAGGGGAAAGGAGATGAAGAATAGTTGTGTCCTGGGGTGATCTCTGAGGCCTTCAGGGCTGCTAACGCTTCACTCAAAGCCAGTTTTTTAAGATACGTTTGCTTTGTAACTGGGACAAAAGGAAAAGAAAAACCCACCCAGGATCATCTGTGGGAAGCTGGCAGTGCCAGCTCCCCTGTGCCCGCGGGGATGGGGCCGTGCCCGGGAAGGACATGGGAAGGGTGCTCGTCCCACCTTCAGGTTCATTCCTGCTTTCAGGTTTCAGCAGGCGACTTGGATGAAACTACTGAGTGCAATTTTTCCAGCTTCAGCTGGATTTTGCTTTTTTGTGGGGTGGAAGAGCATTCATCGCTTCACGTGCTGCTGATGGGAGCCACAGGGAGACACTGCCCTGCCGCGGGGAAAATCTTTCTTTGCTGGAATGATTTTTTCAGCCCAAAGTCCCCGAGCAGGACTGAAGTTAAACCCTCAGTGCAGAAAAATAGCTTTTTGTATGAGTGTGAAATTTGGCAGAGACTGGGGGTGCAGACGGCTTGCCAGAGGCGCGCTTGGCAGCCAGCAGCCACTCATCTTTCCAAGGAGCGGCCGTCGAGGTCCAGCTCCTGAAACACACCCTGTGCCGGGTGTCGGAGGAGCTGCCCCGGCTGATGAGTCCTCAGGAGAGCCGAAACCAGCCCAGGTGTGTGGGAAGCTGCTGTCAGGGCAGAAATGATCCTGCCCGGTGTGCGTAAACCAGACAGGAGCTGGGCAGAGGCTGGTGTGGCTGAGCGACCGCATTCAGCTCCCAGTGTGTCCCCCGCCTCTGCTCCAGCCTGGTCCCCCTTCTGCCGGGGGGGATGTCGTGTCCTTGGGACTGCATTGGGTTTACATGGCAAGGTTTTGGTAGCGGGGGGCTACAGGGGTGGCTTCTGTGAGAAGACGCCAGGAGCTGCCCCCATGTTGGACCCAGCCAGCTCCAAGATGGACCCACCACTGCCCAAAGCTGAGCCCATCAGCAAAGGCGGTGGTTCCGCTGTGATAATGTATTTAAGAAAGGGTGAAAGACACTGTGCAGCAGCTGGGAGAGAGGAGTGAGAAGATGCAAGAGAAACAGCCCTGCAGACACCAAGGTCAGTGAAGAAGGAGGGGGAGGAGGTGCTCCAGGCGCCGGAGCAGAGATTCCCCTGCAGCCCGTGGTGAAGACCACAGTGAGGCAGGCTGTGCCCCTGCAGCCCATGGAGGTCCACGGTGGAGCAGATACCCACCTGCAGCCCATGGAGGATCCCACCTCTCTGCCTTCCCGTGGCAGGACCCTGCTCAGCCTCCGAAGGCTGGTTTGAGAGCCAAACCGCTGCCAGGAGCCGGCCTGGCTTCCGCTGTGTCCTACCCCCACCTCGTCGTATAGGAAGGCTTGTATGTGCCTTACTAAATGATTCAGCTTCTCTTTCCAGCATCCCACACGTGCCTCTCTTTGTAATCGAGCCCCAGGATCAGCACTTTCAGTTCTCCTGCGGTTACAAGGGTGCCCAACCACAGCAGGACTTCCACAAACTGGGGCCAAGCACAGCTGCCAAGTGGCTGCTGCGTCCCGGCCGGTGCCAGCCAAAGGCGTGTGGGTCCAAGACAGCGACCCTGAGCCCTGTCCCAGGCTGTGGATGCAGCTCAGGCTTCTCTCGTCACTGCCAGGACTGTCGCGCTTGTGGGGCAGGAGGGTGGCTCGGAGGGGAGGGGATGGATGCCGGGTCCCGTGGCTTCGGCAGCTGGTGTCTGTGCGAGGAGCCACATTTCCCATGTCTAGAATAACTGGGTCCCCTGGGAGTCACCGGGCAGCTCGTGGTGAGGAGCTCACCGGGGAACCAGGCACATGCTTGGGCCCTTGGCAGTGGGTTTAAGCTTTCAAGTGCGATCATCACAGGTACAAGTTTCACTGGTTTAAAAAAAAATAACAATTTCAGGGTCCAGCTAGAGCCTGTGCCAGCTGCATTCATCGCCACCACACACCTCTCTGAGCAAATAAGCCTGGGAGCAGGTGGCAGTAACACAGCTGTGATGTCCCCACCGTCCCCTCCTGCCACCCAGCGGTGTCCATGGATGAGTAAGATGACAGCAAGCACATGTGCTACTTCCCTTGAGCCCTCTCCCAGTCTCCAGCTATTTTCAGCTCAGGGGATTTCCTGAGCCAGATGTGATTTCCTGATTTCTCTGTATTTACACCCTTCAGTAGATCCCTCCTCTTTGGACTTGCCAAAAAACCTCCCTTTGGGTGCAGGCAAACCTCCAGCATCAGCACCATCCCTCAACAAGGAGCTCCTGCCACCCCAGCACAGAAAACTGCCTACTTGAGATTGGGTTGAATCTGGCTCCCACCTCCTTCACCTCATTCATGTGCTGGAAGAGCTGGTGGCTCTGTCCCTCTCCGGCCTCTCCAGGACAGTCCTGAGTTTCCAGAACCCCAGTTGTGTCTTCTCTGGCCGGAGGGTTCCACCCTGCTCAGATAGGAAGGCCCCTTCCCACCAGATTTTCTCAGGGACCCTCTGGCCACATGATGCCTGCAGGCAGGGCTCATCCATCCCTGCTGCCCCTCGTGCCCCCGCCGCTCCTCACGCACTGCCCTGTGCGCGTCCTGGGGGCAGGATCAGCCCCTCGTGGTCCTTGCTGCCGCACTGACTGCACCCCGCAGCCAGCTCCCACCCTGTATCCCACCCAGGGGCGAGCAGGACATTCACCATGGGACAGAGGTACACTGTTATCCCACAGGCTGGCCCAGACCTCTTGGATTTTCTCTCCAACGATGTATTTTCCATTGCATTTAAAAATAAAATCCCAGCAATAAAAGCTCTGGCTAATTTTATACCCAGCCTGTTTTTCCCAGGCTCCTGCAGGACGAGGTGCCTCCACCGGCCTCGTGGTGGGAGTTCACCCTGCAGCACGGACAATGCTCACGCGACTGGGGTGCTGTCACACGTGGACAGGGTGGATGTGAGGTGTGCGGGTGGGCTGGAGTGGAGGGTGTCGAGCCCTGGCAGAGTTTGTTGCCCATGGAGGGGCTCCTTCCTCTTTGCCTTGCTGGGGAGCCAGGAACCAAGTGAGGAAAGCGGGGGGGCTTGGTGTGGGGGGACAGGAGCACAGTTCGGCATGATATGAGCATGGTCACGGTGTGAGCACAGGCACAGTGTGAGCATGGCCATGGTGTGAGCACGGACACGGTGTGAGCATGGACACAGTGCGACCATGGACAGGGCGTGAGCACGGTCACGGTGTGCATGGCCCCAGAACAGCCCGGCACAGTGTGAGCGTATACACCCGCAGGCGTGCTGCTGAGCCCGTGGGTGCACCCTGGCAGGGGGTTCCTCCAGCGGTGCCTGAATCCCTGAGCATCCGCCCAGAGCGGTGCCATGAACGCTGGCACAGTGGTGTCTGTGCCGGTGTCTGTCCCGCTGGCAGCCCCCCGTCCACCTGTCATTTGGGGGTGTTCGTTAGCACGCTCATGGGCTGAGCTGGAGCATCCCAGCAGCTCTCGAGCCTCAGCGGTGCTCTGCAGTGCCACGCGCGTGCCTGGGCCGGGGTGGCTCTCACAGCCTGACATCGGCACACAGCAGGGACAGGGAAAGCCGCTTCCCGGCCCTGCAGCTGGGCTGGCAGCTGGAGGGATGGCAAAAGCTACCCTGGCCCCGCAGGCATCACCATTCATGTGGGTGCCTCCAGCCAACACGGCCCCTGCAGTTGCAGCAGCGGGAGCCGGGTGCCAGCCCGGTTTGTGGGGGTCAGGAGAGGTCTGGGGGGTTGGAGACCTGGGCAGGGGACCTGGGAGAACAGATCCTATCCTGCAGACCCACATCCCGAGTCTGCCCCGCAAACACCCTGCGAGCGGGAAGAGCCACTGATCCCACTGGGAGGCAGGAGGAGGAAAAGCAGCTCACAGCCCCAGGAAAATGGTGGAAATCCCTGGAAAAGCCACAGGGAGCAGAGACGGCCCTGGGGCAGCACGGGAGTGTGGGCTTTGAGCTCCCACTCTCCCCAGGACACGGTGCAGCCGCGGTGGGAGCTGTACCCCCACCCTGCAGACCCCGCCGGCACAGCCGTACCGTGGGACACGAAGCAACTGGAGCGTTTCTGTCAGTGTCGGATTCTGTCGGGTGAGCTGCTCCCAACCTCGCAGCCCTAACGGCCCCAACGGCTTTGCCTTTCTTCTGAACCAAATAAAGTTTTGCAATATTTAGGTTTTCACATCTTCTTTGGTTTCGTAAGACCGGGCTCCCACTAAAGGCGGGCGTTGCAGGGGAAAGCTGAGTGATGGGAGTGATGAAGGCTGAGGACCCTGGAGAGGAATAAACACCCTTTCCTAAAAGTATTGTTTAGAAAAGCTGTTTTTGGTTTTTTTTTCTTTTTCCTCCCTAATTTCATGATTTTAGGAGAGCCAGGGAGATTTATGACTTTCTGGGAGTTGGCAGTGGTGCAACAGCCTACTCATCAGAGGAAAATGTGAAAAATGACTGGGCTGGAAAAACCCCCTTAGGATTTCGGACAGAGAAGCAAAATGAGAGCTGACATGTCCAGGTGTCCCGGGTGGTGCAGAGCACAGAAAGCTGCAGGGATGAAGGTGCCCCTGCAGACCCCACCAAGAACCCCACCAGGATCAGCCGAATCTCTCCAGCCGCCCTGGCCGCAGGGATGCCAAGGATGCTACCAGGGTCCTGGGCTCATCCGTCGCCGCTGGACAAGCCCGGCAGCCCGGCACAGAGCAGCAGCCGTCGACCCTGCCCAGCCATGTGGCCACCGGTAAGGAGGCGTTTGCATCTGAGCAGGAGCATCAGCACCGGGATGTCTCTCACAAGACCAAATTATTCTCTTCCGAAACCATCAACATTAAATATTTAATGATGAAATCATTAGGTTATTTGGTTATTACCTTCCTGGCCCATCCAGCTGAGCTCTCTCCAAGCTGGCTGAGGCACAGCCCTCGCGGAGGATGGGACACTGAACCCAGACCCCGGCGCGGCTCCCGGCCCGGCACAGAGGGATGTCTGATCCCTGTGGGACCAGGTCCCCCCTGCAAAGTGTTTCAGCCTGAGGACTAATGGAGGTTTTGGAAGACTTTAAGATCTAATGAAGATTTTGGAAGCATCCCAAAGAAATGGATGCTTTCTGCATGGCAGAGCTCATGCCAGGAGTACCAGGACGGGGCCATTTCTCTGTGTGCTACTTAGAAATGGCTTTTCTATTTTAGCTGGCCCAGAAGGAAAAGGAAAATGTGTTTAAAAAGCCTGAACCAAACTCAATACAAAATATTTTCATTTTGGGCTAAACAAAACCTTGGGGGCTGAGGCGATGTCTTTTGGGTTTCTTTGTTTAGTCAATAGGACAAAAAAGCCTGTTTCCTTCCCAGTCTGACCAGTACCACATGGGAGCCGTTCATCTTCAGCAGAGATGGAAAAGCCATTGTGGTTTGAGAGCCGCTCAGTGCCTTTGTAGAAATGAAGCAACGCAGAACGGGAACATCGTTACGACAGGCAGAGCCTGCCCGCACCCATGGCACCTGCCATGCTCAACCCTTCCCCGCTGAGCCCGGCACTGCTCGTGGCACAACTCATCCGGAGCTTCCCTTCACCCCCCCAGCTCCACATAGAATCGTGGAATAGTTTGGGTTAGAAGGGACTAGACCAGGTTGCTCAGAGCCTGGCACATCACTCCTGGCGACCCTGAGTGGTAAATACAGATAAATATTTTGCCATGCAGGTGTGTGCAACAGCACAAGGGGGAAAGTCAGCCCATACATCTGGTGCACGTTCTCAGTACAGCGCGGCCGCGCTTCCCACGTTCCCCTCCATTGCAGACCTGCCCGGTCACCCACCTGTGACGCTGCCGCCGGGTTCAGGTGTCTGCCAGGACCACAGTGGGGTGGCGGGGAGGAGCCCAGGGCTGAGACAGAGCAAATTCGTGTCACTTGTGACAGCTTCCTCCCAGGCAGGGTGACATACGGCACCTGTGCGGGGTTTCGCAGGGCCTGACCAGCACCGGTCCCTCCGTAGTGGCTCTGTCCCCACCAGCAAGGAGCTGGCTGCAGGCTGTACCTGGGGACACGGGTCCGGGGAGCTCGGGCTGGGACGTCCTGCTTGCATTGGGCTGTCGCTGCTGTGTCTGAGCTCTGCCCTGTGGGTCCCCATCTGTGGGACACACAGACATGGCCGTGGCCATGACTCTTGCCCGGGGGCAGCTGCAGGATGCCCTGGCACAGGCAGCCCTGCCTGCCGTCAGTCAGGTTCTTGATGGGAAGATTTGATAACTATTTCTTTTTTTTTCTCCCCAAGGAAAAGGGCCGAGGGACACCCCTACAGCCACCACGTCTCTACCTGCTGTCTTGGGCTTGTAGACATGCCCCAGACCTCCTCCATGGGCAGGAGATCATTTTCAGCAGCAAAAAGAAACCAAACCTGCCTGCCTGGACCTGTCCGAGGATGGGGTGACCCTGGTTGCCCGCAGCAGGGGACAGCAGATTTGTGGGGTCCCTTGGACCCTTGCAGCGATGCCCTGGGGGGAAACGGGGGGCACGTGCCCAGGAGAGGCTCCAGGGCAGCAGGACTCACTCCTCCCAGCTCTGGCCCCTGGACCCGGTCGCAGCCACAGGGCAAGTGGGAGCTGTGTGTCCTCCCTGTCCTGTCTCCATGGGGCCAGGCTGCAGCGGGACGTGGGAATGAATGAAGGAAAAATGCTCGGTTGTTGAAATTGTGCAGGCACAGAGCAGCCCAGGCTTCCTGCCACAGGGAACGTGCTGGTCCATGTGCCCAGCCCTCGTCTACAGCTGGGGAAACTGAGGCAGAGCAGTTAAACGGTGTCATCAGGTGGGTGGGTTTTGATCGCTCCCTAGGACGTGGCGGCGGCCCGGCCTCCAGCGCAGGCTCGCTGTCCATACAGCCATTTCTGCCCCGGGGGCTGCCTGTCCTTGCCCGGGGCATGGCCCCGCTTGGCAGGATCCCACCTCTTAGGAAGGACGATGAGAGGTGCCCTGATGGCAGGGTGGGAGGAGGGGCCCACCTCCACTGTGTCTGCACCCACCACTGCACCGGGGTCCCGTGAGGGGACACTTTGGCTCTAAGGGCACCCACACAGCAAGTGTGCCCCCCCCCCCAGGGTGCTGGCCAGGACCCCAGCCCCTGCTCTGGTCCCCGATGGCTGCTTCTCCCAGAGTGAGGAAATAGGGCGGATATCCGCCATGGGCAGCTGCCTCTTTATGTAATGTGGGGAGTAAAGTCACGGTCCCCATGGCACGCAGCTGCGGAGCAAAGCAGGAATTTTGGGAGCCCCACCCCTCCCCGTTGCACCAGGGCTCCCCGGGAGGGACCATCTGGCTTCAATCAGCCGTACCTTGGAAGAGGCTCGGTTGGCTGCACAGGCAGCGCTGAGCACCGCGCCAGGCTGGGGTCACGACCACAGGGAGACATCGGACCTGGCAGGGACCTGGCAGGATGCTGGAGCAGAGCCAGGATGCTGTCCGTGGTCCCCCCCATGATGGAGATGTTGGGGGCACGTCGTACAGCTGTGGCCCCAACGTCCCCCCGGGAACGAGCTGGGATGGTGCGGCAGAAGCTCACCCACCGCTGCCCGTGCCGTACCCTGCAGAGGGGAGGCAGACCCCGTCCCTTGCCACCTGGGAGTGGATCTTTGCTCCACGGCTCCTCAAGTGTCAGCGGAAAATGAAACTCTCCCATGGCCGCAGCCAGGGAGGAGGAGCGGGGAGCACTGAGCACGTGCCAGGTAATGCTGCTAAGGCAGGAGGCAGTTTTATCTCTACCAAGAGGAGAAAAGCGCTGGCGAGCTGGAGCCTGGTATACAGGCAGGGCTGGGATACAAGGCACAGGGATGGTCTGGGGCAGGAGAACACCCGCAACGAGGGACCATGAGGATGAGCAAGGGGTACCAGGTGCCAGCTCGCAGGTCAGAGGCACACCAGGCACCCCCTTAACCAAGACAGCCCTGCACAGCCTGGCTCCCCGTCCTGGTGAGGACCCGCCCCAGGACCCAGGGGCTTCTCCAGGTCATCACATCCTCGGTTCATCTCCCAGGGATTTGCACCAGCAAGAGCAGGACAGTGGGTGCAGTGCGCGTGGGCTGATAGTGCGCTGGGCACTGGAGCTGCTGCAAACCTCCCAGGGCAGCGAGGACTCATGACGGGTAGAGCAGTTTCTGAATGTGTGGCAGAGAAGAAAAGCAAAAAAGCACAAAATGTACGGACTGGGGGCCCAAGATGCGGCTGTTACTGCTGGCATTTGGGATAATTGCTCTGCTGGGAGAGCAGCCCTTCAATAAGGGGGGTAGCTGGGCACGCAGCCCAGCCTCCAAGAGCGTGAGAAGGGCATGGAGCTGGGCAGGAGAAGAGAGAGAAACTACAAATAGACCTGGGTGACTGGATCCTTCCCAAACCACATGGCTGAGGATGCTGAGGATGAGATCCTGCATGCCCCAGGGCAACTCAGGGGCCGGACACATCTCCGGGTTGAGCCCAGGAGAGGGCCAAGCACACCCCGCTCCTGATAACCAAGTTCCCCATCACCAAGCTCTGGCAGTGGGGACTCCTCGTGGGGTCTCACCCTGGTGGCTGTGATAAATGCCTGGTGACATGAGTGTTGACTATGTGGTGTTACACCTGGGTTTGACAACCTCACGCGCGGAGGGACTGAGCTGAGGGGGGTCGGCAGGAGCTGCCCTGGTGGGGGACAGCAGAGACCTGCTCCAGCTGTTCCCAGTGTGGGCTGCAGCTTCACGCAGCGGTTTCCAGATGTGACCAGAACCCTGGAGATGCATTCACAGATCTGTGCAAACCCAGCTCTAGCAGGAACAGAGCCTGAAGAGAAGGGAAGGTGTTCACCCTCGTCACCCAGTGCATCGTTTACAGACCTGGCCACAAACCCAAGTCTCGTGGCTCCTGGACCACCACTGCAGTGGTGCCAGCCCTCACAGTTAAAGGTGCCGAGGTGGACACAGCCCAGACACGCAGGTGAGGGTCAGGCACAGACCAGACCCCTCAGGGACCCAGAAACAGCATGGCCCGGCCGGGGCAACAGCTCGAGGTCAGCCCTGCAGCTCCCAGGGGGACCCATCCCAGCAGGCCCATCGGGCTTCGGAGCTCCCCTGCCACCCGGGCAGGAAGCGGGCCCGGAGCCAGCGCTGCCGGGCCGGGGCCGGGATGTTCCCCTGGGCTGGGGCAGTGGCAGCAGCAGCAGCAGGGCACAGCAGCAGCACAGCTCTGCACAGAGCGGCATTGAGCGGGGACAATGATCCTCTCTTTCCTTTGAAAGACCTCGTGGGCTTTGCATCCAAGCAAAGGCATGGAATGGGAACTGAGCGCAATTATCGCCTCCCCTCCTTGCCCTGTCTGGGACTTGTGGCTGCCCTAAGCACCGCTTGAAAGAGGCTGGAGCAAAGATGCCTCTCCCATTTGCGGGGGACTTGGCTCAGGTCCCCCTCCTGGCTCCGTTGCCAGCGGGGGAGGCACAGACAGCTCAACCCCAGCGGGTTCTGCAGGGTGCAGGGGGTCCCAGCTCACCCCACAGCCCCGCTGTGCCAAGGGGCGAAGGAAGGTGCCTCCAGCCAGCGTAGAGCCCCAGGTTCACCCCCAACGGGTGCTGCCAGGCTCGGCGCCGGGCAGAGGGATGTGCACCGCAGCGCACCGTGCCAGCGAGGTCCCCTCCGGCTGCCCCTGTGGGAAGGAGCCACTGCAGAGCAACACGGCCACCGCTGCCCACAGCCACGGGACCCAGCTCCGAGGGAGGGGGCTTAAAAAGAAATAAGAGGTTGTGAACTACACCAGCACCACCTGAGGAGTATGAGCCCCCAGCACAGCTTCTGGGGGAAGCAGCTGGATGAAGCTACAAGCACTGGAAGGGGTGCAAGTGGCTTCATGACCCCGTCCTACAGTGGTGAGGAGAGACTGGGGATCCCCAGCCCCAGAGGGGATGAGAAAGGGCATGGGAACATGGCCTGGAACAGAGACGGCCTGGGGTCCTCGTACTCAGGCTTTGATTGTGTAACCTCAGCTCACCCCACATCCCATGGGACAGGACAGTCAGGAACCTCAAGGCTCGCAGCAGTAGATGGGCTGATTTAGGCAGAGAGACAGAAGGATAAATTAAATAGTTCACTCCACTTTATTATCCCTACAGACAGGTGACCCTCCTCACAAAGAGGGTCACTTTTAATTAAACCTGAGGCAAAACAGGCACTGGACACCAGAGGTGGCATCACGAAAGAGATGGCAGGCACCGATGCCCAGGGGACAACTAACACCCTACTCCTGCAGAGAGGGGACACGACTAGCCATGGCCTTGCTCCTCCTCCTCCTCCCTCTCCCTGGCACTCTGCCGATCCCCACTCCAGCACAGGGCAGCAGGCACAAGGGTAGAGCAGGGATTCATGCCTTGCAGTGAGCTTCAGGTCAAGATCAACCTCAGAGGGAGGAGTTGGATGGGACAGACAGAACCGGACAGACAAAAACAGGAGTGAGACAGGAATTGGTCTGCATGGTGCCCAGCCCACGGCAGGGCAGGTCCAGCACCTTCTGCCCAGCTCAGTGCATTGCTCCACAGCATCGTGTCAGGAGAGTCCGAGCATGAAACAACCCTGGAGAGAAAGGTCCTGGTCTTGGAGCTACGGAGGGCCAGGTCTGTGCTACATGGGGATTCACAGGATCTCCTATGAAAGTACCATAAATACCAAGTACCAAGCCACAGTGGAAGACATCATTCAGCTCAAGCATCATCACTGAGCTGGGTGGGAAGGAGGAGTTAGACTGGTGCATCTCAGGATACCAGGACCCAGGCTAAGACCACCACCACCACCCCAAAAAGACCTGGAGAGGGGTGCAATTCGCACTCGGGATGTCACCCCGGGGAGCCAGCGTCCACCACCAGCACAGGCAAAGCTGCCATTTCTCCACTTGGAGATGTGCAAAGGAAAGAGCCCATCAGCCTCCGCTCCATCACCCACCTTCAGTTAGATACAAAACCTTGTCCTAAAGCCCCTCTGTGAAGTCAGGCTTGCGTTAGCATCCTCATGCTGTAGGACATCACCTCTCCTTTTAAAGTCATCATGAAAAAAATATGAGCCTGGCCATCATAAGGAAACATTTGCCAGGTCAAGCCAAATCAAGGGATGCAGAGGTGTCTACCTCAACCTGCAAACAGCCTGCAAGAGCAGCTCAGAGGTACGGGCTACCTCGTTTGGGTCTATGGCTCATTAACTACAGGAGCCTGGAGACATGTAAACAGTGACTACGGCATCACTACTGCAAACTGGAAAGAGGGATTATGCCAGGAGGAGCACCAGCTTGGGCACTGCTCTGGCCCAGTATGGTGTTACTGGCAGACAGAACTCAGGCAGCAGAGAGGGGCCAGGCACGCCCCATTGGATTTTCAATCTTGTCTTCCAGTAGCGGGACAAGCAGGGGACAGGCCACCCTTCAGCAGCCAGGCTTGCCTGGAGATGATATCTGGAGTGCTGAAGATGCATCATCTTTTTCTGAGAGCAGCCAAAATTCAGCCTAAGTCAGGCCAAGGGCACAGCAGCTCCCCCCGTGCAGGCAGTGCGGGCAGCGGCTGTTTCCCCCAGCACATTGGGGATCATGGGGTTGGGGGTACAGTCCCTGCGGTCCATTTAGAGACAGAAAAGGAGCAGCTTGAGAGCAGCACAGCTGGAAAGCCCAGCAGCAGAGCAGTGCGGGGATGCTCCCCAGGCATGGTCAGGGAAGCGCCTTCCCGGCTTCCTCCTGCAGAGGTGCCACCAGCAGCTCCAGACCTCGAGGTACGACACCTGGAGCAATGGGTGCAATAGGTTTTGGGCAAGAGTCCCACGAAACCCCCGGGGAAGCTTGAGGACAGGGAGGGGGGAGACGGGCACTAGATGAAGGTGGAGTCCAGCTGGCTCGTTTCATGGTTATTGCGGGCGCGAGCCTCAAAGAGCTGCTTGATCAGGGCAGATTTTTCCTGCTCCAACTGGGTGATGCGTTCGCTCTTGTCGGTCACCTCCTGCATGGGACAGAGGAGGAAAATGCTGCTCAGAGGAGAAAAATGTTGGCATTTGCTGCGCTGCAGGTGCTGGGATGTGAACCCCGGCAGTGAGCCTGGCCCTGGCAGGAGCATCACGGGTGTCCCTTCCGCAGCAGCCCTGCTCGCAGACCCCAGCTGCAGAGTCTGCACCCTATCGTGACCTGCATTTGTCACAGTTTTTACCCTCCAGCGGGGATGCCCCATCCCTGCCCACGGACCCTCACCTAGCAAACAGCTGGACACAGCTGTGTGACGGAGGGTCTTCAGGTGCAGCCCACACACCCTTCTCTGGGATGACGAAGGTTGGCCAAGTTAAAGGAACAATTTCCACTGACTCGTATTCCTTCCCCAGCCCCATCCCACTCCACTTCCTCTCCCAGCCCCCCCAAGGGGATCTCCTCCCCCTGTACCCCCACTTGCCTTGGTGAGAAGCCGGTTTTGCTCCTTCAACATGTTGATGGCTTGCTGGGAGCCTGCTGAGGCTGGGGATGCCACGGGGACCAGCCTGCTCAGAGCTGAGGAGGGGTTTGCTGGCTGCAGGGAAGATGAAGGGAAGGGATGAGACATTGAGCCTCTTTCCTGGCTGCCCTCCCCAGCCTTTCTCCAAAGCCAGAAGCCATTTCTGTGGCACATGCAGAACTGAGAGAAGTCCAGCACAGGATTAAGATCCCAGCACAGGCCATCACAGGGTCTCCAGCAAGGCAGGCAGAGGTGGGAAGCATTCCTGCCAGCGTGTCCGGCTCCGGCCAGTAGCCTGGCAGGACAGCCAGCTCCGAGAGGACTTACTCAGCACCTCAGCAGGATCGTTTCCTTATTCATTTGACAATAGCTACACCTTTTTGGGGATCTCCTTTAGTCTCCCAAATGCCTTGAGCATCCCCTAGCCCAGCTTGAGACCAGCTGTGCTGTCCTCTTGGCCATCCCCTATCTTGCCCACGGAGCCAAGTCACCTCTCCAGAGCCCGGGCAAACTCTGGCAGCTCCGATGTCAGCCCAGCCACCAGCATGAGGCGGGGGACAGGATGGGTCCCAAGCTCACACAAACAACCACAAGCTGCTAATCTGTTGCTCTCACCTTGCCGGCAGTGGAAAGGAGGTCACCCAGGCAGCGGTTCACCTCCTGCAGCTTGGGGACCAGGAGCCCCAGGTGGCTCTGGCCGCCCTCAGGGAGGAATTCCTGGGGGACAGGGAGGAAGAAGAGGCTGGGGGTTACCATGGGGCTAGCTCCAGGTTCAGCCAAGTCTCAGCCCGGTTCTCCGAACCCAGACCCTCCCAAGCAGACGGGCACCCCAAGAACAAGCCCCAGACTCACAGCACTGGTTTTGTTCTTCCCCAGGAGCCTCTGGCGTTCCTGCATGAACTGGATGTGCTGGTGGTACCACTCCCGCGCGCGCTCTACCAGCTCCAGACCCTGCAGCAGGACATCCTTCTCCTGTTCCAGCTCCTTCATGTGCTTCAGCTGCAGGACAGAGCATGCAGAGATGTCACCCCCTCCCCATCAAAGCCTTGTCAAGCCCCAGGAGCTGGTTTCTTCATGAGGTGTGGAGAGATATGAATATGGGCTGGGGTCTCAGCCCCTCTCCCCATGAAAAGCCGCAGAGGAGCGGGATGATGGCTGTTGCCTCATGCTGCTTTGGGGGAAGAGTTCTCTGGTTTGGGAGAACAACCTAAGCAGGTGAAGGACAGTCAGGCCGCCTCCACCCTCCTGCTCCCCACCGCAGAAGCAGGTTTCTCTGCCTCATATTTATCCACGGACGCAGCGAGAGCGGGGCCTGCAGCCGCTCCCCAAATCCCCCCCAAGGCTGCGAGCGTCAGCCAGCAGCACAAACAGACATGGCTCTCGGCAAGCGACAAACAGCCGAGCTAAATGTGCAGACTGGAAGTCAGAGGAAAACCTGCAGCCCTGTTCCCCCAGTGCTCTGCTCCCCCCTCTGCTTTACCCCCCACCACCAAGCACCTCCAAGCTGAGCAGAGCACAGCATACCTTTCTGCTGAATGTCTCTGCTAGTCTTTCAGGTTCAAGCACCATCATCACCTGGAGAGGGACGCAGGGACCTTTATGCACCTGGAGGGCTGCTACCAGGGTGCCCAGGGCTCCTGCCCCCCGACCAGCCCCCTGGGACAAGCAGGGCAGGACCCTGTGCCGGGTTGCGGCACAGCCAAGGCTGCTGCAGGGCACACAGCTCGGTCCCTCCGTCGACAGCGGGGCTGGAGCAGCGGTCTCTACCCCAGGGGACACGGGGTCCCCTGCTCCGCTGCCACCTTCTCCTGCTGCCCCTTGGAACTGCACTGCCACCGGCGATCACAGAGGTGCCGAGAGAAGAGGGGACATCCCCGGGGAACCGAGCAACCGGTGCAGCAACCCTTTCATCAGCCCTCACTCAGCAAGCTCAGAGCTCCTACTCCCCTTCTCCCGAGCTGTGCCGGCGTGCTCCCTTGGCTCCTGCCCCCGTCTCCATGCCAAGGACGTGGGGAGCTGCCTGACTTGCTGCTTCCGCCTTCTCTGCCACAACTCAGCCTGGCCTCCACCACGCACGGCACAGGCTGGGCTCCAGGAGAGTCTCCTCCAGGCACCCATGGGCCTTCGGTCACCCAGAAGCTGCTGGATGCTCAGGAACCTCTCCTGCTGCTTTGGAGAGCATCTGGAGGGGAGTGATTCAGCTCAGAAGCGACCCTGAACAGATCCCCATCCCCAGGGACAAATGAGACCACACCAAGAACTTCTTCAGGCCTCCAGCGCTTCCCTGTCCCCAGGGCCAGCCCCAAAGCCTCCCAACTGCCCCACACCAGCCACCCTTTACTCCAGGGCTGCTCCTGGAAATGCTGTTTGCAACAGGACAGGCCCCCTCCCCTGCCCCCCATGCTTGGATGGACAGACAAACCAAAGGGGACATACCCACAGGAAGAAGCGCAGAGCCTTGGTGCTACGCAGGCTGTTGCTGAGGGGCACGAAGAAGGTGCTGTACGTGGCAAGGACCCCCACCCAGCTCGGGCTGCAGCCCACGACCGCCTGGCCTGCCCGGGACCCACCAGGCGTGCTGGCCAGCACAGCGACCGGAGGAAGAGGCAGCATCCCACGGAGCAGTGGGACATCACCAGCTCTGCCGGGAGCGGCGACAGATGGCATCTCACTCCAAGGATGGGATCCTCTGGAGACAGAGGCAGCTTCTGGGGCAGGAGGAAGACAGAGCGCTGGACCTGGTTGGTGGTACCCAGCGTAGAAGGGGAGGGGACAGTTCTGTACCCTGGGCTGCCTACGAATGAAAGCGCTTGGCTTTTCACAGAAGGTCTCATCCCAGCTACCTCCTGCGGCCACGGGGAAATCAGGCCGATCGATGGTGGACCGGCTGAAAAACACCAGCTGAGCGGACACCAGCTGTGGTGCTGCAAAGGGTCCTGGGGCCGCAGCACAGCCCCCACAGCTCCACTTCGCTGCTCGGGATGAACCCGTCCCAGTGCACTGGGGATGCAGGATGGATATCGGGGATGCAGGATGGATATCGGTGCTCCCATCGCTCCCTGGGCTTTAGGCAAATTAGCCTAATCACAGCTGAGTGCCTTGTCTCTGCGGGGGCCCAACATCCTCCAGCATCAGGGGGGAGGTGACAGCACTGCCCTGCACAGAGATTCGGTCCTTGCTCGACTCAAACCTGCTCCAACTCTCTCTCTACGCTTAGTACCGAAAGGCTCCTGCCGGGGTGCCAGGGAAGGCGCCTCACCTGCGGAACAGGGACAGACACCCCTTCTCCAGGGGAAGTAGCATACTAAAAGCAGCGCAGCACTCGGGTATGTGCGGAGGGGGGAAGAAAGGCAGAGGACCTCCCTCCCACCACCCCCACAACAACTTGGGGAAACAGAGGCAAGGGCAGCATGAGCCCAGAGCAAGAGCACTTGCAGCGGAGCTGGGAGCAGACCCCAGCTCTCAGCAAGACACGCTGGCCACCAACCCCTCCTCACCAGTACCAGGCAGGACCTTGAACTGATGGCAGTGACAGGCTCCAGCCTGGAGCTGCACGCACAGGGAAGGAGAGACCTTCCCCTCTCCAAAACAGCAACTCCCAGGCACCAAAACCCCGAGAGCCAGAGACCCCCATCCCCAGACACACACATCTACATTTATTACTCCTTGCCAGCACCTCTCAGCAGAGACCCCCTGAGCCCAAGAGCATCCCAGCCCCCTGTGTGGCTGCAAGCCCAGCAAACCATGTGTGCACAAACCTCCCCTCCCCAGGCCAGGTGTCGGAGCACCTTATGTCCCCCAAGGCCAGTGCCAGGCTGTAATCGATGCTGCCCGCAGGGCTGGTCAGCCCCGCTGGGCTCGGGGAGCAGGGTGACACCAGGGTGTGAGGGGTGGAAGTGCAGAGGTGACAGTCACAGCCTTGGCAGCAGCTCCAACACCGGCGAGACGAGCTCTGGCCGATCACTCATCCTGCAGGCTGGATCCTGGCTCTCTTCCCAGGAAAATTTAGCTTGAGCTTGTGGGCAACATGCCCAGGCAGCTCCTCCATCCCACTTGGGAGCAGTGCGGATCCCTTCATCCAGGCAATCTGATCCAAACCTCTCCACTGAGGGAGTGAGGAAGGGGAGCCGATCCCTCCATCCTGGGCTGCCCGGCTAAATTCAATGCTGGTTTCTCTGCATTACTGGCAAAAAGTCTCTCGGGAGCCAGGAGGATCAGCATGCTTGAGCCCTGATTTACAGAGAACATCTGGCAGGGGACACAGCCCGGCACCACCGCTTGCCAGCACAGAGCGTACCGACCTTCACTGGAGTGCTTGAAAGGCCCAGAGACCCACCTGCTCCTACACCTACATGTTTGCCTTTCCCTGCCCAAGTTTTTGCCCACAGGGAAGGCACCCATGCAGTTAAACGCTGGCTCCGTGGGCTGCCCTCACTCTGGAGGAAGGCAGGGGAACATGTGCCTCCTCCCCGTCTGGCACGATTCAGGACAGAAAGCACCTCGGAAGTAATGGCAGGACCTCCACATGCGTCAGAGCTTTGTATCCAAAATATCAGGATGAAAAATATCAGGAATAACCCCGTGCATCAGTACAGGTGAGGGGCTGACCTGCTGGAGAGCAGCTCTGTAGAGAGGGACCTGGGAGTCCTGGGGGACAACAGGATGGCCATGAGCCAGCAACGTGCCCTTGGGGCCCAGAAGGCCAAGGGCATCCTGGGGGGCATCAAGAAGAGTGTGGCTAGCAGGGCGGGGGAGGTTATCCTCCCCCTCTACTCTGCCCTGCTGAGGCACATCTGGAGTCCTGTGTCCCGTTCTGGGCTCCCCGGATCAAGAAGGACAGGGAGCTGCTGGAGAGGGTACAGCAAAGGGCTGCGAAGATGATGAGGGGACTGGAACATCCTTCTTATGAGCAAAGGCTGAGGGACATCGGTTTTTTTGGTCTGGAGAAGAGAAGACTGAGGGGGGATCTTATCAATGCTTATGAATACTTCAGGGGTGGGTGCCAGGGAGATGGGGCCAGTCTTTTTTCAGTGGTGCCCAGTGACAGGATGAGAGGTAACGGGCACAAACTTGGTCATAGGAAGTTCCGTCTAAACATGAGGAGGAGCTTCTTCACTTTGAGGGTGGCAGAGCACTGGAACAGGCTGCCCAGAGAGGTTGTGGAATCTCCTTCTCTGGAGATACTCAGAACTCGCCTGGACGCGTTCCTGTGCGATCTGCTCTGGGTGACCCTGCTCTGGCGGGGGGTTGGACTAGACGATCTCTAGAGGTCCCTTCCAAACCCCATCATTCTGTGATCTGCCCGACACCCCACACGTACAGGGTAGGCGGGGGGAGCCACAGCCTAAACAGAGCTGGTGTCAGCGGTGAGGGCCCCCTGCAATCCACCTTCCCCCAGGGACCACAGGCCCTTTGCTGGAGTTCATGACAGGGCTGTCCCCTTACCATGCTGAAGTCCACGCCGTTGGTAATGGTGTGTCTCCGGTGTTCTGCACGTCCCCTCTGATGCCTCCGAGTATCCCCAGCCCCTGAATGGCTGCCATCTCCCTGGGACTGCCCAGCAGCCTTAGCATCACCACCTGTAACAGAGGAAAGCATGAGGCCACCAGCCGCTTGCAACAAAAACCTCCCCATGGCCACTTCTGTGGGACTATCTGCAGGGTGGTCTTGCAAACGGACATGGCAGGGAGCAGCTGAGCAAAGCACCGGCCCAAGCGCCTGCTCGTGTCTTTGTATGGGCAGGGCAGGCTTCAGCAACAACTTGGCTGCGCCAGGCTGGCAACAGACCTTGGTGATCATCTGCAAAAAGCAGGCAGCTTCCAGGCAATGCTTTTTCAGTCCTGGCACAGGCATTAAACCATTAGTGATATTGTCACCCTCGTCCCATCCTCATGGGACCCTGGCTCCCGCTCAGGTGGCACTGACTCCTCCTGAAGGCAGCTCCTGCTCGCTGTTGGGCTTGGCCATGCAGATGTCCCCCCCCCAAGACCCGTGCCTGAGGTCTAACCATAGAGTAAATCAGGCTGTAAGTTTTCCAAAATTTTATTAAAATCCCAACATCCTATCTTGCAAAAGACTGATCTACTGCAAACACATGACGCTGGTGCAAATCCATGCATAACCTATTTTTGCAGATTAAGTTCATACAGGCAGGTTTTAGGCTGGATCAGACACCTCCTGCCTGTATGCCAACGCAGGTACTGGCTGGGCACCTGCAGTAAAGTCAGTACAAGCCCCGCACCGCCCACCCTGGTGAACTCGCCAGAAACGCAGCCCTGCGGCCACGGCCAAGCCGGATCAGATGCCCGCTTCTGGCCGAGCTGGCAGAGCACCGCCCTGCCGCCCCGAATCGCGGCCCAGGGCAGCCAAGGGTGCAGCCAGCACCCTCCCCAGACGTGCCCAGGCAGCAAACCTGCTGCACCTCCTTTCTTGCTCCGGTCCCCTGCCGAGCCCCCAGCAGACCCTGCCTCATGCTCACCCCCTTGCTCTCGCAGCTCACCCCGCCCTCTGCACACAGCTTTCCTCGAGAGTTTCTTTCCCAACCTGGCTTTCAAACAAGAGCAGCACGGAGGCAGGCAAGCGAAGGCAGGCAGTGAGGCAGCTGGGGAACACATCTCCTCCTTGGGACTGCTCACCACATATCTCCCAGGCACCCCCACCCATCACCACATCCTTCTCCCACGGGCTGGGCACACACCGGCTCCCAGGCGCCAGAGCTGCCTGGCACAGGTCTAGCACGTTCCCTGCTGCGCAGGCACAAAGGGCTGCGGGTGCCGGGACAGGGCGCGTAGCATCGCCTAGGCTGGCACATTGCTGCCTGCTGCTCCACAAGTCTCCTCGGCCGAGCACACGGACACGATGGAAGAGGGATACGGGGCAAGAGAAGGCAGGCGTGGCTGCAGGAGCCACCCTTCGTCTTGAAGGCAACGAGGTCTGGGAGAGTTGCACCATACTGGGACTGCCTGTGCTGCCATGTGTGCACGGGTCCAGCAATGAGAGCTGGACTCGGGCTCAGGGGGCAGCCGGCAATGCTACACAAGCACCTCACCCAGCCTGTCACTTTGTGTCATTGGGGAAAGAAGCCACCGTGGCACGGGAAAAATCCTCCTTCTGGTCCATCATGGCATCCCGCTTCTCCTACCAGCAAGTGCTCCGGCATAGACAGGTCTCCAGCACGTCAATGAACACAAAGTCTTTGGTATCGTCCAGTCATCTGTTTTGCCAACTGTCCTGGGTTTCATACACCCATATCTACCTGGAAGGAACCCAGCAAGACCAGTGCAACCACGCACATGTTCTCCTAGCAGACCTGTAGCACATCCTGCTTGGGAAGCTGAGGAGCAGCTCCAAAACCAAGGGTAGCTTCCATAGGCAGAATCCCAAAGCAAAGCCAGGAGCACCTCTGGGAAGAGCTGCAGGGTAGAAACAACACGTTAATAAGGTTTTTGCTGCTGTTACTTCGAAGCGCCAGGTTGAGCTGAGGTGAACCTGGAATAAGGAGGTGCTCCCTGGTCAAACAACTGAGCTCTGTGCACCTGAGCTGACAATGTAGTGGCTAAAACAGGACCCCTGCTAATGAGCTGGCATCGGTTCTTCCTAGGCAAAGAGCAGGACCAGCTCACTGGAGGTGCAAGAGATCCTGCCATGAGACACGCCAGGAGGATCACCTGGCCCCAGTCTCTGCAATCTTGCCATGATTTGCAACCAAATCACCTCTGACACATGCAGATGTCCCCTGGACCAGCACGCAGAGCGAGGGTGGCACCCTGTGAGCACCTCCTTCCCCCAAAAGACAGACAGGGAGAGTCTCCTCAGACTCCTTGCAGCTGATGAGCTCTGCTACACCAGCTCGCTGCACTTGGTTTGGTTCTTACAGAAGCCACCTCATGCAGCTGGAGGCTCACAGCAGCCTCGAGCCCAAACAATATAATGTTAATGGAGACAAGGCCTCCTGCACCCACGGGCAGCTCTCAGCACATTTTTCCCCAGCGAGAAAGAGCCGCGTCCCGCCACGCAGTGCCCAACTCCCTCACAGCCAGTTGAGGGGAATATCTACCTGTTCACCCACGCCCCAGGAAGCCCTCCGCAGTGGAGGGAGCACTGAGCAGCTGTGCAGGATCTGGAGCTAAAAGAGGTAGAATAACTCCGAGTTACAATGTTTGCTAAGCTGCTGAATCAACCTGAAATTCAGGCCTGTTGCCAGAATACGGCCCTGCACCGCGGGAAGCTGGCAGCAAGGGCTGAGGCACTAACCCTGCCCGCAGGCTCAGGACATCAATATAACATCAGCTATAATGGAAAGATCCTCAGCAACCCAAAAGTTGCTGTAGTCATCTGCTCACTCCTTTCCAGGGCAGAGCTTTCAATTTGCTGTTTATTTACCAAGCAGGATTTTTTTTCAGGTTTTTCCAGATTTACACTCTTGATGATAGAAGAACCAGCCTGCTTAATAATATTCCCCTAGATGAAGCTCTAGTGATTAGTCTGGAGGCAAAATGGAAAGCAGAGAATGTCAGCCACGGTTAAAGTTTCTTCTCCACCCAGCAGAAGAAGGGATGGGGAGGGAGCGAGTGGGAAGGGAAGGCAAACCAGCCCAGACAACGTTCCCAAGGTAGAGGAAGTCACAGCGCTCAAGTGTTGCAATAACAAACACCAGCTCCTCACACAGACCTTTGTGTCCGTATGTCTCAAAGCACTTCACAAATCTAGATAAAGAATTATCACCTACACCAGATAAGACCAGAAGCCTGGTTTCCTTATAACGTCTCCTAGTGACTAGCCGCAAATCAAGATGTTGGTGAAATAGTCTCCCCCTCGCCAAGGTCAGCATGCCACCCAGGGGTGGGGGGCCCTGGCAGACCCAGCACGGGGACCCAAGGGCCCGAGGAAGGGGCAGAGTCTACCGGGACCTGCTGGCGAGCTCTGCAGACAGAGCCCTGGCCTGCCCACCCGGACAGTGCCTGGGGACAGGAAAGCACATCGCCCTGGCACCGCTTTCCCGTTTAGTTATTGCTTAATTATTTATTATTGCAAATACCGCTGCGGAATTGCCCAAACAAAAAAGTTGGACCAGGTTTCACTATTTTTTTTGGTCCAAAACGTGGATGAAATCGTGAACTGAGCCCTTCCGAGAAGGCACACCCGCAGCACGGAGCCCACCCGAGCTCGGGGCTGCTACGCCACTGCTGCTTGGGCTCCGGCGAAGCTGCCCGGCTCTCGGAGACCCCAGGGCCCAGCCACCCCCCGAGACGAGCGGCCGCATTACCCCGCCTGGGGAAGGTCACCTACAGACCCTGCGCCAGGGGACAACTGCGGACACGTTATGGTAAAGCCCTTAATTCTTCTTGGCACCGCTGTAAGTGGACAAGCGCCCACGGACGGGAAAAACGCCGCGGGAAGCGCGGACAAGCGCCCACGGACGGGGGAAAACGCCGCGGGAAGCGCGGACAAGCGCCCACGGACGGGGGAAAACGCCGCGGGAAGCGCGGACAAGCGCCCACGGACGGGGGAAACGCCGCGGGAAGCGCGGACAAGCGCCCACGGACGGGGGAAAACGCCGCGGGAAGCGCGGACAAGCGCCCACGGACGGGGGAAACGCCGCGGGAAGCGCGGACAAGCGCCCACGGACGGGGGAAAACGCCGCGGGAAGCGCGGACAAGCGCCCACGGACGGGGGAAAACGCCGCGGGAAGCGCGGACAAGCGCCCACGGACGGGGGAAAACGCCGCGGGAAGCGCGGACAAGCGCCCACGGACGGGGGAAAACGCCGCGGGAAGCGCGGACAAGCGCCCACGGACGGGGGAAAACGCCGCGGGAAGCGCGGACAAGCGCCCACGGACGGGGGAAACGCCGCGGGAAGCGCGGACAAGCGCCCACGGACGGGGCTGAAGCCCGGCGCAGCGCCCAGGAGCCCCGCGGGCCGCAGGTCCCCCCCCGCCCTGCCGAGCTCGGGTCTCCGGCGAGGGGGCCGCCCGCGCCGAGCCGGGCACGGTCCGTCCCCACCCCCGGCGCTCCCGGCCGGCCCCGCCGGCTCACCTTGGCCGCGGCCCGGCTCCCGCTGCCCGGCGCTCTTCCCGCGCCGCTCCTCGGCACAGCGCGGGCTCGGCGGCTTCTCCCCGCTCCGCCGCCCGCCGCTTTCCAGCGGGGGGTCGGCACCGGGCAGGGCAGCGCGCAGCCCCAGGACGAAGCGCTCGAAGGTGAGGTACCCGCTGGCCGGTGCCGCCCGCCGCAGCCCCTCCATCACCCCGGCGGGCAGCTCCCGGGCCTCCGCTCCCCGCCAGCGGGACTCGATCTCCCGTAGGTGCACGTAACCCCGCCGCCGGTCATCCAGGATATCGAAAAGAGTCCGCAGGCTCTGCAGGAAAACCCGGGGAAGACCCTCGGTACCGGCGGGGAGCGACCGGCCGCCGCGCTCCGGGGCCATCGCCGCCGCTCCCGAGCGTTACTCTTCGCTCCGGCCCCCGCGCTCCTATTGGCTGGTGGAGGGAGGTCCCGCGCTCTCATTGGTTGGCGGCGGGCGGTGACGCCGGCCATTGGCTGAGGGGGAGGACGGCGGTTTGAGTTCCACGCGGCGCCCGCCCCGCTCTCGGCCGGGGGGGGGAGCGGGGGGTCCCGGTCCCTCCGGAGGAGGGACCGGGACTCCCCGCTCCTCCCCCCCGGCAGATAACGGGGGGGCTCAGGGAGGTGTCTCCTCCTCCATCCCACCGCCCCCCGAGCCCCTGCACCCTCGCTAACGGCTCGGTGACCTCCGCCCGGGCACGGCCGCGCTGGCTGGTGTCCATCCACCGGACACAAATCCTCATTTCTGGCAGCGCAGACCCTCTCCCGCTCCTCCCGCCGCTGCAAACCTCCTTATTTGCCGGCAGAAGTTGGGGCAACGCTGCCTGCGCCCAATGCCAGGGGCGCTTCTGCTGCTGGTGGGAATAAAAAGCTTTGGAGAGTTGGGGTTTTGCACCCCAAAGGCACCGTGACCTCGCAGGACGGAAAGCGGCTCTCTTTTTAAGCAGAAATACCTAAAGACTCCAGAAAAAAACGTGATTAATGAACAGGAAGAAAAAAAAAATCACCCCAAACGCGGTGTTCGCTCTTGCCTCCAGCTTTGCAAACACAGCCAAGAAGCATCGGGCCAGCTTCTCACCCGGGCAGCGTCCCCATGGGAGAGGGATGGATGGCTCTTTTGTGTCAGCACGGAGAGGTCCTGGGTGTTTGACTTGCCCGGTGCTGCGAGGGAAGCGAGTGCGTGCGGCGGGAATGGAGTCCGGGCATCCCAGTGCTGCGGCTGGTGCAGCACCAGTGGCCACCAGCCAGCAGGAGCTGGGGTAGGGGCCCAAAGGAACCACGGACATGGAGAAAGGAGGAATGTGAGAGAAACAGGATTTGGATCATATCCCTTATAAACTTAGCATGAACTGGCATTGTTAACTCTAATTTATATCAAAATTTGCTGCTTCTGTTAGACCCAGCAGCCCTACTGAAAGGCGCTGCCCTCCTCTGCAAACTCCCTCCGTCAGCCGGGGCGTTGCACAAAGCGGACTTCAAAGCCCTGGTGTCACCATTCCCACGTCACAGGCACCACAACTTGCTCGAGGGGCCATGGGCAGCCACGTGCCGGCCCCTCCAGAGCCCCCATCCTGGTTTGATGCTCATGATGCTGAGAGAAGAAGCAGGGAGCGAGCGTGCCAGGGGAGGGTGATGGCCAGAAAGGGCCATTAGCTACAGTCCGGGTGCTCAGGTTGCGAGTCTGCCTGCGCCACGACACGTGCCAGGGGTGATCTCCTTTAGCTCTCGGCGAGCTTCAGAGGGAGCAGGGGGAAGATGCTTGGCCCTCAAGCCTTCCCATCCATGTGGCACTTGCTGTGCTCACCTCGCCACCAGCTTCCCCGTCAGGGCCAGACACTGGGACTCCATCCCTGGTGTCTTCAGCACCTTGGTCCTACTCCTGGCTTCCCAGCCCATTCCTACCACTCCTCCATGGAGTTTCTCAGCCCTGTCAGACCCAGGCTGCCAGGTAAATCACAGCAGCTTCTGGAGACCCTCACTGGGCTTTTCTCTATCAAGGACCTGCTCTGGCTGGTCTCCTCTGCGCGATGGCTGGGCTGTTCACAACCTGCTTTTCTTTAAACCATTTCTTTTCATAAATTCCCCGGACCTGTCCTACCTGTTTTGAGATCTCTGCTTGGCTTTGCCATGTTTGACTGAACAGGTTCACACCTGCGTAGGATACAGGGAGAAGGAACCGGTGCATCATCCCTCCCCTTTCTGCTCCAGAAACAAGGCAGTGGATGTGACACTACGCAACTCCGGTAGCACCAGCACATGGGCTGTTTTGCTCAGTAAAGGCTAAACCTGCAGGAAAATGAGGTTTTCCCCAGGTTCCTCCCACATCTCTGGGCTTGCTGGAACAGACAGGAAACAGGGGAATTCAAATTGACCTTAATGTCTCTTGTCCAATCTCCCCACCTGGTGGGTCTATCCCACCAGGAAAGCAATCCAGAGATACCAGAAACAGTTCCTGGCATTGACTGTGTCTGGTGGTTCAGCCGAAATACTCTCGCTCCTCCATGTGGAGCTTTCTGCTCTGGCAACAGGGAGCTGGGACACAACTGCCCAGTGCAGCTCTGCTCTGCCTACGCTTTCCATACCGAACTGCCCTCAAGAGGCTGCCATGAGAGAGGCCCATGTTTTCATCCTCGGCGAGGTGGGTTGAATGAGGTTAGGGAGACTTTGAAAATTCTTGGAAAAGGCTTTTTGGGGTTTGGTTTTGTTTTTTCTCTCACTGAATAGTTTATCTTGGGGCCAGCCCAGGCGCTTCTGACTGACAGAGCCATCTTTGTTTTTTTTAATAGACCAACATAGTTACTCAGTTCTCCTTCCTCCAAGCTACTGGGAAGCACCAGCCACCAGTCAAACCCGGCCCAACTCTCCCTCGCTGCTGGCCTGCCGGCACGGGCGGTGGCACTCACGCCTCTGGTGTGGTGGCACCCAACGTACCCCTGCCCCTCTCTGGGGAGGGCATGGGGTGTCTGATGTCCCCTGGAAGGCTGCTGGCAGGCCAGCGTGTCCCATCAACCCAGCGTTGCCACTCCTGGGAGGAGAGGTCGCAGCAGCCACGCCAAACCCTGGCAGAGCACTGGGGGAACCGGGTGCGGTGGTGGAGACCGGGGCACCTTCCTACATGACACTGATCATCTGTGGGTGATGCTGGGTGACTGCGGCAGTAGATTAAGCCCCATGCTGGCTTCAGCAGTGGGTACGTGTTCCCATGTGAATCTTGACTCTGCAGAGGGCACGTGGTAACTGCAGCCATGGGGTTGTCTCCTGATGACCATGTTCAAGCAGATGCTGCGAGCCTCTGCTGCTGCGCTCTCCTGGGGGAGAGCAAGGTCTGGTGGGGAACCAGCTGCATGTCTGCAGGCTCGGTGCACGCGTGCTGCTGCCTGGCACATGGAGCAGCCTCTACGTATTCCACTGCTGGCCAAAACAGTGCCACATCCAGAGTGCGTTGGTCCCCAGCCAGCCCAGGTTACCAGACCATACCCAGGAACGGTTGGTCAGGGCTTGGTTAAAACCAGACCAGGAGCCATGCAAACAACAGCCCGGATGCCAAGTTTCTGGCGCTCCCCGTCACTGTCCGATTCATTAAGTGCGGTTGGTATTAACCCCTTCTTTCAGCCCCAGAGCTGAGGGGGTGCAGGGAATCACTTCCAGTGGGGTACCAAAGTGTCGACCCAGAAATGGATCTGTCCCCAGAAAACCTCTGGGCAGAGGCTAAAAATGGCAAGGGGACCGTGGCTGCGGAGAAGCAGCAGATTTTCCCTTGGGGGAGGGCTATCTTGTTTGATCTTCCCAGCTCTGAGATGCCATCGTGTTTTCCATCTCGCTGCTTACAGGGCCTCTTGAGGACTTGCTCTGTTTGCTTTGGAGGGGGCCAGGCGCTGCCCACAAAGTTACTTTTCTTTCCTCCAGACTGTTTTTTCCCTCGGAGGGCCAGCGAGCAGGAAGTCTGGTGGCTGCCTGGCGGCTCGCAGGCTGTCACGAGGGCTGCGAGAAGGGCGGCGGGTGGGAAGCTAAAATAAGCTGTCCAGGGGGGTGGTGGTTTTGTTTGCTCGCTCCGTGACACACCTGGGTCCACAGAGCAGGAATTCGTGTGGTAGGACATGGCAGTCACTCGTGCCCAGTCTCACCCCCCCGCCCCTCTGGCTGATGGGGTCTCAGCACGGTGAATTTAAATACAGGGAATCGTCTGGGGCTTAAATGAGGGTGTGATAGATGCTGCAAGGCCTTCAGTTAGAATCCGTCTAGCAATTGCTCTGTCCTATTATAAATTCCACTCTGCTGCTGCCGATGATGCCAGCCATCACAGGAGCGGCTAAGGGCAGCGTGTAGTAACAGTCATGCCACAGCCGTAAACTACCCAGCCTTTCATCTTATCCAGGGAACAACCATAAAACCGCATTTCTTTGGGGAACATATTGCTGGATACTTATATACTGAAGCCTGAAGCAGGGCCCTAAAAATAAGCAGCTCTGCCTCTCTCCTGGTAGAATATCTTACCCCGATGGAGCAGTGTTTGCTGTCTGTGTTCAGGGCGCTGGAGCTTTTTTAATCATGAATTTCCTGTTCCACCCGCGTGCTTGTGTTCCGTTTGGCCCAAGTGTACCTCCTTCCCGCTCTCTCAGGTTGTGCTGCCAGGTTTATCTCATCCAACCTGCCACTGTTTTTATTGCTTTACAGAAGAAAATTTCTACCCACATGGATGCGATGGGTTGTGGAATCAGCCCAGGGGACTCTGTGCAGCAGGACAAACCTGTTCTGGTGGATGGCTGCGTTTGGGGGGTGGGAGCGTGTTCTACCGGCAGCAGCGTGATTCGCTGCAGTTCTTCTAGGAGAGCCGAGATCCCACAGCTACGAGGTCCCACGACCAGTTGCTGGGGTTCCTTCAAGGGGAGGCAGCAAGAGCTGTACGGGTTCTACAGGAAAAGGCAGGGCTGGATTTTTAAGTTGGATCTGACAGAGCCTTTTCCGATGAATAAGGGTCGATGGTTAAGCAGGCACCACGCGTGTGGAAGGAGCTGCCCCCACTCATGCAGCAGGCAGGCAGGGAATGCAACCACGGGAGGAAAAGATTTTGTGTAAACGGGAGCAGAGCGAGGAGTTTTTGAAACTGCAAGCCTCTGCCCAAGCAGAAGCCGTGTTGAGTCATGTATAATAGGAAATAGGGTGTGAAACAGAAGCTTTGACAGCTATCAGGGATTCTTCCTGACCTGATCGTCACAGCCAGATGGGGTCCAGCTCCCCTGACTCCGGTCACACGCAGGGAGGTGGCTGTGTCTGAGCAGCTGTCTGTCTGTCCTCTCATCTCCTTCTGCCCAGCCGGGCTCCGACTGCAGGCAGGATGCCCCAGAGACGGGCCGACGGCTGGGACAGGGAGTTAGTGCCAGGCTGCCCAGCAGCAAGAGTGCTCTGAATATACCAGGGGCTCCAGGGCAGGAGCATAGGATGTTGCACCGTCCCCACTCTCGGCAGCCCGTGGTCCCCACCGGGCCGCTGAGGAGGCTGCCTGGCTGCGTGCCTTCTGACGCCTCGTGGCTGGCCCAGCCTTGGTCTTTGGGTGTTTGCGTTTAATCACTTCGCCGCTGCCAGTGCTGCGTCTCTGACGGGGAGCTGGACTTGTGAGCCGGACTTGCGAGCCGGGGGGCCTGACCCTGCGGCAGGCATCACAGCTGGGGTGCGGCGGCGGGATCCACCTACCTACGTGCTGTGCTGAAATAACCCCAAGAGCTTTTCGACACATTTGCAAGCGCGGGTGCAAGGCGAGGCGTGAGACTTTCCCGGATACAAAGGTCCCAGCACGCCTGGGGTCCTGGGCAGACGCATCTCAGCAGCCAAACACATCTCCCGCACCCGGCTCAGCCCGCTGCAGAAAGGCGCCCGGGCCAGGCGCCAGCCCGCTGCGCTCGGCGGAGGCTGCGGGCCGGGGCTTCAGCCACGGGGGAAGAGCTGCGCTGGCGAAGGCCGCCGGCCCCGCAGGGCAGAGCGACGGGCAAGCAGCAGGCAGGGGCCCCGCGGTGGCGGAGGGCGGCGGGGCCCCGCGGGCCCGGGAAGGAGCCCGCCCGGGAAGGAGCCCGCCCGGGAAGCGCACGTCGCGGGCGGGAGCGCAGGGGCCGCGCGGGGAGCACGCGGCCGCCCGGGGCCCGCGGGACGCGCGACGGCCGCGGAGCAGCTCCGCACCGGCGAGGGGCGGGGAAGCTGCCCCGGGGGGCGGGGCCTCCGCGTCATGACCCCGCCCTTCCCCGCCCCGGCCCCGCCCTACCCCGCCCCGCCCCCGGGGCCGGCCCCGCCCCGCCCGGTGCCGCCGGCGGGCAGAGGCCGGCGGGGCGCCATGGGGCCGCCCGAGGAGGTGCGGGCGCGGCTGGCGCGGTGCGGGCAGAGCCACCTGCTGCGCTTCTGGGCCGAGCTGGGCCCGGCGCAGCGCGGGGCGCTGCTGGCAGCGCTGCCGCCGGCTCTGGGCGAGCACTGCCGGCTGGCGGCGGCGGCCGGGGCCCGCCAGCGGGGGCCGCCGGAGCGCCTGGACGGCCGGATGGAGCCGCTCCCCGCCCGGCTGCTGGGCAGCGCCCGCCGCAGCGGCCCCGCCGCGCTGGAGCGCTGGGAGGCGGAAGGTGAGCGGGGCCGCCTGGCCCCTCCCGGCGCGGGGGTCTGGGGCTCCGGCCCTTGGTGCGCCCCCCCCCCGCCCTTCCGCCCGGGGGCTCCGGGGAGCGGCCGGGCTGCGGGCCGGGGCGGGGGGCACTGGGGTGGGGGGTCTGTCGGCCGGCGGGCTCCCCAGCGCGGCCGTCCCGCGGCTCGGGGCCAAAAAGGCGGAGGCTTGTCCTCACATCCCGCCGGGGCCGCCTCAAAACCGAGAGAGCGCGGGCTGGGGCCAGCGGGGCCGGGCCAGGCTGGGTGGCCCCGGGCCTGGTGCGAGGCGCGGGGGGCACGGCCGTCCCCGCGGCATCGCGCGGAGCTCCGGCCCGTGCGGAGGCCGGGGCCCTTCCCGACGGGATCCCCGGGGCACAGAGCCGTGTCCGGCGGGGACACCTCTGGGGTGGCATCCAGCACCCTGCGCGGCAGCCCCCTGCTTTGTCGGGGGATTTGGTGACAGGCCGGGGGGAGCGGGAGCCAAGGGTGACGGCGAGGCAGGCAGAGTGGGGAGAGGTTTGGGGTTACGGTGGTACCGCCGGGCCCTGAACGCCGGCAGCCAGATGCCCGGTGCAGGGCAGGGGCTGCGGAGGCACTTTGGGGCTGAGACAGTCAATTTTCCCTTCTAGCTGTTAAAAAGAGTGGCCGAGGCTGGAGAGCGCGTGGTCGGCGGGACAGGGGGTAACGCTGCGCCTTGCAGCTGGAGCTGAAGTCCCCGGGGAGGGTGGGAGCAGGGCCTTCGCATTGCTGCTGGAATAGGGAACTGCGTCGGGGCACGCGGGTGGTCTCCCGGGGCACGTGCGGACGTGAAGGCTTTCCTCGTACTAGTGCGAGGCTGGCGTGGAGCCCCATCCAGGCTGTGCCTCGTGCAGCGCAGGAGGGAGATGGGATCTGGGAGTAGAGCGGATGGGTAGCGTGGAAGAGGCCCGGGAAAGCCCAACATCCGTGTCTTTTGGAGCCTGGTAGATGCTGGTGGCTTTCCATGGTCACCCCATGGGCATGTGAAAGATGGGGGAGGTGGTGGCTGGATGTGGGGTGCTGTATGACCCCCCACAGCACATATGTCTTCCACAGACATCCCGGGCTTTTTTCTAAGTGCATGCTTTTATTTACAAAGGTTCAGACGTGTCTCCCTTCCTTCTTTATAAAATACAACAGCACTGTTAAAAAATAATCATAATAAAAAAAGGAAGCCAGAAAAAAACAGCTGCGGTCGGAGAGACACTCGCCTAAATTGTGGCCAGTGTCTGCACAGCCTTAACCCAAACCTGCCAGCAAAGAGGTGGGGACTTGTGGGCAGGGAAGTAAAAATTTCCGAACAAAAGCAAAAATAGAAGCAGCAGGGTCACAGGGCAGAGGAGCTTTTCTGGCGCATCAGACTCCGCTGACGGGGCTGAGCAGTGATGGAAGGAGCAGGAGGAAACTCTGGTGACCCAGGGGCCACGTGTGCTTGGTTCAACCAGGGTTTCCACCAGCCCTGCTCACATCTCCAGCCGAGGAGAGGAGGGTTTCAGCACCCAGCCGGCACCACAGCGGCCGTCCAGATGTAACCGGTGGGGTTTGGTAGGGGACCTGCTTGGGTGGTGGTGGCTGCCTCTTGCTTGAGGGTGTCATGGTGAGGAGGAAGGGAACCCATGAATCCGAGAAGCAGATGGGTCTAGGTCAGGGCTGTGCAGTTAAATTAACAGTTTTACCAAAATGGGTCCTTCGCCTTCCGCCCTGCCAGGCCAGCGAGGAGCCGGCATAGCTGCCTCGTGCTGCCGCCTGCAGCGGGGAAGGGAAGGCAATCTGTGCAGGGCCGGCCTCGCTGTGAGCAACGCTTGCAGGAGTCCAGAAGGTCCGGTGTGGTTGGGACCACCGGCACCTCGCACCAGCCACCTGGCCCTGAAGTCCCGCTGGCCCCGAGCCACATCAGTCCTTCAGGCAGCGTTTCTTAATTTCTACCAGGAGAGGGGGACGCGGTTCTTCTGTTTCCCTTTGATTTCTTTTTATGATCCAGTTTAATGCTGGAGATGGGAATCAGCCCTCGGTTTTATTTCCCAGAGGAAGGCAATCAGGAGCGAGACTTTGTGCCGCTGAACCTGGGCATCGCTGGTGTGCCAGCTGTCCCTGTGGATGTGGCCTCATCCCTGGGAGCATCCCTGTGCCCCTGTGTGGCATTTCCCAGTGGAGCTGGCGTCGGCGGCATGGGCTTCGCAGGGACTGTGGGTCCCTGAGGGGATGTGGGCTCCGAAAGGCTCTTGTTTCCAGTGAGCTGCTCGTGGTGGTGAGCTGGACAAGAGCAGAATGAACAGTCCCGACCCGCTGCTCGACGTCCCCGAGGCTGCACAGCTGATACAGCCCTTGGCTACGGGTTGGGGTCACCCCCGAGCTGAGCCCCCCGAGCTCTCTCCGCAGGTGTCCCGAGTTCCCAGCGGCTCCCACCTGCACTGTGTCCTCTGCAAAGACTGAACAGCTGAAGTGATGTCTCCTTCTTTCCCCTTCCCCCTTTTTTGTGGTAAAAAATGATGGTTAACAGAACCAGGCAACTCAAAACTTAGTCTTGGGAACATCCAAGATATTTTTTAATAGTTAAAATACATCATTGTTATTGTCTCTGAGGTGATAAAACAGCCTGGTCAGATTTGCTTTCAGATCTTAAACACAAACATTAAGCGATCACATTTTCTAGGCAGCCTTAGGGATGATGGTAGAAATCAAACACAGATGCTTTTCCATTCTGTAAACATTTTAGTAATGAAATCTAATCTTGGGCATGGGCTGCAGCGTAGCTCCCATTTCATCAGAGGGTTTGATGAGCCGTTCTGGTTATCTGGCTGCTCTGCAGAGTTAAGGATTGTGAGTTTTTTGCTTTATTCTTCTCTTGCTGACTGCTGTTGTAATCGGGCTGATGCGCCTCTTCAGCAGGAGAATTCATTCTGTTCTTGCAAGATCAATCTGTTCTTCCTGCAAAATCTATTTTTGTTTTTTACTTTCTATGCAGAATAAGATTTACTGCAGCATTGGTGGGTATCTAACAGCCAGCTTGAGCTGTTCATATTTAATATTCTGCAGAAAATAAGGTGGACCTTTTTTTAAGAGGGATAAATATTTCCATTTACTACAGGAATGTGCAGCAAGATGAGTCAGTTGTTACAAACTTTAGTTGTGAATATTAGTAGTTTTACAGTTGGGAGGTCAGAGCAGACCTACTTACTCAAATTTCTGGGGATATCCATTTTCATGGTGACCTAAGATCAGAAACTTGGAAAAACTCTCTTGTAGTTGTAGGGTTGCACCATAAATACTGGGAATGCCATAAATGATGGGAAGGAGAGTCCCCTTGCTGGGTTGTTCTTGTGCACCATGGTCAGCCATCTCCTGGGAATACTGCCCTGTCAGTCTGCTGGGTTTTGGGAAGAGAAAAAGAGAATGACACCGTTGATGTTATCAGTGGTATTGCTTTGGACTTGGGTTTGTCCCGCTTAGGTCGAGGTTTCGGTCCCCACAGTGAGAGGCCCCTCTGGGAGGTGGATGTGAGACGCCAAATCACCCTTGAGCAGATCCCATTCTCTCGTCCCTGCATGGAAAACTTCTGAGACCTGCCATCTCCTCTGGGACATCCCCGTTTCAGTGGGGTGACACCAGCCCTGGCACCTTTGAGTCCTGCTGGATATCTATTATAGACCACCCAACCAGGACAAAGAGGCGGACGAAGCATTCTACAGGTGACTGGCAGAAGTCTCACAATCGCAAGCCCTTGTTCTTGTGGGGGACTTCAACTTACCGGATGTCTGCTGGAAGTATAACACAGCAGAGAGGAAACAGTCCCGGAGGTTCCTGGAGTGTGTGGAAGATAACGTCCTGACACAGCTGGTAAGGGAGCCTACCAGGGGAGGTGCCCTGCTTGACCTGCTGTTTACAAACAGAGAAGGACTGGTAGGAGAAGTGATGGTCGGAGGCCGTCTTGGGCTTAGTGACCATGAAATGAAGGAATTCTCGATTCTTGGTGAAGTCAGGAGGGGGGTCAGCAAAACCACTGCCATGGCCTTCTGGAGGGCAGACTTCAGCCTGTTCAGGACACTGGTTGAGAGGGTCCCTTGGGAGACGGTCCCGAAGGGCAAAGGGGCCCAGGAAGGCTGGACCTTCTTCTAGAAGGAAATTTTAAAGGCGCAGGAGCAGGCTGTCCCCATGTGCTGTAAGAAGAGCTGTTGGGGAAGACGAGCGGCCTGGCTGAACAGGGAGCTTTTGCTGGGACTCAGGAAAAGAAGGCGAGTTTATCACCTTTGGAAGAAGGGGCAGGCAACTGAAGGAGAGTACAAGGATCTCGTTAGGTCATGCAGAGAAGGAATTAGAAAGGCAAAAGCCCAGCTAGAGCTCAGTCTGGCCATGGTCGTAAGGGATAACAAAAGTTTTTACAAATACGTTAACTAGAAGAAGAGAGCCAAGGAGAATCTCCACCCTTTACTGGATGTGGGGGGGAACATTGTCAACAAGGATGAGGGAAAGGCTGAGGTACTTAATGCCTTCTTTGCCTCAGTCTTTAACAGCCAGACCAGGTATCCTCAGGGTATTCAGCTCCCTGAGTTGGAAGACAGGGATGGAGAGCAAAATAAACTCCCCGTGATCCAGGAGGAAGCAGTTAACGACCTGCTACGCCACCTGGACACTCACAAGGCTATGGGGCCTGATGGCATCCACCCAAGGGTGCTGAGGGAGCTGGCGGAGGAGCTTGCCAAGCCGCTCTCCATCATTTATCAACAGTCCTGGTCAATGGGGGAGGTCCCGGACGACTGGAGGCTTGCCAATGTGACGCCCATCTACAAGAAGGGTCGGAAGGAGGATCCGGGGAACTACAGGCCTGTCAGCCTGACCTCGGTGCCGGGGAAGATTATGGAGAGGTTCATCTTGAGGGCGCTCACAGGGCACATGCAGGACAACCAAGGGATCAGGCCCAGCCAGCACGGGTTCATGAAAGGCAGGTCCTGCTTGACCAACCTGATCTCTTTCTATGACCAGGTGATCCGCCTGGTGGATGAGGGAAAGGCTGTGGATGTTGTCTACCTGGACTTTAGTAAAGCCTTCAACACTGTTCCCCACAGTATTCTCCTGGAGAAGCTGGCGACTCGTGGCTTAGACATGTGCACTCTTTGCTGGGTGAAAAACTGGCTGGATGGCCAAGCCCAGAGAGTCGTGGTGAATGGAGTGAAATCCAGTTGGCGGCCGGTCACAAGTGATGTTCCCCAGGGCTCAGTTTTGGGGCCGGTCTTTTTTAATATCTTTATTAATGATTTGGATGAGGGGATTGAGTGCTCCCTCAGCAAGTTTGCAGACAACACCAAGTTGGGTGGGAGTGTTGATCTGCTTGAGGGTCGGAAGGCTCTGCAGAGGGATCTGGACAGGCTGGATCGATGGGCCCAGGCCAATTGTATGAGGTTCAACAAGGCCAAGTGCCGGGTCCTGCACTTGGGTCACAACAACCCCAGGCAACGCTCCAGGCTTGGGGACGAGTGGCTGGAAAGCTGCCCCGCAGAAAAGGACCTGGGGTGTTGATTGACAGCCGGCTGAATATGAGCCAGCAGTGTGCCCAGGTGGCCAAGAAGGCCAACGCCATCCTGGCCTGTATCAGAAATGGTGTGGGCAGCAGGAGCAGGGAGGTGATCGTGCCCCTGTACTCGGCGCTGGTGAGGCCGCACCTCGAATGTTGTGTTCAGTTTTGGGCCCCTCACTATCAGAAGGACATTGAGGTGCTGGAGCGTGTCCAGAGAAGGGCGATGAAGCTGGTGAGGGGTCTGGAGCACAAGTCTGATGAGGAGCGGCTGAGGGAGCTGGGGGTGTTCAGTCTGGAGAAGGGGAGGCTGAGGGGAGACCTCATCACTCTCTTCAACTACCTGAAAGGGGGTTGTGGTGAGGTGGGTGCTGGTGTCTTCTCCCAAGTGACAAGTGATAGGACAAGAGGAAATGGCCTCAAGTTGTGCCAGGGGAGGTTTAGGCTGGATATTAGGAAAAATTTCTTTCCTGAGAGAGTGGTGAAGCACTGGAAGAGGCTGCCCAGGGAGGTGGTGGAGTCACCATCCCTGGAGGTGTTCAAGGAACGTGTGGATGAGGCACTGTGGGACATGGTTTAGTGGGCATGGTGGTGTTGGGTTGATGGTTGGACTTGATGATCTTACAGGTCTTTTCCAACCTTAGTGATTCTGTGAGTCATGGCCAAGGATCACAGGCGCTCGTGCTGGGTGCTGCATGACAAATGGGACCTTGTAGTCTTTCTGATATAGCGTTCGCTCCAGAGCTTCACGTGAATGATGCGCCTTGGTCACAGTCTATTGCTGTGCATAAACCTCTAATGTGAGATCAGTGGGATGTGGTCCGTCCCATCAGGACCAGAGTGTGCGTGTTGGTGTGAGCCTGACGGTGCCTTGGCGGGGATGGAGAGGGATGAGCGCCTGATGTGGTCTGCTGGTGGATGAATCTCAGTTGCACCCCAAAGCAGCACCCCCTGTGCTGCAGCAACCGAGACCAGCAAATGCTGAGTTCAGACCTCAGACAGCTTTGTTTTAAATCAATGTGAAATACTTTAGCTCGAGCAGTTTCAGTTCTAGATTATTTAAGGTTTTTTAAATGTTTTTATTGACCATTTGCCACAGAGCAGTTTGGAAGTGTCCCACAGGGGAACTTTTTTAGATCTTTTTTTTTTCTCCATAAATTTTTCCCTCCCTTAATTTTTCTTTTTCCACTGCGAAGTTTTGGGTCAGGTTTGGTGGAAGGAGCCCACCAGCCTGGCATGGTGCTGCCCCGCTCACACATTCGAAGCCAAGCGGAGAAGCGCTACCTGCCCCAGCCCTGCAGTAACACAAGACTTAGGTAAAGATGAGCACTCATGAGGCTTTGGAACGTGGGGGGGTGCCAGGTCGATGGAGGCAGTTGATGGAGGTGGGCGAGGAATGTGCTGCAGCTGCACCGTGACTCAGTGCCTCGCTCTGCCCGGTTGGTGTTATCCACGCAGCACCCCTACGTGGAGCGATCCTGAGTGGGATGTGGCTGGGTACTTTGATTTTACTAACCGTGTGCCTTAGCCTTCCACTTCAGTCCAAGGCTGTTCAGATCTTTAGAGGGCTTCAGGTTTGCTTTCTTGAGGGACTGCTGGTCTTCTTGATGCTGGAGGAAGGTTGTGTATTTCCTTTCACGCTGCTGCCCTTGCGACCCTCCTAACTGGTGCTGTGGGGCGCTGGTGTGGCACAACTGGTGCAGCTGTGAACGAGCCGGGTATTTGCTTGCATCCTGAGGAGCAAGCAGCTGGAGCCAGCTGGATGGTGACGTGTATATATATCTCACCATCTTAGCTCCTCTGCCCAGTAGGATGTGCTCACTGGGCTTGCTGGCCCTGCACAGCTGCACGTTGCGGTCTCACGCTGCTGGCCTCGTTCAGCCCTGGGTGGCTGTGGCATAGTGACATTCAGAGCCCTTCCCATCGCCAGGTCTCCGGCCCGCGTGCATCTGCTGTGGGTTTTAAATGCGGTTGGGAATCACTGGAGAGTGACTCATCCAGTGTCATCCCTGGCCGTGGGAGTGACAGTGAGTACGCTCTCGCCAGTGTTCATGGCCAAGGGCTTTTCTTTGCTCAGACACTGCTCTTTGTCTTGCTTTATGGGAGGCTTGTCGTTACTGTGGAGAGGCCAAGATTAAGCTTGCTCAGGGATACATTGGCCAAGTGAGAGGTGTTTCCTTGCGGAGCAGTGAATCAGCTCCCAGTGCTGGTTGAACTCAGCAGGACCATGCCAGCTGTTACTCCTTTTCCTGGGATAAAACAGGGGAAGGGAATGGGCAGGATCTATGCAACCATGTCATCTCTCGTGGTAACATTCACTGCTTCAGTTACAGCCGTGACTGTCCTCTCCCTGCCCTGCCCCAGGACGGGGTGGCTGCCACAACAGCGTGACCCAAACCAAAGAGTTTGGCTTTGGTTTCTAACCACAATCACTTTCCCTTCCTCTCCCCATTGGTAATTTTGTCATCCCTGCTGACCCCACCACTAACCTGTAATTCCCCCCGGCTCCATCCCACGGCTTTTGCTCCAAGGCATGGGTGCAAGCAGAGGCGATGGTGGGGCTGGTCCTGGTGGGGATGTGGACTCAAGGGCCAGATGGGAGCTGAGCACCCCCGGCTAGCGTGGTGCTGAGCTGGCTGTCGGTTTGCTGAGTCTCTGCATCTGTGTGGGGAGGAGAGGGAAGGGAAGGGAGAGGGGGCTAGCAGGAAAGAAGGTTTTACCCAGGTTTGTGTTTCCCAGGGCTGTGTGGCTGCAGCGTGCCAGGCTTGTGTGCAAAGCGCAGGTCTCGCCTGCACGCTTCCCTCCTGCACGAGTTTGCTGCCTCCTTCCCCTGGGGGAAGGCACCTCTGGCCAGAGGCAGCCCAGCGCCAGGTCCCGGTGCGGGGACAGCCACCACCCGAGCCGGGGCGCTGGGAGGCCCGGAGCCATGCTCCTTCGGCCTTTTGCTCGGGTCCTTCCCTTCTCCCGCGATGGTTCCGTGCGCTGGCAAACAGCCTGCCGAGCACACAGCGGCAAACCACATGCCCCGAGGACCGGAGCAAGTAATAGTGCTGTATCTAACACCTTAGAGCCCCTGCTCTGCTTTAAGGCTTTTGCGATGGGAAGTTCAGTAAAGACACAAAGGAGCTCTTAATGGCTTGTGGTTTGTTTCATAAAATTATGCTTATTTGATTTGCGTCAGGCTTTGCTCACGTATGGCTATGTGTCTCGCCATACAGCTCGCCCAGTGCTACAGTCTGTACCTTTTGAATTTTAAGTTTAAACCCATTCAAGCTTCCCCCTCTACCCAAGGACCTCCTGAAACTGTGAAATCCCAAGACTTCTGCCTTCAGCACAGGTTTCCCTTTAGAGAGTTCTCCTAATCCCAGTTGGAGCGGGAGGGTGGACTGCGGATCTCAGAGGTGGCGTCCAGCCAACACTTCTGCGGTCCTGTGAGCTCAAAGGCTCGCTCTGCAGCAAAGCGATGGCGGGGTGGCGTCACCGGCTTCCTTCGGTGTGCCTGAGTGGGCATTACCAGCCTTTTTGGAAAGGGTATGTTTAGGCAGAAACGTTGTGTTACTGCTCTGGTGGGACTGAAACTTGTAAGCGTGGGGAGGTCAATAGTATTACCGCAAAGTCATGGATGACCTATGTCTGGTTTTATTGCTGAAAGCTAGATTTTTTTAACAGAATTAAAACCAGGCCAGGTTGTTAGAGCAGCAATTGATATTTTCCCTCTATTGCTCATTTAAACAGCCGATTATTTAAAGACGAGCGTAAAAACAAGCCTGTTTTTCTTCTAATTCAATAGCTTTGGTCCCTGTGTCCTTCAGTCCAAGTCAGGAATTTTTTAGTCCCAGATGTGGTTAAAGTTGGGTGTTTGTCTTCTCCTCGGAGGCTGGGCTGAAGCGCGGGCTGTGCTGGACCGCAGGGAGCAGTGGCAGGCTCGGCGGCGTGCGGTAGACTTCTTGCGTTAGGTTGCAGAAGGCTCTGATAGCTACCGTACAGCAGCAGAGCTGCGGCTTTTGACCTGGGCAGTCCCAGAGCTCACCACATTCCTGGGGGAACACAAAGTGTTCCCTAAGGAAAAATCTTTCTCACAGTTGTCAGTCGTTACTGTGATGCTCGCCTGAGAGAAGGCAGAGAACAAAGAGTGTGAATGAGCTGGTTGTTTATTGTGTGGTCTGGTTCTTCCCCAAGTTCTGGACTTCCCTGCTTTGTCGGGAGAAATGATACTGGTTTTAATTAGATTGTGGGAGTTGTGGCTTCTGCAAGCTTGGCTGTGTTATCAGGCCCTGACTGCAGCTGAACAGAAGCTGGAGCACAAGTACCGATAGCTGATTAAGGCAGATTCCAGAAATGCCCATGCTTTACTGAAGATGATGGTACTTTGCTTCTTTGGGATGTAGAAATGTTGGTGATAAGGGACCTCCGGAGGTCTCTAGTCCAACCCCTATTTGGAACAGGACCGTACCCAGCCCTAGGTCAGGTCAACTATGGCTTTATCGAAGTAAGCCTTGACAACCTCAAGGGAAGGGCATCCCCCACCTCTCTGGATATCTTTTCCAGTGCTGCGCCACCTTCCTAGTAAAGAGTTTTTATCCTAATGTCCAGTTTGAACCTCCTAAGCTGTGACTCCTGGCTGTTCCCTGTTGTTACACTGTGCGCTGCTTTAGGTCAAAGAGGTGAAATGAATTTTTTCGTATTGTGTGCAGCACCATATTTCTCTCCGAACTGCCAGCAGTGGGCACCGAAGTGGCAGCTTCTGGCTGCTGCCTGAGCTCATGCTTTTGTGATTCTTACGTTCCCTTGGGCTTCTTTCTCCTGTTCAGGCTTGCATCAAATCTCGCAGAACAAGGTCGCAGTGCTGCTCCTGGCTGGAGGACAAGGAACTCGCCTGGGAGTGAGCTATCCCAAGGGCATGTACAACGTGGGGTTGCCCAGTGGCAAGACCTTGTATCAGATCCAAGCAGAAAGAATCCGCAAAGTGGAGCAGCTCGCTGGCGAGAGACACCACTGCAAGTGTGCCATTCCCTGGTAGGTGACCTGGAGCACAGACCTGCTGGGCAGGGGTCTTTGTGTTGCAGTCTTGCCTATGTTGTCTTCTAGAAGCACTTTGCTGGGTGCCGTACAGAGACACGTCCGGGGAGAGCCTTTTGTCGGCGGGATTTGTGATGTGAGCAGCTGGAGGAGGTGCACGGGGATGGGAAGTGGCAGGTCCGTGTCTGCAGACCTGAGAGACCGCGCACTGCCCTTGAATCACTGACTGCTACCCTAACTGCTGTACCATGCTGTCTTTTCAAGCACAGTCCCTGACCACACTATGAACACCACTTTTCAGTGCCTGTTTCAGATCCTTTGCAAGAGATTTTGTCCTTTTGTGCCGTGCTTTCTCAGGTTCCTGCATGGAGGGAGAGATCGCCTAGAGCTCACCTTCCAAGACCGTCCGCCTCCCCTTGCCTGCAATTTCTGCTGCAGCAAAAAACCTCTTCCCCTAGCAGTAGTAAATGCTTGTCATGCTCCATTTTCAGGCCACCTCCTGCTGTTATTGTTTACAGCTGGCTGCTGTCTCTCCTAGCTGCTCCTAGCTTTCAAAAGCCTCCAGGCTTCAAAAGAGACTAGCTCTGTGCAAGGTGCAAAATACAAATTCCTTATGGGATGTGGTGGGTGAGAGAGAGGCAGGTGCTGCGGCACGCTTCTGGGAGTGTTTTCAGCTAAGTGGTTTTCGTTAGACTGTAAAGAGATACCTTTATGAAATCACTGTCTGGTCTGAGCCAGGGTTTGGGCAGAGTGTAAGAGCACTGTGCCTGAGGTCTTCAGGGTAGCACATGGTTTTACAAATTGGAGATTGACGGTGATTCGAGTACATATTGTGTTTCTTTCAGAAGCCATGCATACATGACCTGAATTGCAAATGCACCATCCCTGGTGCTGCTGGAAGCCAGGGTGGGTTATTTGCAGGGTGCAACATCTGCTGATAATGTTTACAGTTCCTCTCCTTGGGCTGAGGAGGCAGTTGGCTGCTACAGTACACCAGAGGCCAGACTGTGCTGTGTTGCAAAGATGTAAACCGGTGTGTGTGTGAGGTCCAGGCTCTCCTGTGCAAGGGAGTGATTCCCCTGGCATGCTGGCAGGGGACCCTGTGTACCAATGCCAATAGTTGCTGGAGAAGTGCTTGACAGGTAGGTGATGAAGATGGCTCTTGGCCACTGTTGAAGAAGGAAGATAGCGGAGGGAGAGACAGCAGCAATGTGGAGCTGGAAGGAGACAGGGAAATAGAGACACTAAAGAGAAAAACAAATCATGCAGCCAACATTTGAAAATGCTGCTGTTCGCTTTGGCACTGAAGAGGTGCTGGCGGACTGAGCTGCTGGGGATCCGCAGCTCATTCTCAGCACCTCCTGCTGGTCAATGCTTCTTTAGACACTTAACATCTGTTTGAATCTAGGGTGAACAAGGCTGTGGTACTGTCCTTTGCCTTGTTTTCCAGCTCATCTGGAGGTCCAGATGTTGTTCACATTTAGGGAAAGGCTCTTCTGTCCTGGTTGGAGCTAAGTCTGTGGGTAGGATCATGCACAAGACCTTATGCAGCCTTCCTGTGGGATGAGTTCTGGAGGAGAGCTCTCCTGCTCAGTTGCATATCGCAGGATACTGTGGTGTCTCTCATTTAACACTCTTGCGTTTCCTCCCTTTTGTGTTCCATTTGTAGTTTTGTCTTTCGCTTCTGCTTTTCTTGCTCATTGCTCAGCACCCATTCCTACCCAGGTACATCATGACAAGTGAGTTCACACTGGGGCCGACGGAGGAGTTCTTTGTAGAACACAACTACTTCAACCTGGATAGATCCAATGTGGTCATGTTTGAACAGAGGATGCTGCCTGCTGTCACCTTTGATGGGAAGGCCATCTTGGAGGAGAAGGGGAAAATCGCTATGGCTCCAGGTACCCCGCTGTTCACTCTTACATGGTACAGTAATGTGTGTTGAGAATTGCTGCTAGCCATCAGACAGCCTTGGCACATGGAGCAGTTTTTGGAAGTCGCTTCTGATTAGCGTGGGAGGGTTCAGTTAAATGTTTCAGTCTGGTAATCAACAGTGTGGCAATCTCTGTTTAGTTCTTCCTGGAGATTTGCCCACAGCACATGGTTTTTATCAAAGCCTGGGAGTATTGGCAGGAGTGGGGCAGCTGCAGGTTAGGAGCAACATGCATTGGCAGGGCTGTGCATGAGGTCCCTGGGGTGCTGCCTCCCAGGAGCAAAGCTGTCGGTAATCGCTTGTGCTCCTCACAGCACACTGTGCCAGCGTGGAGCTAACAGTCCCTCAGCAGAATCACAGAATCACTAAGGTTGGAAAAGACCTGTAAGATCATCAAGTCCAACTATAAAAAACAAAAACAAAAAACCACACACACCCACAAAAAACCAAAACCACCCACAAACCACAAAACACACCACAACCCACACCAAAACAACCCACCCACACCGCACAGCACCATGCCCATCAAGCCACATCCCGCAACGCCACATCCACACGCTCCTTGAACACCTCCAGGGATGGTGACTCCACCACCTCCCTGGGCAGCCTGTTCCAATGCTTCACCACTCTCTCAGGAAAGAAGTTTTTCCTAATATCCAGCCTGAACCTCCCCTGGCGCAACTTGAGGCCATTTCCTCTTGTCCTGTCACTTGTCACTTGGGAGAAGAGACCAACACCCACCTCACCACAACCCCCTTTCAGGCAGTTGTAGAGAGCGATGAGGTCTCCCCTCAGCCTCCTCTTCTCCAGACTGAACAACCCCAGCTCCCTCAGCCGCTCCTCATCAGACTTGTGCTCCAGACCCCTCACCAGCTCCATCGCCCTTCTCTGGACACGCTCCAGCACCTCAATGTCCTTCTGATAGTGAGGGGCCCAAAACTGAACACAGCATTCGAGGTGCGGCCTCACCAGTGCCGAGTACAGGGGCACGATCACCTCCCTACTCCTGCTGCCCACACCATTTCTGATACAGGCCAGGATGCTGTTGGCCTTCTTGGCCACCTGGGCACACTGCTGGCTCATCTTCAGCCGGCTGTCGACCAGCACCCCCAGGTCCTTTTCTGCGGGGCAGCTTTCCAGCCACTCGTCCCCAAGCCTGTAGCGTTGCATGGGGTTGTTGTGGCCAAAGTGTAGAACCCGGCACTTGGCCTTCTTGAACTTCATCCAATTGGCCTCGGCCCATCCATCCAGATGCTGTCAGGCTGGGGAGAACGCTCACCTGGCTGAAGGCTCCCGTTCAATGCTGATAGCTGGAAATGGGTAAAAAAAGCAGCAAGAAGATCAGCTCTTTCCAAAATGATTGCAATGTCTCACCTAGTAAAGTTCTCCTCTTAACCTGGACACGGTAAGAGACTCGGTGGAGGCAGCCTGGTCGGGGCCATGTTGCAGTGATGTGGTTTTGCGGCTGCAGAGTGGTTTTCCTGAGCTGACAGGGGTGTCAAAGGGGGAACCATGAAAGGGTGATGTGTGATGAACAAACGTGCAGGTGTCTCTTGTGCAGCTGCAGTTGAAGCCTTTAAAAAGGCATTGGGAAGTTGCGGGGGGAAGATAAACAGAGTAAGATATATTTTAGTCTTTTTCTCCAGGCTAAGTTTTAAATATGCTTTTGCTCTGCACTGGAAGAGAAGAAATGTAACAGTCTTTTCCCACCCTCTGCATAATGTTTTGCCCTTTAGTGTTCTCCCTTTGAGGGTCTTACCGGGCTTCATAAAGTCTCGTAACACTTTTCTATGAGGCTGGTCGCCACGGTCCCACTCTGCAGGAGAGGGAGCTGGGGTGTGGAGGGGAAGAGGCTTACCTGAACTGAGTGCCAGAGCTGGAAGTAAAATCTGGTAGCACCGACTCTTGGCTAGAAAGCATTCCCTGCTCTGCTGTTAAAGAAAGGTTGTTCAGGACTTTCGGCTTTTGCTCTGTTAGCAGCAAAAAACCCACACAGTCACTAATTAACCAGAGCTTTCTCTTTTCTCTTGCATTATAGATGGCAATGGTGGCTTATACTGTGCTTTAGTGGATAATAAGATCTTGGATGACATGAAGCGGCGTGGAATCCAGTATGTCCACGTCTATTGTGTGGACAATATCCTCGTGAAAATGGCAGATCCAGTCTTCATAGGCTTCTGTGTTTCCAAAGGGGCAGATTGCGGTGCAAAGGTGAGGCGGTGCTAACGCTGGACCATTTCCCCACGGGGAGTTAAGGTCTGATTACGCTGGGAAGCTGCTGGCTAGGGTGAGCTTAGATGAACTGGGGTGTTCAGACCTCTTTCCAACAGCGGCTTGCTCCAAGCACGTTTAGAGGAGCTGCTTGCTGCCTGCGTTGCACTCAGAATCCCTGCCTGTGGGTGTCCTCCTCCCTCTTCCCAGAGTACTGTGGAAAATAAACTTTAATTAGAGCAGGGACTGTAACTATACAGGAAACTACAAACTGGAATTGCTTCCCCCCTTTCTACAAAGGCACTTGGGCTATCTAGAAGCCGTATTGGACTGGGCTGTGTTCTATAAATGCACCGTTAATTCTAATGGAGGCATTCCTTATGCCCCACTGTGGAAGATGGGGAATGCCAAACCAGCCCAGTTTTGTCACCCTAAAGCAGCAGGTGCCTGAGGAGAGATTTATATTACTTTAATCATTAACACTGTTCATGCAAACAGGGACCTGAAGGCTAATGGCTGCAAACATTCGTCATTTAATGCCAGGTCCCAGTCCTTGATAAGAAAGTGCCCCACGCTATGCCGATTTCTTTAAACTGATTTGTCTTCTGAGCAACTGTGCAATTCAGCAGTCAAGTACTGGGTTTTATGCCTGGTTGTTGGGCAAAATGTACCTCCAGGCTGCTCCGTACACCCAGCACTGTCCTGCCTGTGCTCCTGAGGCGCTGGAGGAACAGCGTGCAACAGCCCATGGGATCGTTTGTGTGAGGGAGTTGGGATAGTGCTGGGATTTTCTTCCTCCTTGTCGTAGCCCTCTGTCCTGTGGCTGCAGGTGGTGGAGAAGGCCTACCCCACGGAGCCCGTTGGGGTGGTGTGCTGTGTGGATGGGGTCTACCAGGTGGTGGAGTACAGTGAGATCAGCCTGGAGACTGCGCAGCGGCAGGGCCCCGATGGGGGACTGATGTACAGCACTGGCAATATCTGCAACCATTTCTTCACAGTTGAGTTCCTGGAGACGGTGGCCCAGTAAGTTCCAGCAGACCAGCTAGGCAGCTGTGCAGCCCAGAAATGCCTCCAAGAGTGGGTGTTCCTGTTTCCCACTCTGTAGTTTCAGTTATGGGTACCTCCTGCTCTGCTCTTCACCTCCTCTCTCCTCCAAACAGTTCAAAACAGCGGTGTCCCCTTTCTGACAGCCCCGGCGTGCACTTCAGGCTTAACCCAGTGAAGAGGTTGCACGCTTTGCTGTAGCTGAATCGGCCGAGATATACCAGTGTGTGACCTTCCTGGGCCTACAAGGGTGAGCAGCCACATGGGCTGCAGTGTGGTCGGTGATGTGGTGCAGCCCCACACTGAGGATTTTCAATGGGAATGTCACCCATGCCATCTCTTGGGACAACAGAGGTTGGGGAGGGAGGGTGAAGCCTGGGGAGGACTCTGCACCTTGGTGTTGGGAGATGGGGATGTGATGCTGAGCATTCAGTGAGCAGCCATACCCCCTTTCTGAAGAGCTTGATCCACCCTTCTGTGAGGGATCTGCTCTGCTCCATTGTCATCCCAATCAGATAACAATTTGGGTTACCTTTTTTTATCTCTGCCTGTAATTTCAGCTGGATGCTAGGTCCTCCTTCACCTCTTGCTTTACCCTGTCATGTCCCACTGGTTCAGGGAGCACCACTGGTGGGGCTGCTCTGCTCAGTGAGGTGTTTCCTGGACATGACTTGGATCAATTTGGACAGAGAAACACCCACAACAGTTGAGAGATGACCCAGAGCAGTAATGAGCCATCTGCTTTTGTGTACTACTTTTTTTCTAGGTGGGCATGGAGTAAATGAACTTGTTTCTTCTCCTTTTGCAGGAAATATGAGCCACAGCTGAGGCATCACGTAGCCATAAAGAAGGTGCCCTACATTGACGAGGAGGGAAATCTGGTAAAACCGCTAAAACCGAACGGGATAAAGCTGGAGAAGTTTGTGTTTGATGTGTTCCAGTTCTCTAAGTTAGTGGTAGACATGATTTTATTTTTTTCCTCCCCTTCTCAATGTTTGTTTGAATGACTGTAGGTTGTAACAGGCCTTGCCAGGGAACGCGTGGTTTGTGGGTGGCTTGTTAGAAAGGCTGTTGGATCTACACCAAACTCCAACACAACAGTAACGCTGCAGGCTCCAAGAAGTGCGGTCACAGGGCGCTCAGCAGCAGCCAGGCTTGCTCTGACCACACTCCCAGAACTGTTCGTTCCACTGAGGATGTGTTGGCTGGCCCGGACACTGCCAGCTCTGTGAAAGAAAGGAAAAAAAGGAAATGGAGCGCAAAGTCAATGTTTAATACAAGCCTATGTTAGAGTATTCAACCCGCAAAAATCGGGTCTTTCAGGATCGTGGCTTCCGTGCAACTGCAGCTCTGGTTATGTTTTTGGTGCATGTTACGCCAGGGCTCAGCTCACACCCTCCGTGCTCAGAAAACAGGTTGTTTAAGCACCGTGGAGCCAAGTTACTGTTGCTGTGGGAACTGTCAGTGTTGACTTGCCAAGCTCTAAAACATAGCTGAGAGCGCTGTGCATTAGTGTTAGCGCAGTCAGGGGTACTTTGTGTTTAGGGAATGTGGGGTTTTAATAATTTAGGAATTTAGCATAAGTGTTCTTATAAAACCTATTCGAGGTCTCGAATTCAGCAGTAAAGGTTCTGTTTTTAGGCTTAAATAAATGGCAAAAAGAGACCTCAAGCAAACTGAATTATCTTTGTTTGGGGATAGTATTTTTCTTTTCAGAGGATTTACTTTAGGATAGAGAGCTTAAGGTTTGAACCAGTCTCCATTTCCTGACATGCGTTCAGTAAAGAAGTATCAGACCAAAGGCAAAACCAGCGTGATAGAAATAGTGCTGAGTTCTGAGCTTCGAAAAGACTCATTTGCAAGCAGTGATTCCTTGTGCTTTTTTAATAATACTGCAAAACCAGCTTGGCAGCTGCTCTTCACATGTGAAATGCAGAAACGTACAGATGCTGCTGTGGGAATTTTAAATTTGCATTCCCGTTTCTGGTAAACAGCTGTACTTAACATTCAACTGCGAACCCTCCCATATTGCTTATTCATCCCTGGGAACTGGTGTCCTCAATTGATCCTTGCCTACAGACTCCCAAGTGGAGTGGCAGTATCCTGGAGCAGGGGTGCGGTGCTCTGAAGTGAGCCGCGCAGCTCAGCGCTGTATCCGAGCTTCAGGCATCGCTGCGCCCTCCACCGTGCCATGCTTTTGACTGAGGCTGTTTCTCCACGAGCCTCCTGGTGCCTGGAGAGGTTTCTGTGGGATCTCTGCAGAACTGTTGCTTTTCCTCTCACCTGTGCACAGCTCTGGAGGATTGTGAAGCTGCTGTTATGTTCCCAAAGAGACTGGGCTGCTTCGTGTGTTTTTCCATCATACAGCCCTGGTACTTCTTTGCTCTTCAGATGCAAGGTCGACTTTCCATAGCTTGGCCGCCTCAGGCTCCATACATCGCTGCTCCCTATAATATAAATGAGCCTTTCCCTATGGAAGTTGTTGTTGCATCAACAGGGCTGATAGCTAGCTTTGTTTTTCATTCATCGTTTTCTCCCCTTTGCTGGTAGGAATTTTGTGGCATTTGAAGTTTTGAGAGAAGAGGAGTTCTCGCCACTAAAAAATGCAGACACAGCTGACAAAGACACTCCTACCACTGCGCGGCAAGCCCTCCTGGCCCAGCATTACCGCTGGGCTCTCAAGGCTGGGGCCAGCTTTCTGGATGAAAATGGTTGCAGGATACCAGAGAAACTCAGGTACGAACCTCTGTGCCCTTCTCTGCAGCTTCTCTGCCTGTGGCTGCCCAGCCATGCCAGCTGGCTAACGGCATGTCCAGTTCTGGGCTCCCTGGATCAAGAAGGACAGGGAGCTGCTGGAGAGGGTACAGCAAAGGGCTGCGAAGATGATGAGGGGACTGGAACATCCTTCTTATGAGGAAAGGCTGAGGGACTTGGGTCTTGTTAGTCTGGAGAAGAGAAGACTGAGGGGGATCTTATCAATGCTTATGAATACTTCAGGGGTGGGTGCCAGGAGGATGGGGCCAGTCTTTTTTCAGTGGTGCCCAGTGACAGGACGAGACGTAACGGGCACAAACTTGGTCATAGGAAGTTCCATCTAAACATGAGGAAGAATTTCTTCACTTTGAGGGTGGCAGAGCACTGGAACAAGCTGCCCAGAGAAGTGGTGGAGTCTCCTTCTCTGGAGATATTCAGAACTCGCCTGGACGCGATCTGCTCTGGGTGACTCTGCTCTGGCAGGGGGTTGGACTGGATGATCTCCAGAGATCCCTTCCAACCCCCGTCATTCTGTGACTCTGTGATCTACAAAACTGGGCATTAGATTGATCACACAGTGACTTAGCATGATTTTGGTTCAGCTGGTCTTTTCTGAACATGCAGAGTAATGTCTATGACAGCTCCTGCCTGTTAGCGATTACGAGTGCTCTGGACAGTTAATGCACAGTGCTCTGGGCTTTATCTCTGGCAGAGATTCCTGCCCTTGGGATCATGAGTTGACTCCTCCTGTAGGAGCTCATTAGGCAGGAGCAACATTTTCCATCATTCAGGATTTAGCCAGCCCAAGGAATTGTAATTTGTAGTCCTCACCAGCTTTTCTGAATATGGCCCCAGTGCTTAAAGGCCAGCAAGAGCCTCAAGTGGGCTTAAGGATCAGCTATTACAGCAATTACCAATTCAGGTGCTTCCTGCATCATGGGAAGCTGCTTTCACTCCATGGGACTATTACTTCATCAACTCATAGTTTAATAAACCCACAAGCTGTTCATTTTACTTGAAAAGCACCTCTATAAAAGTGACGTTCTTGATTTGATGAGAAATATTTAGGACCTGCTAATTCCCTTTTATTTTCACACTTTGTGTTCAATTAATGTCTGGTGCATGTAAATATAATAAATGTCTTACCCTTCTGGATATTCTGTTCTTGATGGTCTTTCGAAGAAGATGCACTGTTTTTTAAGCACAGCAAGAAATTAATCCTGTGTTCTCTTCTCTAGTCTCTCAGGAACTGAAGATCCTCCGGCTGTGTGTGAGATTTCTCCATTAGTGTCTTACTTTGGAGAGGTGAGAATAATTTATCTATGGAGGTATTTTTAAGAGTATGCAGGTATGCATCTGATTTCCTTCCAAACATGGGATTTCTTTAGCCTGGGCTTGCTGAGAAATGGTGAGATCAAGGGAACTAGGACTTGGGATCTGTGTTACATTTATGGTTCCACTATGGTTTACTCTTCAGCAGTTTATTCCCTCACCATTTTAGCACAGTTTTATCTGTAAAATGAGATTTGCAATGAGGCTGCACAGTTTCATTAAGACTCACAAATACTTTGAGATCTTCTGAATGAAAAGTGCAGAATATTCAAATTACGAAGTCCATGGGGTCACTGTATTCGGTTGTATGCTAATTTGTACCCATCTCCCATCTGAATGAGAAGTGTGGTATGTGCATTAGCTTTAGAGAAACCACGTCTTAAAACAGATTTCTCAGGTTTGTCCCTCTGAAAATAATTGGTCCTGGGAAAGCTGCTTCCATTTAGTAGGGAGAAGAGAAGCTTCCCTGCGTTGGACAGACAGGGTGAGAAATAGTGGATTGCAGGAGGATCTGTGGGCACTGTGGGGAAGGGCGTTCACAAAACTTTACACCTTTGCTAGGTTTTCGCGTGCAAGTAGCGAACTCATTGCAATCAATGCATTGTTAGAACAAAACGAAAACAAGGCAATTTAAGTTGACTTTTCTTTGCTAGGATTATTCTACTGTGAGTTAAGGACACACCTTCCCATGCCTGCCCCTCCCCAGGAAGCTTGTTTGAGATCCATTGTTTTACCATTCATGGGTGCCTCTCCTTCATGAACCCCTGGCTTGGGGCTGAAATGCTTTCCATCTCTGTCACTGGGGAAACTGTTGCTGTTGTCTGTCCTTCCCATGACCTTTAACTTTGGGTAGTCAGTTGTTCTTTGAGGACATTACATAGACTTAAAAATAGTGCAGATACCCAGTCTGATGTGTTTATGACCTAACGGTACTGTTTTCACACGTTCTCAGGGTCTGGAGGCGTACATGAAGAACAAAGACTTCCCTTCTCCCTTTGTACTCGATGAAAACAAAGTGAAAATGCTAGGAAATTCTTGAAGAGGAGGGAGGTCTTTCCCCCTCGAATCAGATATCTGTCTGTCAGATCCATTAGAAGAACTGACATTACTCAAATGTCAGTATGAAGTGCATTACAAAAAAGATTGCTTTGCAGTATTGGATCGATGCCAGATCCTTGCAGCAGTTGTGTTTTATACACGCGTACATGCTCCCCAGTTCTGTTTGGTAACTTTGAAGGCTATGCCTTTTATCTCGGCCTGTTTTATAGACTTGGATGTGAACGAAGATTAATATCCTCTGGGTACCAAACAGATTTTATATTTCTTATTTGCTGTGCATACAAACATGTAAAAGAGCTAGGCAGGGCCTAATAAATCAGCTTTGCATTCAAGCAGATTAAACCTCTTCAGTGCCTTCGTAGGTATGTTGCTTGTGCTGGTGGGGTTGGGGTGGTTTTTGGTTTTTGTTTTTAAATTACGCGCACAGCTGAAGAATCGGTTTGATCCGTCTTTCCCCTAATCCTGTGCTCGTTAGACGATCCAATTCAGCAATTGCATCCTCTAACCAGATCATACAGAGGAGTCTGCTGTAGGTAGGGATGCTGCTGTGCGTAAGCATTGCTTTAGGTTTGGACTCCAAAGCAGAACAGACTAGTTTGCATGTTCAGGCTTGCTGATGGCATTCCAAGAAAACATAAGTAAATAAGCAGCTTAGACTGATTGCTCTTTACAGCTGTAGTGACCTGGGTTTTTTAATTAAAAAAAAAAAAAAAAGAAAAAAATGATGTGACATTTTTTTCACTACAACCCTCTGCTCTTCCTGTCTATAACAAACATTTATTTTACTTTTCATTTTTCTGTTTAATATATACCATATCCCTCAAGAGGGGACTCTTTTAAAGTATCTGAAAGTAATAGAGGAATAAATCCTGCTGGCAGATTTAATGCTTAACTAAAACCAAAAAAAGACTTAATCCCAGCATAACCAGTGTACGCAGTAAAACACCAGCCTCTGCTTCTACAGTTTCTGGCCAGGTAGTTTTCCAGCACTCTTTCACTTATTAAATAATTCTTTAGATGCCTTCCTTTTAAATATATTACTAACCGTAACGTAAAGATGAATGTCAGCTAATTAAGGATGCTAATTGCCAGAGCATATGTAGCATGTGAACTCAGCCCTGGCTGAGGGATCCCGGGGTGGCTGTGATCCACAAATGCTTGTTCCTGTCCAGCCTTCGGACGCCGCTCCGGCAAGCGCCTGCCGGGCAGGCGCCTGCCTGCTGCAGGACCTGCGCCGAGCGCACCGAAGTCCTTTCACCCTTCGTGAGGATGCTTCAGGTGTGCTGCTGGGTGGCCTGTGCTTGAGGAGCACTCTGTGCTTTTCCCCTAAATCAGGTGTTAAGGAAGGTGGTGAGGAAGACGGCTCATCTGGAATGTTGTTATTTCATGCATCTGCTTCTACTGAGGAACTGCTGATGCTATTTTATTAAGCATAAATCTTTTAAATAACTTACGTGGCTTTATGTAATTCCTGACATGAAGCTGTATTCAGAATGTTGGGGAAGTATAAAAATGGTTTTGAGAGTAAGTTCAGTTTGTAAGTAGGCTCATGTTTTCCAAAGAAAGCATCTAAATGTCAATGGCAGAGTTTCCAGGTATAAAGTGCATCTGCATGCACATAAGTAATGAGCCTTTTGCACTTGCAAACCAGCTAATGACAGTTCTGATTACCTCATTTTGCATGTGCAGCCAGAAATTCCCATTTTTAGTATAAATTAGGCATTTGTCCTTGACACTCAATTCTGGGTTTGTTTTTTTTTGCACAGTGTTCCTATGCGTCATTCCATTCCTGTCAGTCAAGTTTTATATCTGAGAACAAATTGTGTTGTATCTTTGTAAGTATTGCTTGTCGATTCAGGCACACGCTCTATTTAAATTACACTGTGCTATAAAGAAAGGGTATTTCTTTTGCTCTTTCTAAAGTGCTTTATCTTTTGAAACTTCAGTTCCTCTGTGCTTTATTCATGTGTACGCTGAGCTGCTGACATGGTTTTTAGAGGTTGTTTTCAAGGAGAAGCTGAATTAGGATGCCAAATGCCTTGTGTGTTGCGTTTTTTTCTGTGACTCCTCACATTTTAAACAGGAACATGGAAAGAATTTTGGGAGAACTTAAAAAAAAAAAAAAAAATCTGTCCTTTATGAAACAAAGTAATTCTAGTATGCGTTACAAAATGAAAAAAGTACTGGAAACAAAGGGAGGTCCCGTAGTACTCCGGAAACTTTTGGACACCTAAGCGTTTTTATAATAAACATGTTACTGTGATTTCTCTGTGTCTGTCTGTGTTTCTTGTCCATGAGGAGAATACACTTGTCTTTGTCCCTACACTTCATGGGTGTTGTCACCACAGCTGCAGGAGACTGCGATGTTGTCACTGATGGCATGGCTGGAGGCTGCAGTGCCCACGCTTCAGATGTACAGGGGGATGCGGAACTCGGCAGCGGGTAATTCCTGAAGGGGTTTGACATTGTGGGATGTATTTTTTCATCAGAAAACAGAAGACTGTTCTCGCCTGCAGTCCTGGTTTGTTCCCCCCCCCCCAAGCTTTTCAACTCAGTTTACTGAGGGGAAGGAGTTTAATTGTGGGTGGTGTGTGGTTTTCTTTTATTTAAAGTAGATTTGAGTGATCTGGATCTGAGTCAGGCTTTCGCAGCTGTTGTGTAGGTAACGCGCACGCACTGTGGTGCAACTTTTGCTTGGCTTCCCATCAACAGGCACTTTTTAAACAGGGCTCTATTTATAGAACAATCAGTAGGGGAATTCAGTATTTTTTCACAAATGACAGATTGTCCTCTCTTTTGGGGGTTTAGTGCTGAACCCAGCAAAGGTCAGAAGTAGATATTCTTCCTTCCTTACCTGTTACACCCCATGTTTCTTTCTTGGCACTTGTATGAAGGCTGCTGGGGTTTTTAATGTGCTTTTAAGCTACATGAATCAGTAGTTTCCTGTGATAGGAAAAAAAATACTAAAACCAAATGCATGCTTCAGGCTTCCGTTAAATTGTTCCTCTGCTTATTTATGTGGAGTGTTCATAGCTACCAGAATTGTTTGGTTGCTTAGTTTTTTCAATCATGAAATGTTCAGAAAACCACCAGATTTTCAGTTTCATCTGGAAATCTAGTGTGAGGTGTGAGGGATTCCAAATTTTAAGGCTCAAATGATGATGTTAACTGAATAGTTAGGCACAGCTGAAGGCGAATTCAGTGCCAGCACTTAAAGCAGTAGTCTTAAAGCAGCTGCTTCAATGCTTTCTTTTTCCTGTTGGAGTATGAACCTGATCTAGAAGTAATGGTTATTACAAAACCAGTCATGTTGTGGCTCTGAATGTGTACATCACTAAACAGTGCTCTTCCCTATTCCTCTACACCCACTGATAACATCCCTCCTCCTCCCCAGTGAAGATGCAGAGAACTCTTTGCACAGGGAGTGATGAAGGGCTGGGGGTCTGTGGAGAAGCAGGTGAGGGAAGGAATTGTGTGGGAGAAGTGGATCCTGCTGAGTACCAGAATACAGTGCCAGATCTTATGGAAGGGTTTATTTACACAACTGCTTGAGTTGCTTTTCACCCACTCGCACACATCCTCTCACAGATTTCAGTTGTCTACTCTCAGGCCCACGTTGTTTGCCCAGGACTGTGTGAGTGTGATGCAGAGGACGAGGGATGCTGCCCGTCAGACGTGTCTCTGGGGTCCTCACTGGCAGGCGGTAATGACATTAGGCAGCTCTTCTCTGCCTTCTGGGAGTCAGCAGTTGTTCGGGGTTTTCCTTCGCTGTGCTCACCTTCCTGGCCCAGTGGCAGGAGGAGCAGTGGTGTCTGTGGTGCATCCTCCTCTTGTCGGGGCGCAGTGTCTTCTGCCGGGGGCTGGTGCTGGGGCCTTATCAGTGCGGTTCTCCAAGCTGGATGGGAGCTGCACCTTCCTGAGCTCGACCAACGTGCAGGCCCTTCTGTTAATTGTTGGTTTTCCTCATGACCTCCCACATGCACATTTCCATTTATGTTTCTTTCATGTCACTACTTCTGTGACTGGTCTCTATATTATAATCTCCCAACACAGAGGAAAAGCGAGGGTTCCCAGACGCTCCTCGTGTCTCATTTCCCGCCCAGGCAGCGAGTCCGTGCTGGGCAGGGCCTGGCTCCGCGGTGGGAGGAGGCGAAGCGAGGGCCAGCAAGGGCGAAGAGCGAGAGAAATTCAGCCCCAAACCACCATTAACCCTCTGCCCGAAAGCGGTGCCCGTGCCAGGATGACTGCTGGCATCGCTCGGACTCGGAACAAGCCTAGGCCGAGAGCTGCGTCCCCCCGTGGCACCCCCGGGGGGTGTTGCGGGTGGGCGCCGCCGGGACCCCGCGGCACCAGCGCTGCGTGAGGCCGTGAGGGCCGCGGCTGTCGCCTGCCTGCCCGCCGTGAGGAGGACGAGCCTCCGCGCCGAGGCCCGCCGCCGTTCCTCGCCGCCGCGCCGGGCCCGGCTTCGCGTGGCGCGGCCGGTGCGCCCTGCGGCCGCCGTTGCTAGGGCGCGGCGCGGCTGTTGCTAGGGGCGCGACAGAGTCCCGGAAGTGCTCTCGGGCTACAGCGGCTCCCGGAAGCGGCCGCTCCGTCCCGCCCCGTGCTGGGAGGCGCGGCATCATGGCGGCCGGCGCGCGGGGCGGCGGGCGGGCGGGGTGCGGCCCCTGAGGCGCCGCGATGTACTCGGCCGCCGCCGCCGCCTCGCCACCGCGACGGGACTTCATCTCCGTCACCCTCAGCCCGGAGGAGGCGGTGGGGGCTGGCGGCTACAATAACAGCAAGGCCTGGAGGCGGCGCTCCTGCTGGCGGGTGAGGGCGGGCTCCGGGCCGTGAGGGGAACCGGGCCGCGGGGGGCTCCGGGCCGTGAGGGCAGGACCCGGCCTGGAGCGGGTGGGGAGCTGTACGGTGGTGGCGGGTGCCCCCGAGCTGGGTGCAGGGGACACGTGGCGATGAGGGAGCCCTGTTGGGCTGGGAGGGACGGGCTGCAGGGAGTGGGCAGTGAGGTGTGTCTCTGGGCTTGGGTGCAGCTGGGCTGTGTGTTGGGGGTCCTGGCTTGGGACCCCCCGTTCCGAGCTGGGGAGGGGGCCTAAGGTGCGGGCACTTGACGATGGGGATACCCCGGGCTTTGGGGAGGAGTGGCCCCGGGCTGGGGGCTCTGAGCAGAGCAGTGACTGGGTGGCAGCTCCCCAGCTGGTAGGGGTTTGTGGAGTGCAGGCTGGTGGAGGGTGCTCTAAGTCATATCTTAATTTTTGTGAAGGAAGCCGGGGCGGGGGGATGCGGTGTGCGTTTGAGGGGAATCCTGCCCTCTGCTAATGGGCATTTTGGGGGCAACACTGCGCTCTCTGGGCAGGAGTGGCGGGGAGGGGAGGTTTGGTCTTGGTGCCTTTGCCCCCTATTTTAGGGCTTGAAGGGGGAGCCCTCTCCTCTGCCCGGGGACAGTAAAGGGAACAGTTCTGCTTTCTGTGGGAAGGCTGAGTGTGAGACGAGGGCTCTTCGGCAGAGCTGTGTGGAAGTGACCTTCATGTCTGCTTGGGGGTAGGGAGTGGGCAGGCAGCTTTACTGCGGGTGGGAGTCTTGGACTGGAGAGGCAGGGTGGGAAAGTGTGAGTGAAAGGGACAAGATAACCCATGTTGCAGATAGGGGATGAGGTATAGCCACCTATAGAGGCTTTACGGGTGGTCAGATGAAGCGTATGAAGACCTTGTTTAGAGACAGTATAGCCGCTTCCCTCTATTAACAGCTAGGGAAATGTGGGGACGGGGCACAAGATGTTTCATTCTTCCTTTTATCCTTATTCTTTGTCCACAAAAAAAAGTAAGCTGGTGGTGAATGCCCTCATGTACGCTTGTACCTCATTGCTACCCAACCCAAGACACCACAGTCAATGCCTCTTTTCCCATCCTACCCTGAGGAAACACAGGGCTGCTGGGTTTCAAGCATCCTTCTGCAGTTGGGAGATGATGATACGGTTGGCTGTGCAGATAGAGCTGAAGGTGAAGGAGTGGGATCAGCATCTTGCGATGTGCGTAGGGAAGGGTGTACAGGATTGCTGTACAGGACTACTGTACTGTCAGCAGTATGGGAGGAAAACAGGAAATGTGTGCTGTGAGGCTTGGCAGTGTGAGCACATTGACAGTTCTTCACTGAAACATTTGCAGCCTCTGGTTGTTATTAAGAGGATGAGGACTATGGGAAGTGCCGTTGGGTGTAGGAAACTGCAGGTTGTTCCCAGGTGCAGCATTGGAACTGAAGCGCCCTCTCTGTACACCAAACCCAGTAATTAGAAGCAAATTGCTGCTCTGGTGAATTTTGATAGGACTGTTGGAAAACTAACAAAGTGGTAATTCAGCAGTTAATGTTTAACTCCAACTGCTCTCTCTCTAAATGGAGGAAACTTCTCTCTCAGGCTAATGTAGCATTTGCTGTCTGACTTTTAGTGATTTTGTTGTATATACTTCAGTTTTAAAAACACATTTTTGCCCAGGACTAAAGTTGAAAACGTTGTGGTTTTGTCTTGTTTGTTGTTCTGTTGGTTTACTTCATTTTCACATTGCTATGGGTTGGTGACTTTATTTGTGGTGGTAGGACCTGCTCTGTGTGACAGTTCCACATATATTTGTCAGAGGCAGGACGTCTGGCTATTTTTGCCCAGTCACTGGTGCTTAGCTTATTTTGAGCCTTTCTTCTTTGCTGCAGTAACATTTTTAGTTTTCCTACCACTTTCTTCTGTTTCTTATTTTGCATGTGTATTCTGCAGTGCCTCCCCAGCCAGAAGGGAGGAAAGAGGCTTTTGGCTTATTTCCCAGTTGACATCTGGGCAGATGCACAGGTCAGCCAGTGAAGGCTGTGATGGAAGTCAGCGCACTGTAGGTGATGCTCTCTGGGAATCTCAGCACTTGGCAGTCTCTGAGGTTCTTGCAGCAAGTGGCTCTGATGTTTCTCTGAGCCTGCTGTGCCATATGCTAGCATGTTATATTTCTATTTTCTCTGTCATCAAAGAAAATAAGCAATGGACTTCTGCAGTTGGAACCAGAGGGTAAAATTAAACCTACTCAGTTTGGTGTTTCTTGCTCTGAATGAACTGATAAGAGTTTATTTTTGACTGAGTAGGCTCTTAATGTCATGCTTAATATTCTTTCTCTTACTTATTTTCTCTCCTAAAGAAATGGAAGCAGCTGTCTCGACTACAGCGGAGTGTAATTCTCTTCCTGTTTGCCTTCTTGGCAGTCTGTGGAGTCATTTCATACACAAGCATGGGGGAACCGTGGAAAAGTATGTGTTCTGTGTAGCTCAGAATTATCGGAATGTGGTGTTACGTTTAAGAGATTGTTGTAGTTCTTGTAACTAGCTTTAATTTTTATTGAAAATGACTGGGTGTATCCATTAAAGCGCAGTTGTGAAATGATTCTATGTGACAGGTTTCAGTGACTTGTTTCTGCTTAATCAGAAATATTTTTCATATGCCTTTTCATTGTTTATCTTGACTAGAGTAACGATTTGTTTTAGTTGATTAAGATTTGGAGGCTGTGAGTGGGTTTTTATGTTTGTATGTAGATATTGGTAACCCAAACCTAAACAGTAGAATAAGATAATCCTCTCTTGGTTTTGATTATCCATCAAATTAGAAATTCCAAGCTTTTCTGCAATACAAAGGCACATTTACCTTTGATATTATCTTACTGCCTGTATTGAGAAGCTAAAATAATAGCAACTAAAAAAAAGCCCATGTGCCTTTTAGCAGCCCCTGTGTATATTAGGGAGAGTGTTAATACCAAAAGACACTTTGCATCTAACAATTAGTGTGTGTTTATCAACGTTTTGTGAATGGAAACACTTTTTGGAGGTGCATCTAGTATGTGAATGTAGCAAACTGTTACTAATTTCTAGCTGGAGCCTAAACTGTTGGTTCCTTGTGCTGAGCAGTTTTGTGTGTCTAGGTTTAACAAATAAATCGTTGGATGATCAGAGAACAGAACCAGAAATTCCTGGATTGAAGCTGGCAAATCCAGCCGTACTACCAGCACCCCAGAAAGCAGATGCCAACCTTGGAGACTACCCAGAGCTTTCACCACAGGTACTATGAGAAGAAATGAGGTTTATAAACCTACCAAGGAGTTTGTGAAAGCTGCAAATATTGCTTGTTTCCAACAGTTGTTGAGGAGAAAGGAGTTAAAACTTGCCATAGAAGTCTGCTCTGGGTGGAACGCTTTCCTCTCAGGAAGGGCTTTGGTAGAGTATTTCTTGGCTTTACCTGTTTTATTTAAGTGTTCAGTATACTATTTCTTAATCACTGATATACCTAGGAGTGCCAGGACTTTAGGTCACAGCGACCTCTTACTTGAGGCTTCACTTTCCTGCTATGATTAATTTGTTTGGACTTGGAGTGCTCTGGATGTCAGTCTTGCTGTGCAGGAGCCTAAATAGAGTTGTGGCTGAATATGAGACGTGGGATACAGTCAGTGTCACACTGAATTGGAATAGCTTTTCTGGTAGTTGGGAAAATATCAGCAAACAGATGTTAGTTAGTTAGTTTTGAAGGGTTGCATTTGTGGGGGATGTGACAGGAAAGAAACATGAACTGATTGTGGATTAGTGGGGTAGGGGAATACTGGTTACTGTGTTGCTCTTCATGTATTTACCTTATGAATTTTGGGATTTCCAGTCAATGAATACGAAATTATCTATTAAATCTTTCCCTCGTCGTGCACAAATGTACATGTATTACTGTATAGTAAGTCTTGGTATTAGCTAACACTGACATTGTGTAAGCTTTTTTTTTTTTGCTAATCTTAATAAAAATTTACTGTGCCTGGTAAAATGGAATCAAAAATAATATCTTTACAATCCTTTGACAGTGCCTTGTGTTAAATTAATATCTGGTAGCAGAAGAGGTAGTTTAAAAGTAATTTATCAGTGTAAACTTGAGAACTGGGTAATTTTACCAAAAGTTTAAAACAAACAAAAAACCAAGGTCTTTAGCATACCTTCCATTCAGAGCAGAACTTGCATGCTGATACGATATCAAAATAAGATTTATCTGAAGTTACATTTAACACTGGAATGCTGTTGATTTATGGTTTGAAATTTTATCATCTCTGCCACATACCAAGCGCATTTTTTTTCTTTATTTTCTCAGAAGCCGCCAAAACCTCCTCATGTTCGGCGTGGTCCTTCCAATCTTCAGATCAAGCCTCCTCGGAGGGATGTGAGGCTGAAGACCCGACATGATACTAGCAGGGTTGTAGAAGAGCCGGTCCAAGCTGATAAAGAAGAGAAAACGGAGAAATCTGTTATCAGGTAGAAATGTTTCCAGTAAGTTACAGTGCTCTCACCCTCGCCCCCGCCAAGATCCATTGGATGCTGGAGTGAAAATTGTAAGGGCTTTTTGCTGTCTGTGTCTGAGATTGATTTCTTTCCTTGCATATATTTGTTCTCAGGTCTGGCCTGACAGCTGTTGATATTGCTAGGCTAGTTATGTAATGTTGGTGAATGTGCAGCTTTTCTGTTTTTACTGTTTGCATCATAGAACTGCAGAGGATTTGGAGCCCTACAAGGCTGTCTGTGCTTTTAATGCACTTAGACACTCTTAATGCTCAGGAGAATTTTCAGTGTCTGTAGGTTTCTGCCGTTTGTTTTGTAGTAAATATTAATGTACCAGTATCAATACAATAATACTGTCACAAGTGTCTTTGTCCTGGGCCAGACTTGGAAAATGATACCAGTGTCAGTGTTGATTAGGGGTATGATGCCACTAAACACAGTAAGCCCAAATTGAACTGGCAGAAGCCGTAGACATCTATGTAGTTGCGTGCATGTGACTGTACAAGCTATGCTTACTCTGTTCTTACAAAAGATTAATCATACAGTTCAAAGACCCCTCACGCAGATATAGTAATATCTTTTACAGAGGATCTATGCTGCTATGATTGTATTTATACTTAGTTATTCCCTAAGATATTACTGATTGAAATATTTTGATTTGGGAATAACTGGATATAGAAATAAATGGATATAGAAAAGCCTGCTACAAGTTCAGCAGAGGTTCTTAAGATTTGGAACAGTAGGCTTGGCTTTTTTATATGTTTGTGTCCTTTTCAGCGCTGGCACAGCTGAGCTGATATAGATTCAGAACTGTGCCTGCATCAGCATTTTGGCTGTTGGTATTATCTGAAGTCTCTCAGAATGACTTGAAGTGTTTTATTCCTGTGCTTCCACTTTTTTGATGATCATCATTTGTGTGGTACTATTTAGTGTTAGTGGCTCCTATGATCATTTCAGATCTGGTAAATAACAAAATACTTCTAATGCAGCATTCTCAGGTATTTTAATTCTTTTTAGAAGTTTTTTATTAAATTCCATTGCCAAGATATTTAATGGAATTCCAAGAGCCTGTAAGACACATTTCTTAATCCAGTAAAATTTCTCTGGTGCAAGTTTCTTTCTTTGAACAGAAAAATTATCTAGTGGACAACATAGTTATTTTGATCCTTGATACAAAATCCAACTCCTGTTTTATCAAAGTATCGTGAGAAAAAGGAAATGCAGAGATAAGTCTCATTCATTTGCATGACTTTCTGTGATCAAATTAAGTCTTAATTACAATCCCTTGTATTTGCAGCTGGAGAGGAGCAGTGATAGAACCTGAACAAAGCACTGAACCTCCCTCTAGTAAAATAAAGGAACCAGAAAAACCTTCATCTGTGGAAGCTGAAGACCAGAAGGAACCAGGTAAATAGTGCAGTTAATGATACCTTTATTTCTGTTCACTTTTATGGTTGAAGTTGTGCAATTCCTCCATACACATCTATTTATTTATTTATTTTAATTAAAGGAAACAAAAAGTGTAGGAAAGATTATTTACCTAGAACATCCAAGCCTTTCAGTGTCTTTATTCCATCATGACAGCCTTCACTCTTACTAGCCTTCAGAATTTTGATTGAATTGCAATCTCAGTATTGAATAAAGACTATTCTGATGCATAAGTAAAAATGACTTGATGTGTCCAATGCTGTGGCAGGAAATGGTTTACTGTGCCTGTAATGGCCAGACTTGGTGTCAGTAGGTCGCAGAGTGCATGTTATACACGCTGTTCCTTGCAGCTCATTGCTACCTCTGTCCTCTCCTAAAGCGCATGTGTCTGCTTCTGGAAAATGCATTGCTTGTCCTCTCTTAGGTGCTACATAAAACGTTATCAGGATATGTTATCAGGCCTGTAACTACCAAGGGGCTTATTTACATATATACAAACTTACATGCATATTCCCTCGCACTATGTGTTTTTGTAGCAGCATTGTTTCCTCAGAAATTCTGAAACAAGGGGGTTGCAAGTAGAGAGGCTTCTGACTTTGGACTTCTTTGTTGCTTTGCCAGAAGATAGTATCTTCACGTTGACTGGACTCTGGAGATGCCCTCAGTTTCATCCCTTATCTTTTGAATTTTCGGTGCTTCTCTTCCCCCACCAGTTTCTTCTCAACCCATACAAGAGAAACCAAAAGAATGTGCTGGAATATTTGCACTATGGGGTTTTTTTTTTCTTCTCTGTTTATGGAGGATCAATTCTGATCTTCTTGCCCAGCTCTTTGTTCTCCTTAAACTGTTAGAATACTATTGAAAATAAATGTTAGTGACAAATCTTTGAAATACAGCCACTGGGAGGAGGCAGACATTCCCATCTTTTCTTCAGGAAAGGACAGTCTAAAGAGAGAGGGCTGGAAAAGGACAGCTTCCTTTTTCAGCAGTGGTTTTCCTTTTGTTCTGCAAATACAGGGAAAGTGTCTTCCTCCCTGAATTAAACTGAACTACTTTTAAGGCTCACCAGAAGGCTGTAGAAGTTGTTTTTGCAGTTGCTGTCCTTGTGGAGTAAAGAACCTGTTGTTCTGCTTTCTGGGCTCATATGAGGAAGTTCTGATACGATAAACGTGGCATATGACAACGTGGTGTATTTGGCTTGTGTTAGCTTAATACATATGCGGTTAGTTATGCTGCTTCCCACTCTAGGAATCTCTGTTTATAATTTTGCAAAATTTCAGCTAATGGGCTTGAAATTTTTCATGTTGGATGTGTAACATAAGCTCAACTTTATGGCAAATGGCGAGCAAAAATTTCAGTAGAACCATGGAAAAAGACATGTCTTTGCCCAAGATGGAAAATGTAAATTTTCTTCCTTTTTGTATTAAATGAACAGTTAAAGAGAAATCATTTTGTATAACTGAGTTTAAATTTAGCAGAAAGCGATGAATAAGACAGGGAAGGTGAAGAAAAAACGGTATGTGGTAAATTAGCCGAGGATCACATTGTTAAGCATATGTATTCAGCAGCTAAATTACAGTTGATTTAAGCAATCTTAATTCTGGTATTTCCTGACTTTCAGGTCTTTGAGGTTTAGTGATACTCCTCTAACAACTGTGCATGTGACTATTTTAATGTTTTATTTGCAGAAGTGACTTTTTTTTGCGAGGGAGAGATCTGTTTCCACCTGGCTGAATTCCTGACAGAAACACTGACTGGTTATTCTGCAGAGGAAAGGCTGTACTGAAAAGAATAATTTGAGAATGTTTCTTCCATTACACTGATAATTTAGTGTGGAAGAAAGTTTATTTTGGGTAGAATGCAGCAAAATGGTGTTTAGTATAGCTGCAAAACTCCCCTGCAGAAGTCTCGAGCAAGGTGCTGTTTTCCTTTTGCAGTGCCTATAAATGAACGTCAGATGGCTGTGATAGAAGCATTCCGCCATGCATGGAAAGGATACAAGGATTATGCCTGGGGCCATGATGAGCTGAAGCCTTTGTCCAAGTCTTACAGTGAGTGGTTTGGACTTGGGCTTACCTTAATTGATGCCTTGGATACCATGTGGATTTTAGGCTTAAAAGAAGGTAATTTTTTTTTTCTTTCTCCATTTTTTCCCCTCTAAAATAATTCCTTATTTTCTATTCAGGCAGTACATGTTCAAAGTTCTTTGAGGGGAACATTTATTACATGTAGCCAATAAGTTTAGTTTTCCTGTGAGGGTAAAGACATATAACACACAGACACACATATATATAAACAAAATAAATCTAAAAAAAGCCCCAACTATATTAAAGAACACCATTTTTTTTTGGAATAGAATTTGGAGCCAGGAAAAAAATATTCTGCTGTTACATATAACAATGGGTATATCTGCTAGAAACTGAGGAATGTTAATTAATAAGCCTCCTGATTTTTGTTTCTGTACTAAAACCCTAGTGCTATCTTTGTGCCATTATACAACCACTGTAGTCTTTCTACCCATCAGTCTTGGGTAGTTAGTCTGTAAGCTCCTAGGTTGTGTTTTATTACACCTAATACCAATATTTCATATCCGGATTTAAGAAGGTTGTTTCTGTAAGGAATCAATTCATGGAGAAGGGGAGTGTTCAATACCTCCTTCCTGAACTGCTCTGCTGTCTGTATTTTTTCAGTTATTCTGGAAAAGATGGTTAGAAAACTTTCAAACAGATTTTAAAAACTAAGCCAAAAATTCTGTTCTGTTGCAAAAGCCTTGCTTAACCAGTATTTAAGAGGTTTGGGTTTTTTTTGTTTTGGTTTTTTTTGGGGGGGTTGTGTTTTGTTTTTTTTTTTGTGGTGCAGGGTTTTTTTTAGTGGTATTTAAAAAGTTTCTGGAACTGTATCTGTTTAACCTTGGTAGATAGCCACCTTTGTAAACTTCTATTAGTCATGCAGTTTTTTGTGTGAAGACAGGAAGATCAGAGCTGCTAGTAAGGGGACAATAAACAGTCAAAGTCTTTCATGGTTCTGTCTCCTCTACCTTTGAAGTTTGTGTAAAATATTAAATCAAACGAAAATTCCGTATCATGTGGTTGCAGCTCTAGGCCTGAGCAGGCTATCTTGAAGTTTCATCAAGTTGACAGTGTGCTGCTTTTTTCATAAAAAATTAATTGTGAACTGCATAGAGCTTTTAAAATAAATTATTAGTAATTTAGTTGTGTTGAAAATGGGTTCTTGGTGAAGGCTTCTTCATATTTCATAGCAGTTCTTTTGCTGATTGCCTTAGAAAGCTCAAGGGGTTTCTTCTGAATAACAAATGCTGTATAAATTAAAGTTCTGTTTGAGGTTGCCAGTCTTTCTTATAAGATGATGAATACAAATGCTTCTGTGAAAGAGGACCTTACCTTTTCTGTTGTACTGCTAGACAGTGCTACCATCTGTCAGCAGAGATTTTTCTGTGGTTCTCAGTCTACCTGACATCCAGTATTTACCCAACATCCAAGACATTTTTTCTCATGAAGACACAAAGACATCCTTTTGCTTTAGAGTTAATATCCCATGGAATACTTTCCATTTCTGGGGAACTGGTTGTTCTTCTGTGCCTGCTCAGAAGCAGGAGTTTCTGGAAGGTGTGAGATAGAGGCATGAGCTATCTCAAACTAACAGTGAAGGCTAACTCCCATGCAGCATGGAGTTAGACCCTGTGCAAAAGCAATCATTGAGTGATGCTGCTGATAAGCTGACTGTTGAATCTAAAATGGCTTTTTTTTACATTCCTTTTTGAATTAGTAGTGTGATAAAAAAACATTTTTGTTTCTGGGGAAGAAATTGCAGACTGTTGGGATTTTATGGGTTAAGTGCTGAAGTAGGAAGCAGGGTCTCCAGGACATTGCTAGACAAATGGCTGTTAACTGAAAATGTTATCTGTTATCTTGGTAGATAACAACTTTGGTTTAAAAAGGTTTCATTAAAAAGTTCAGAAGGCTCCTGTGGAAGTGTAACTAATTGTCTGACAGGTCAAATGGATGGACTTAAGATCTCAAATTATGGACTATTTTAATAATGAATTCCTCCATTTCTTCTTTTTTTAGACTATTAGGAACTTTTTATTTTGCTGGGTATCTCTCTCTGTATGCATCTGTGGTGCATGCTGAATAAGAACTAAGCTGATCGTAGTCAAACTTCTCCCAGCATATGCTCTTCACTTTAGTTTTCCCCCTAAAATTATGATCTCTTAGACAGATATAAGTAACTGTCATGGATATATGGAGTACTAATGGCTCTAGTCTAGTTGTTGGAACATGCCAGAAGTTCATAACTAAACTACCTTTATACTTTGCAGAGTTTGAAGAAGCAAGAAAATGGGTAGCAAACGATTTAGTATTTGATAAAAACGTGGATGTGAACCTCTTTGAGAGCACTATTCGTATCCTGGGGGGCTTGCTGAGCACCTACCATCTCTCCGGAGATAGCCTCTTCCTGGAAAAAGCGGTGAGTGACTAGTCTTACAAATGAAACTGGATTATGTATTCCATATTGGACAAAGTTGAGGGAAGATTCATCAGAAAGTTAAATGTTGCTGTTTTTTAACAGTTTCATATTTGAAGTGGTGGGAAAGAAATTTACCATTAATCTTTTAAACCTTTCCCTGCTTCTTTCTCTCTGGATAACCTCAGAGCCCTGCTGTGTTTTATCAGGTATTTTTATACGCCTGTTCTTCTGTTGATGAAGAGCTGACCACAATAAAGTTCATGAAACAAAAAAGGAAATAAATGGTTGGCAAAGAGGATTAGTTGTCCTTTGCTGCCCTTTCTGTGTGTCTTAAGAGCATCAGCCACCTCTTTAGATTAGCTAGATACACTCAATGACTTCAGAATTACATCATGTTGCATAGGGATTGCAGACTCAAATGAGGCATGCAATACTAGGAACAAGGTCATTACTATGAATAAATCCATGACCCTTTTTAATTCTTAGCTTTCTTGCATCATCTAAAACTAAGGTGCTGTTCTCTTTTTTTTCTGTCTGCTTGGTGAAAGAAAATCTAAAGGGGGGGTGTGTGTGTATATTTATTTTTTGTTTTGTTTGTTGTTTTGTCCTGTGCTCTTGGGTTTTCTGTAGAAAGACATTGGGAACAGGCTTATGCCAGCATTCAAGACCCCCTCCAAGATACCATATTCTGATGTCAACATTGGCCGGGGCACTGCACATCCACCTCGTTGGACATCTGACAGCACTGTGGCAGAGGTGACCAGTATTCAGCTGGAGTTTAGGGAGCTCTCTCGTCTCACTGGAGATGAGAAATTCCAGGTATGGAAGAATCAGTTGATGTTTTTCTCTTTTTCCACCTCTCTACATCTCCACCACTGACTCCATCAATACGCATAGTCTCTGTAGTCTCTAACTGACATTAAATGAGTTGTGAAATTCTAGATGAGGGAAGGAAAAGAAACAAAGTAATTCCAATTATTTTCTTAAATGCCAAGAAGTAGTAGTTGAGCTGAATAATTATTTTTCTCCCTCAGAAATGGCTTTTGATTTAAAAAAAAAAAAAAACAAACCCAAAAAAACCCAAACAGCAAACCCAAACCACAACAAAACCAAAACAAACACCACCCCTGCCATTCCCCAACCCGCCAGTTTTTATCATTGATATTTTTGTTTGACACTAGGTTGTCAGATTTTGAAAAAATATTAAGCTCAACAGGGGACTGTGAAACTGTGCCTTGCTTAATGTTGTTAGAATTCTGTGTGCAGTTTCTTGATGCCATTATCGAAACGCAAAGAACAAAGCCTTGGTGTTGCCATCCAAGGAACTAAAATGTGACTCACTAGATAAGGGCCTGACAGCAGGTCACAGGATAAGGAAAAGTTCTTCTTGTTGTTTGGCAATGTTGTTTTATTGTTTTAAACTGTATCCACAGCTCAAGTTCTGAAGAGTGCAGTTATTTAAAGAAGTTTTAACTATTGCTTGATTCATGTAGTTTTTATTTTAGCTGGACTTCTACCTCGCAAATACGAGTAAGTCAGATCATAGCCCCATGCCATAGTATTGGCTTTCAAGTGGGCTTACTTGAAGGAAAGGAAATAGTTATAATTATTTCAGAGTACTTAAGTGTACCCAGAACATCATATTTCGAGAGTCAGAAAGTTTGAAATTCTGTATTTAATGTGTTGCATGAGCTGAACTTGATGTCCCTGATGCTAATTTGAGGAAGAATAGTTAAAGATTTGTTATCAGCCTGAAGTTACTAGCCACAGTTTTGTGCATCGTTTATTCCTGTAATTTATGTTTGCTCTTTTCTTGCTTTTAGAAAGCTGTGGATGAGGTGATGAAGCATGTTCATACCCTCTCAGGGAAAAACGATGGACTAGTGCCTATGTTCATAAACACCAATAGCGGGCAGTTCACTCACTTGGGTGTCTATACTCTGGGAGCCAGAGCTGACAGCTACTATGAGTATTTGCTCAAGCAATGGATTCAGGGTGGGAAAAAAGAAAATGAGTAAGTTCTTTCCACTTCTCATATCGGTGTGAGAATGTTGTGTGCTGTAAAACTTTCTGTTGTAGTTTGCTGCTTAAAGAAAAATAAGGTATGTGCTCAACAGTCGACTGAAAATACCACTGTTTTTAAAAGCAGGCTAAGCAAGCAAGAGGGGCCTGTGGTAACTTGATGTAAAAACAGCATGAGAGATAGGCTTTGACTCAAAACTTCTCCTCAGAAAATTTTTCTTCCTCAGCACATCAGATATGAGGAGTGTTACAGACAGGAGAAGAGAATTAAGTCTTTGCAGTAGATATGGAGCATAATTAGACACTTCTGAAATACTGATGATAGTTCACCAGCGATGTCTGTGTTTTTTCTGGGTTTGTTAGGGAAAGGTGAATCTTACAAGATGGTTGAGGTGGGAGATTTAATCCATCAGGAATAACTTTTCTTAGAAGAGGAGACTGAAGTTTGATGTTTGTGTAAACTTTGCTTTAGGTCTCATGTTTCTCTTATCTGCACTGGTTAATTGGAAGAGAATGTTTGCAAGGAGCAGAGGAATTAGAGATGTTGGAAAAGGTGGTTGCTTCCAAAACAAAAAATCCAGTTTTTGTCTGTTTATAAGCTGATTATGTTGGATTTGTTCATGTTGAGGGATTTAACGCATACACAGCGACAGTGTGCCTCTCTGTGGTGTTTCTTTATATCAGAGCAGGTGCACTTCTTCAAAGGAAGTTTGCATCACTGCTTTTTCCAAGCCATACCTCATTGTAAATGGAGGACAGTTGCCTTGGGACCATGAATGATGGCATTTTATGAGCCTCAAAATGGAATTATTCAACAGGGTTTTTTCGACATAAAAGTACTTTGAAAGGAGAGAAATTCCAGTTAAATGCTGTGAAACAGTGTTTCACAATGAGAGTGGTCAAACATTGGAAAAGATTGCTCAAAGTCATTGAATGTCCATTTTTTGGATGGAGATACTAAAAAATTGCTCAGAGAAGCCCTCTGGCAACCTGATCTAATTGAATCTGCTTCAGAGCAGAGGGTTGAAGTAGATACCTCCAAGAGGTCCTTACCAGTGTAGATTTTCTGTGATATCAATTACAGTACTTCTAAGGATTCCTGAAATAAAATCTCATTACTGCCTAGAAACAGAGTTGGGGGGATGTTTTCTTTAATACTTAAATTTAGAGTTTACTTGAAAAGTAAACCCAATATTGCTACATGGTAGCAATAACTAATTAATAGCCAGTTGATGGTGACTTTGAGGTTTTTTTGTCCGTTTTCACTTTTGGTTAAATATTGTTCTTTAGACTGAAATAACGGTCTCCAAAAGGATTGTGCTGAACATCAGCTATGATTAAATGTGTTCTGACTGCGTGTATGTGAGCCAACTGGGAATGATTTTAATTCACAGACTGTTGGAAGACTATATGAGAGCCATAGAAGGAGTGAAAAAGCATCTTCTTCAGAGATCACAACCCAAGAAGCTTACTTTTGTAGGAGAGCTCGCCCATGGCCATTTCAGTGCCAAGATGGTAAGAAGTACAACTGCATTTAAAAAAGATCAACAACAAAAGAAAACTACAACAAAAAAAAAATAATCAGCATATGGACAGACAAATGCAAAGCTTCTCTGCTGTCTTTCCCCTTTAATCCCTCCAAAGAAAAACAACCAAACCAACAAAACCAAAAAAGCCAAGACTATATATATAGACAGTGTGATGGTAGTACTGGGTAACTAGTTTGTAGATACTAGTCACCAGTGCAAACCAGGGGCCTTCTCTTTGAGTTATTCTGGTAAATCCATTTATGTTCCTGTAAGACTGAACATTTTGGTGCTGGAGTAAAGTTTTCTTCATCTTTTTTTCTGTTTTGATCATAAAATTCCAGTGTCTGAAACTGTTGAGGCAGTACCTATTTTATGTATTTTTTATTTTCCATAATTCAAAAATATATTTGGACACTTGCACACCTGGCTTTTCAAATTTACCTTCAAAAGAAGCAGGTGATCTAATATTGTCTTACTGGGTCAAAAAAAAACCTGATCATTTTGGAGGGTTCTGTCCATTCATGACATTTGTTTCTTTTCTGTCGAGTAAAACAGTATGCAGTTTGCTGTAGGGAAAATTGACTGATCTTAACTCCCTGCTTTTAATTTGTGCATCCGTACTCTTTAAAATGCATTTTAAGATCTTTTAGTTAAAGATCTTATGCAAGTGCAGGTATTGTGTGCATGTGTGGCTTTTTCCCAAGGTGAGTGGTGTGTTATTAATGTATGTTTTAATTAATGTATGTGTTAATTAATGTATTAATGTACCTGAAGTGAGCTTTAGTGAATTCTTTGACTTGTTTGGTTTCTTGATGTAGTGTTTTTGAGGTGTTCAGTTCTGTTTTTCAGCATGTGTTCCTTGCATCTGAATTTCCCAAAGGCTCTCCAAACCTGCTGTGAGCGGGATCGGAGTCTGGGTTTTGGGTAGAGGGACCTCCCCCATCCTAAGATACGACAGAACTGAATTCAGACAGATAGATTTGGCTTAGGTTTCTGCATGTGTCAGTACACTGGCTTCTGTTCCAGGGAGTCGGAGTTTTGGTGTTTAATCAGTTATTATTAGGTGAAAGGTTTGACAGGTATCTTACCCTGGCCAACTGGAAAAGTGGGGGATGTTCGTCTCCTATGTCTGTGTTGACCTGCACAACCCTCAACCATTTCCTTTAGGACTGGACAAAGCTTTTAAAGGTCCATACAGGTGTTCCTTGTGCACCAGGGTGTTTTTACTATGTTTTTGGGTGATGAGACCTGAGCTTTCATTCTGAATGGTAAGAATCATTTGAAATTCCGTATGTGACATTAATCTGTAATTCTTACATTCATAGTATCAGTGGTGGATTAGCCCCTGAAGGAGGACAATCAATTGAATTTTGCTGGAGATGAGTTTTGGGCATTTTATACAATCTGTTTTCTGATGTGTTCTTGGAGAGTTAACTGAATTAATCTTGACTGTTTACAAATGTTCTTGAAGTAATACCCCTCCTCTTGTCCTTTGAACAAATTGTTTGCTCTAGCAAGTAAAAGCTAAGAAAGAAATATCCCTGCAGTCCTTTCATTGCTGCTGCTTTGTCTTGGGAAAGCAAGCAGGAATGCTCTTCAGGCGATCATCCTCAGGTGCCCCTCTTCCATACAGACACAAAGAGCCAAAGATGGTTTTTTGTTCAAGGTGCCTGGGATCTGTGGCATTCAGCTGGCTGTAAACAAGAGAGTAAGTCTAGGAGAGCTAGCGGTGGGAAGGGGAGCCAGCTGGATCCCAGACTCCCTAGAAAAATGGTGCTCTTGCATCTTTGGTGCTCTATAGGTAGGAGGGGCAATAGCTTTCTATTACCCCAAATAACAGAGTTGCAAGAAAGGGGCAAGCTTTTGAGCAGAAGTGTGCTTGAAAGCTTGTCAGTGTTATCCAGTTGTATCAGTGGATCTAATGATCTCTGCAGATGTTGTCTCTCTTACAATAACACTGAGGTGATTATTTCAGAATGATGAAGATCTGATTCAGCTGACCTCTCCCCCTTCTCTAAAGCTTTTTTTTCTGTGGCTGACTCTCATCTCTGTTCCATTTGAAGTTTAAAATTAAATTCAGATGATCAGTTTGTCCCTTTAGGTGTCTCTGTTGAGAAACCTTTAGGTGATTCTGCCCACCCCCCTTCATGAGTTGGTATGAAATGTATACTTCTGGTAAACCAAAAGGCACTCTCTTCCCCCTTGTCCTGACCTGAGACTTTTTTTTTTCTTTTCCCCAGAAACTTGACATCAAGACTGTGTGGTTTTTTACTTTTTCCAAATTAGTGTTGTCTCTGTAATAATGCTGCCTGCCTCATGCTACATTACATCAGATTGTTAAAAAGTTACCCTCAAGTTCTTGGAACCTGAATTGTGTTTTGAAGAAGAGAAAGAAGGGAAAAAAAAAAAAAGACACGGACACAGGGACACATTGAGGCACACACACACACAAATACCTGTCTGTTGTGTAATTTTTTCCCCAGTAAGAGTTGTCTTGTCTTGCAGGATCACTTGGTTTGCTTTTTGCCTGGTACTTTGGCACTGGGAGCTCACAATGGATTGACTGCTGATCATATGAAGTTGGCTGAAGCCCTTATAGAAACCTGTTACCAGATGTATGCTCAAGTAGAGACAGGCCTGAGTCCGGAGATCGTACACTTCAATCTTCATGCGCAAAAGGGCCACAAAGATGTGGAAATCAAGGTGAACAGATAGCTGGCCTGAACTGTAATTTGATGATTCTTCGTATCTCTATTCCGCCGTTGAAACTCCCAGCCATCTGGATGTTGGTGATGTACTTTGTCGTGGAACAGCTTGTTCTTTTGCTGCCTTGCTTTCTAGGTGAACCCTAGCCTTTGTTTTTAATTACCCCTGTAGTGTATTTAGAAGCTAAGTTATGTGTAATAAACTCTTTAGAGTAGATGGAGATGGGAATCACTATTTTTCTTCTTGCATGTGTCCTTGAGGAAATTCCCTGTCTGAATTATTCTTGCCTTTTATTTTTTCTCTTGCAGCCTGCAGACAGGCACAACTTACTGCGACCAGAAACTGTGGAAAGCCTTTTTTATATGTACAGATTCACCGGTGATAAGAAGTACCAAGACTGGGGCTGGGAAATCTTGCAGAACTTCAATAAATACACACGGGTAAGGTCAGCTTATAATGACCTTGTTCTGTCAGGACTCTATTCAACTTGCTTTCTAACAAGAACTTTGGAAACCTACTATCTTTCAAGAGTCATCAAATACCTGTGGGGAAATTCATAAGAACACACAGAAAAATTCAGTTCATGCAGTGCCTTACAGTTTGAGATACACTACTTAATACATTCAGGGAAAGAACTTGTATTACAGTGATTAAAAAGTAAAATGCAGAAGCTTCTTGGAGGCTGTTAGAATCTCTACTGTGATCTTTCTTAGAATTCAGAAGCTGAGAAGGACCTGGCTGGATTGAAAGAACCCTTTGGTTGAAGTTTCCAAAAGAAAAAGAATTGCCACAAAATGGCATTAATGTTTTAATAGAGGGGTTTTTGTCTTCATTGACTACCGACCTCATGGATATATCACTCTGATACACTGTAAAGGTGTGTGGCCTAGATGCCAGTGGTCATTAAATATCCACGGTCTGTTCTTAAGAGAATAGGCCTGGTACTTTGACCAACTCTAATGTAGAAATTGCACTAGTTACTTTCTGTACATTTGTCTAGAAACTTCAAGGGGATGTTCTTTGTGATACCTCTTTAAATTAAGCATAAGTGGATATTTTGCTTAATTTTGTCCTCGTGGTTTCTTTTAAAATGTAATGAGATTTTTTTCATAACTGAAGTTCTATCTGTAAAAGAAAAACAAGTATGAAATGAAAAAATGCTGATCTGTTTCTTAGCACTTACTTCTCCAAGTGCATCTGGATGTTAAGAAGTGAAAATAATTTATTTTAGACTATTGAAATATGCAAAATTTCTGCTTTTTCTTTTTTTTTGGCACAGGTTCCTACAGGTGGTTATACTTCCATTAACAACGTCCAGAATCCCAGTAATCCAGAGCCACGAGATAAGATGGAGAGCTTCTTCCTTGGGGAAACACTCAAATACATGTTTCTGCTGTTTTCAGATGACATAGACTTAATCAATCTTGACAAATACGTATTTAACACAGAAGCTCATCCACTTCCTATCTGGGTGCCAGCATAGACTGGGTGTCAGTAGACCTTGCAATGGTGGCATTTTTATCTTCAAGTCACTTTACTTTTCAGGGTTTGAGGAGAGATGCTATATTGCACCTTTTTTGGCTTAAAACAAACAAACAAAACCTTTGGGAAAGCATCTCTGGTTTGGAGAAGTCATGTCAGTCTTAAATCTAATCCCTTGTTCTGGGATGGACAAGCTGTGCCATACTAAGCTGGTTTTCCTGGTATTGATGATGAGGTTCAGAGAATAATTGTAGTGTGGACCATGACATTCACGGGGCTCTGGTGAACCAGAACTCACTTATGTCAGTCTTACTGAATGCTCATTAAATATTGGGAATGCAGCAAATTGTCTTACAGCACAGGATTGTCCCTGGAGAGAAGGAATAAGCCTACAGGTTTCTGGTTTATTCTGGATTCACTGAAACACTTGGTTACAGCGCCATTCCTTCATGAGAACGTATAGTGTTTCAGGTGGTAAGTGGAATAAACAAAGAACTGTAATGTTGTCCCAGGTAGAAGCAAAGCTGTCAGTATTGCTACTGATACTCTGATCTCATTCCAAACTACCGAGCTATGCTGCATCACGTTAGAAGAAGAAAGTGGCAGCAAAGCATCTGTTGTACAGTGTCTTAGTTTTATAGAGCACTTTGAACAATCTGTTCAAGCTGTGGCTAAAATGAATGATGGAAGAGAATTTGCTGCTGGTTTGGCTCAAAGTGGTATATAATTTTGTAGAGGTATTGCAGTTTTTTAACTTATCTGCAGGAATGCAGGCGATAATGTGAAACGCAAGTGAAACTACACATGCATTTTATGTATTATTTGCATCAGTTAGACTCAGGTATTCTGACTGAAAGCTGCTTTCTGAGATTGGGCACTGGGAAAGCTTGTGAGCACATTAGCTATAATTCTAAGTCAGCCTCCTTCCGTCCCTTCCTGTCCAGGTAGTTGCGTTGTAAGGTGTTTGTTGACACAAAACAAGCTTACAGCTGTACAGCAAAGTTCATGTTATTCATCATTTTTTTTGGACTGTGGAGAAATTGTCAATTTTTTTTTTTTTCCCTTAGGAGTACTTTGGTTAGAAGTATTTTCATTAGCAGTATTAAAAGCAGACAGTCTAAATGTATTACAACAATTCCTGGTCCCAATAGAATTAGTGAAATCTGTTCAGTTGCTTGAAGACAAAGCAGACCCAGGTTTTTTTAAGAATCTAATGGGAGCCCTGGGGTCTTTCATTTATATATGTGCAAATAGATTTTAAACCATGAATTTGGAAATCAGCTTTCTGTAGTGCTTTTTCTTTTGGTTTTGTAGCTACTTGGACAGTCCTGTAGTCACAGGTAAGTTCTCAGAAATGTGCTTGTTCGTATTTCTTAAAGAGGTTGTTCTCACTAAAATGTCCTTTCCCCTCACATTAATGGGAGCGGTGGGAAGTACGCAGGTGCGTGGTAGCGACAGTGAGGTACAGTCCCCACTAGATCTAGGGCTGCTAAACGGAACTAATGAAATCTGACTGTTATGGTTAATTTTCCAGTGGCTGAGGGGGGGTATGTGTATTTTATAGTATTTGTAACCTTTGATTTGTAAAGTAAGAGGCATCTTTATTTGTTTTATGCTGATCAGTTCTGTTTGCTGGAGTCAGAAGTTACCCTTGGGACCACTATTTAAGTCTTTTAAAGAATATTTATCATTCCATGTACTAATGATGGCTTATGGAAATGGAGAAATTTTACAAATTATTTAAATGCACCTTTTTCTGTCATCAGAGGGACCCTGGGATTTGCAAGACGTGACAAGTTTGTGCAGAATGTTAATGTTCCTCCAGTTCACATGCTACCAGTAACCCTAGAAATTAGTTTCTCACTTACGTGTGCAGTGGAATCCAGTAGCTGTAGCCTTTGTCTGCACAATGGGTTTGCTCCTAAGACTTTTGTTTTCTTTGACATTAACAGCGAAGAAGGAAAATGCTGTTGAAATGTGGGAGGAAACACCTTCAGTGTTTTTGTTTGTGGAGTAGGTTCATGTTACTGAGGAGCTGAGCTTTGGCTAAAAGCTGAAAGCTTAAAACTGGAGATTAAAAAAAAGAAAAGAAAAAAAAAAGATAAATTCAGTGAGACTACTCAGGCCCTACTGACTTGTCTTGCCTTGGCCTTGTGCCTTTGATTGAGGCTGGTATTGAACCCTTAGTTAATGACTTTGCTATGGATTGTAAAACTTCCGGAGTTTGGCATTTCACCGATACGGCAGCGCTGCCGAGGAGACAGAGATTTCTTAGGAAGTGGAATACATATAAATGCTCAACCACAAATCTTCTGTTGTTGAAGTCTTATACTAGTCTTAACGTAATCGACTCTACAAATGGGACTGTGGGAGTCTGTGTTATAATTTTTTTGCCTTATGATTGGGTTGAGAGTAATAATCCATTTCGTAATGAGTTAAAGGAAGGAGAGAAGAATAAATCGTCGCTTTCCCAAACACACTTCTTGTCTTTTAGCTGAGTCTGTTGGTCCTACTGATTTCTTTTCTACCTAGTTCTTCCTGGGAAACTGAATCTTCAGAAAGTGTGGCTTTACTGCCCTCGTCCTTTAAATCTGAGGTTAAAATTGTTCAGATCTCTCTACCTTTGAGAACAAATGCTTGTTTCAGACTCCTATATCACACGTGAAATGGCACAAACCTAAATAATCTGATAAAAGCTCATCTGCTTCTTCCTATTCTTTTGCAAAGGTCACTTTAATTGCTTATTTATTTTTATTTCCTTAATGTAAGATGTTGTGTCAGATTAGTCTCTGAGCTTCACAGCCCATCTCAATTCTCCTATGTGCTCCCCCAGCACAACAGAAGCTTTGCACGTCTTTGAAAAGTTTTCTTTTGAGTACTCTGTGGTTCTTTGAACCAAAGCCTTAACTGCAGGGTCTGTAATCCATTTTTGGTGTTTGAGCGTACTGATACGCTTCTGATGCTCAAGTTGAATGTTGCGGAAAGGCCGTCTCTTCAGCCAGTGATTCTGTCCTTTTGCACAAAGAGCTGCCTTGGTTTCTCTCCAAGAGCTTGAGTGCCTTGCCTAATTAAAATAAAACAAAAAAACCCCAGCCCCACCCAGCTATACTGTTCACTTACGCTTTCACTGAGAAACAGAAATGGGTATGGGCACAGCCACGGGGTGCTGCACAGCTGTAGGACTTGGAAGTCTCACACTCTGGGCTTTAAGCCACAGCTCAGAAAAAAGTACATACCTGTTTGCTCAAAGAAAATTCAACAGATGGATGCGGCCACAGTTAGCATCTAATCTCTGAACTTTTTGACAACCAAAGTCTCACTACAGGTCTTAGAAACTGGCAGTTTTGCAAGGTCCATGGTATTGGCTGACAGGGGCCCCTCCACGTGTCACATGGCTTTCCGTTAACAAGATTTTCAACATTACATGCCAAGCTCAGATACAGCTGCATTTACTCCTCCAAATACTAGGCAAAGAATCCGCTTTGTTTCCTATTCTATACCAGTGTGACATTGCAGTGAGGAGGGATGCAGACAGGATAGGTTTTTGCAACTACCAGGTTTACACAGTTTTGTGGATTTCTCCTGCCCTTTGACTATTTTCCTTCAGCTGTGCATTCCTAGAAATAACCCTACAGGCAATTCAGCTCCTGATTTCCAGTGCCACACTCAGTGTATTTAATAAGACCAGTAAAACTGACATGTCAGGGTAGCTCCATGATGCTGTCTGGCAAACTTGTTGCTTCAATGGAAGGGTTAAGATTTTCCTGACTTTAGATTCAGGAAGAATGGCTTGGGGTTTTTGTCTCTGAAGTATTGCTAGAAATTGCTGTCAAAGTCTGGAGGCCTCCGCTTCCACTAAAAGCCAACCCTGAGTTCTTCAGAAATTGATGGCTTGTGCTTGCCGGGAAGACCTGCTGATTTGCATGCTCAGTTTTCAAGCTCTGACTTAAAGGCATGCGACCAGAGAGACACTTCTTACTGTTCTGTGCCATGTTCCCATCTTGGTCATACTCCTCATGCTGGTATGTGATGACAGAATAGCTAAGACTTTTCTCAGCAGCCCCACTGGTCCAGGTCCGAAACCAGCATGGGGCCTCCACCCACGGATGGTGCTCTGGGCCACTTACTCTCTGCTTGCACTCTGTTTTCCTGTTGCATTCCCTGAGGTTCAGCCACAAGCAGCATTCCTGCTATGAGTGGTGCCTGCTGTGTTGGGCTCTTCCCTTCAGCTCAGGGAGCACCACACAACCAGGGATTTCTGCTTGGGTCCTATTATTCCTTGCCCAAGGCTTCAAAACGTTATGGATGTTTGTGGCACTGGCTTCAGACTTCTGCCACAGTTTCTGAAGCCTGTTTTTGTAATTATTTTTAGCGCTGCTCATCTATTATCTGCATGGAAGTCCATGTATTTCTTAATTTATCCCTTTGCTATAGCATCTGAAAGCCTTTAGTTCATCCTTCCATATAAATCCAACTCTTTGTGTCACTCACACTATGTGGCTTCCTTTGGGGCAAGTACTATCTGCAAGAGGAAAATAAGAGACCAGTATAGTCCAGTACAAGAGGATTAAACATCTCTTTCCCTTCTGGAAGGTCAGAAGACACCTGGGCCTCTGTTCACTCAGGCACAAAACAAGCCACTGGCCAAAGGCAGTAACTTGCAGATTACTTTCCAAGAGACTTGTACTTTACTTGGCTGCTTTAATGCGCTGCCAGGTTGGTTTAATTAGGGTGCCTGCTTGCTGGGAGCTAAGGCTGCTGTTAGAAAGGTAATACACAAAAGATGTAATCCTCTTTGCCTGCAGACACATCCACCGCTGTCTGCGTGCTAATCCTGAATAATTGCTGGGGTGCAGCAAATCTAAATTCAGAAAAGTCGGGGGGTCTGTGAGCATAGAGGGTGAGTACCGGATTCCAGCATATCGGGAAGGCTGGAAGTGGCAGCTTTGTATAAGCCATATTTTCAGCAACAAACCTGAAGCCTGACTTCGGTATGAGCAAAAGGCATGTTGACAGCTCTCAGCAGAGGTGTAGAGGTTTTCATCAGCACAAATGGAGAAGATACGGGTCTTGCTGAGGCTGTAGTTCCACTAAAAGTCTTAAAGCGTTTTGATTGGGGGCTGGAGTGTGACTAATCGGGTCTTCCATATGTTGTCTTTCATTTGTACATACCTGAAAGATCCGATCAATGGACTTAATCCCTTCCTTCCCTTCCCCCCTGCCCCGCACTCCTCAGCGGGGGTGGGGGGCAGCGGCTTTGGCCTTTTGTGCTTAAGAACAGGGAAGAGGTGCAAAAAAAAAGGTTTGTCAGCACCCGAATATTGTGAAGTAACATCAGTGACTGACGTCGTAGCTCTGGAAACCAGTCGTACTGTGATGGCAGGGAGGACCCAGCAGTGCAAATACTGAACGCGAAGCCTTGTGTTTGAGCAACCTCACAGAAGCTGAAGCAATGCTGTGGCTTTGCCTGTATAAGCAGTGCAAGCCTTTCATGACCCGGGAGGCTTCCCCGCTAACTTGTAAAATCATTGTAAATGGATCAACTGAGGCATCCACTTGATGACCAGGATTTAATATTTTTGCAATTATGTTAGTATTTATTGGTGCATAGCAATTCCAGTAGGTAAGAACCCACCTCTTTATGTGCAAAGATGAGTTTACTCCACCTGGGAAGCTGGGAAGTATCCTTTTTTATCTTCTTTGGTTATACTACCAAGCCATGAAATTGTATCACACACTTTAATAAACTTGTAATTTATTTTAAAAAGATGTGAAGATGTCTCAAGTGGAAGTGTGCTTTACTGGTCGCTAATATGCAGCTCTTGAGTCACAGCAGTACACACCGGGATTACTTTGTGTCAATCTCCAGCTCACCACCTGGAGATCTCTTGTGCAAGTTGAAAACAAAACCAAAAAAACCCCAAACCCACAGCACTGGATGAGGCTGACAGAATCTTTTTTTATATAGCTGGTCACTAGTGGAGTCCCCTGTGAACCTGTGTAAGTAATGACCTTATCTCTGCTTTTCCACTAGTCATCTAATATTTACTTTTTCTCTAAAAATAATTTAGCTTCAACCTTAAGGTGCCTCCTGCAACTGTACTGTTCAGGATTCTTGGGCCTTCAGGCAAGCTTTTATTATTTCCACCATTTACAATGCCTTCTCATTCCAGGCAGGTGAACATGGAACCCACAAAATGTGGTTTTGGCTTCAGTCAGTGATTTGGCCTGTTGCTTTTCTTTTGATGCTTGATGAGGAGCAGGTGGAACACACCAGAAAGGTGAATTTCCACTGACATGGCAGAGGAGGTAACACTTTCTGGAACAGCACAGGCACAGCTCAGCAGGCTGCTGTCTGTTTGCATCCTAGCAGCAGCCTCGCACCCCTGCCGGAAGCTACGGGGATGGATGTGGTCACAGCCATCCGGCCCCTGAAGCTCCTGAGCGCTTCTCCCATGCTCTTTCCATCCTTGCAGATTTCACCCAGCCGCTGATGATGCTCGCTTCGAGCTTGCGCACCTCTGTGACGGATGGGGGGTCAGCTGGGTTGTGTCCTCTAGAGAAAGCAGAGCAGTGTGAGCTAGGCAGTGGGCAGCAGCTCTTTGCCTCTTGCACAGGGAAAGCCAAGCCAGGGAACTGAGGGACAGAGATTACCTGTTTTGTACTTCATATTTATGCCCTGGAAAACAAGTTACAGTGTCATACCCTCCAGGAGGCTGGGAGGCAGCCTCTAGCGCCCTGAGCTCTCCCTTGCATCGGTGGCTCCTGCCCTCTCTGCTCTGGGCCTTAAAGCTGATGGCTAATGCTGAGAGACGCTGGACTACTTCACATGACCAATCACTCCAGGCCAATCCCTGTGCAAGACTGTGTTCTAATGAAAGTATGTGACCTCAGTGCTGAGTTCTGCACAGCCCGGCTTCCCTGAAGGCCGTAAGAGCCCTGTACTGGGGAAGAAGATTGCTCTTCCTCAGTTATGCTGCAACAGTCTGGTATTCAGCGCTCTTTAAGTAAATTATCTCCTGGTTCTTTGGAGCGTGGCTAGCTGAGATCAAACATCCAGGGCAGTAGGATTTTGTCAGCCAAAGGAGAGTTCAGTACTTACCGGAGATCTAGGTGATGAGCGCCTCCTTTAATGGTCAATGCAATTAGTGAAGGACTGAGGCTGCTATTTATCTGGAAGGAGAAGGAGCAGAGACAAACTCTCACCAAGTTACCGGGCAGAACTGGACATCAGTTCTGAAAAGTGGAAGATGAGCTGGGCAGGACTGAGGAAGAGCATGGGAAGAGATCTTTGGTACGTCTGATATTCTCTGCATAGCTAATGTGCTACGCAGTCCTAATGAGCTAAATCATCTGTCTCCAGTGAAGTGAAGGCTTCCCCCAAGATGAAAACTGAGCCTATTCCAGTATAGGTGGTTTGAAGTAACAGGTTCCTTTGGGCCCAGGCACCCTAAGCAGCCTGTTCCTCTTGCAGCTGGGATTGCCAAGCCAGCCTAAACCAAGGAACTCCTGCATTACAATCAGGAGCTCAACTAACTCAAAATCCAGCTCTGGGTAATTTTTGTTTTTAAATTTTAAACTAGAGCTCTGCCACCACTCTGAAGTTTTGTTGAACGTAAGCCAAAATATGCCCTGGTTCAAGTTGCTGCTTACAGCAACAACTTGGTCTCACAAAGCGAGACCCGAGATAGCAAGGAGCACTCGGCTGTCAGCACTGAGGTGAAGGCTCAACACAGAAACATGGGTTGTGGTTCAGACCCCGGGTGCTGGGTAAGGACCTTCCTGCTTTGTCTGCACGAGTGAAGCCACCTTTGCTGCATCAGTGTTCCTGGCTGATGGACACTATTCAATGTGTCCATCATTAATGTCTGAGGCTCCTCAGTGGTTCAGCATACACCAGCTGCTTGCAGAAACTAAAGACAAATCGCCAGTGCTGCTCTGAAGGGGCGAGGGGTGGTGTATCACCTGGAAAGGCTGCTCTTTGTGCTTGGTGTGCAGGAGGGCACATGCTTACCCCACCTCGAGCCCATGGGTCCAAGTCTCCATTTGAAAAAATGATGTTGCTTGCACTTTTCAGGTCTGAAATTGAGAGATGACATTTGAGAGGCCTCCTTCCTGCCCATTTACCCAAACATGTTTGAATACTGCAGCAAACATGGCCAAGAACAGAAAACACAGGACACTAAAACAAATTCTTGGCAATTTTTCGCTTTTCCACTTCTGTCCCAAGGAGGTACAGAAAGGTCTGTTTGGCTCAAGTCAGCACTAGGCTGTGACTTTCTGCCAGGACTTGTTAGTGTGCTGTGCCTGTCCCCACAGAGCTCAGCTGGGCGGGGGTACCAGGCAGACAACTACAGGGTAATGCAACGGAACAAGCAGCCAGCACAACTCACCTCCTCCCCAAAAGTTTGTCTGCAGCCACTGTGCGCGTGGCCTCACGTGCCATTTGCTCCGACAGTACTGCTCTCGCATGGCCTCCGTGAAGGGCATCTCAGGGAACATGTCGGTCACGTTGTTGCTGTTGAAAGTTAAGTTGATCTCGGTGCAAACCTAAGAGAGGTACAAGAGCTGTCATGGGGAGGGGGGATAACCAGGGCAGCAGCTGAAACCTCTTGGTGTCTCCAACCCCTTACCTGGTAGTCCCAGGCCTCGGCGTCTGAGCCGATGCCGCAGCCCGTGGGGTCAGCGCAGGACTGGTACAGCTGGTATATGTCGTAACACTGTGCCGAGCCGGAGGAGTTGTAAACCACCCCTGCCAGGTGGGAACAGAGCACAGAGCCAACCCGTCAGTGCCGCTCTGCTGCCTCACCCACTGCCTCCCGCACGAGCCTCACGGCCAAGGCCAAGCAGAGGGGTAGCTATCCCAGCTGGACAAGTGTGCAAGGCTGGGGTAGAGCTAGCAGGGTCTGCACCAGTGTTAGGTTACAATTCCAACTTTATGCCAAAGCTTTCATATGGTTTCAAGCCTGCCTGCATTGACACTCTTGCTTCTGCTGTACGCACGGGGAGGAAGAGGCTCCCAAGGTCTCTCTGCTGTCTCTGCTGGTCCCAAAAGCCAAGCGACTGGCTCAGTAGTCCTTGGGAAAGCCCGAGCCTCCAACCCCTAATGCACCCAGGAGCAGGCGGTGTACAGGACATATTAGTTGAATGCTTCAAACTGAATGGCACACAACTACTGAGACCTTCCCACCCCCTCCCTGAAAGTAGCTGTCATCTGAATGCATCAGATTTAGTCAGCGGGCCAAGGGTGGCATGTCACAGACAGAATTTTGTTTGACGGTTGTTCAAGAAGGGAAAGATGGCGTGTCCAGGCTTGCCCAGATGAAAGAGCGCCTGACCAGGCGGCCCAGCGAAGCATAGCTGGGGAGCTGCTGAAGAATGAGCTGCTTTTTGTGCGGATGGGTAGTTACCAGATAGCGAGGAGGAGGAATGCGGCTATGCCAGTGGCCAGCCGCTGCTGCCAGTGTCACAGCCCCCAGGCAAAACCCACAAACACCGTGGGTTTTGTGTGATAACCAGCACCAACAGCTCCACTTGCAAACGGCCCCAGGCAGCTCTGCAAGGCACACGGCACTCAGCGCCTGCAAAGCACCAGGCAGAGGCCGTTGAGGAAGGAGGCTGCTGCAACTCCTGCCTTTCAGATGGCTCTGTGGCGAGGACAGCGCAGCCTCAGCTCCCTCGAAGCATGAAACCACTGGTTTGGCTGCAGAAGACTGCCCAGGAGATACACTGAGTGCGCGCAGTGAAGAGTCCTGGGGCTGCTGCAGGGCTCCGCACCTTTCAGAGCAATGCTGCAGGCCAGCACGGCGAGGCTCGTGTCGGACACCTACCTGGCGAAACTCCTGGAAGGGCTCAGCAACCTTCGCTCGCAGAGCGCACTGTGCGACGTGACACTGGAGGCAGAAGGGGTTTGCTTTCCAGCCCACAAGGTCATTTTAGCGTCAGCAAGTAATTACTGCAAGATCCTGTTTGTTGGAAACTTGACAAGAGCGGGGAGCCCAGATGATAACATCCGGCTGAAAGCTGTCAGTGCTACCGGACTGAGGAATGTTCTCAACTTCATTTACTCCAACGAACTAGACCTCTCATTACAGAATATTGAGGAGACCTTCAAAGCTGCAGAAACCCTCCTGGTTCGGGAGGTGATCAAGCTGTGCTTTCGCTTTCTGGAGGGTTGCTTGAACTGTGAGAACTGCGTGGATGTTCTTAACATTGCTAAAAAACTTGGCCCAGCAGAGTTGAGACAGAAAGCCATGTGCTACGTAGGACAGCACTGCAAACAGATCCTGGCTGATCCTCAGTGCTTGAAAGACCTGGACCGAGGAACCCTTTGTGAAATTTTAGACAGGACCGACACGGAGGGATGCAGTGAGCTGGAGCTGTTCAGAGCCGCTGTGAGCTGGCTGCAGCATGACCGCACGCGGCTGAAAGATGCAGCAGATATTTTCAGGCGCGTAAGATTCCCTCTCATTCCTTTACAGGATCTGCAGAGATATGTCCAGGAAATGTCTCTTATGAGGCTGGATTCAGGCTGCCACAGGTACCTGCAGGAGGCTCTGAATTACCACTCCCAGCTGTATGCTCAGCCAGTCCTGCAGACCAAGAGCATGAGCCTCCGCTCCGGTTCCACCATGTTGCTTGTCGCCGGTGGCAGAACCACCGACAACTGCGTGTGCAGAGAGATGTGGGCTGCAGACCAGAGCTGCAGCACCTGGCACAAGGTCGGGGACCTCTGTGTGCCAGTGTACAACCACTGTGTCGCCGTCATCAATGACTTCCTCTTTGTCATCGGGGGACAGTGCAAATTTGATCCCACGGGAAAACAGCCATCAAATAAGGTAAGACACAAGAAACCTTTAGCCTTGGAAAAATGGCTGGGTGAGGAAGGGAGCAAGGGAGGGAGGGAGTCATTCCTCTTGCCCACCACAGATGTCCCACCGCTACACATTTCTTAGCACTCTGTGCAGTACTGAAAGCCCTTGGGAATAAAGCTTCCCAACTCTCTGGGAAGCAATCACGTCCTGCCCTGGTCTCACCTTGCTCCTACTGTAAATTCTCATCCTAATCGGTACACAACTTCCACAGTGCAGGTTCAGCCAGGTCCACATCAGTCAATTAAGCAACCCCATGAATGCTACCCCTGTCCCCATTGCTGCTGCCATGGGACTCACGCTCAGGAGGCATGATTAAAGCCTACCACTTCACTTGAGAACTGCTCCTTCCTCGGCTTTGCCCTTGAAAGGCAAATCTGTTTTAGCTCCCAGGACCTTCCCCTTCTGCCTGGACAGTAAAAAGACTTGTGCAGGATTTTATGTTTTCCTAGATGGCTTCAGCGAGCTTGTTTGTTAGAAAAACCAGCATGTTTCTCTTTCCCGTGCTCCCACAAGGCTTATTTCAGCATTGTACTTAGTTCAGCAGTGCCACTGCAAACAGCAACTCTCTTCCACTGCCTTGAAGGCAGGAGGCAGCTCAGCAGCAGCGGGCAGAGGATGCCGAAGCAGCAGGGCTGCGGCACTGGCCAAGCCCCGCACTCACCGCATGGGGTTCTGCAGATACTACCCTTGCTCACCGGCCTGGGCTTTCTAACTAGGACTGACAAAATACGCTTGGGGAGGTATTTAGTGCTTGTTCAGATGTGAATGGAAGCCCAGCCTTAGCAGAGGTGCTGTGCCCCTGTGGTGACGCCACCAGGGACGAGGAGAGGGGAAGCCACTCCTGCCTCCTCCTGGGCAAGAGCAGCGGGCAAAGCTCAGCTGCTCTCTTTACTACACACTCAAACAGTAGCAGAGATACAAAATGTGCTTGTTTAAATCTTACTGAAAGAGTTTTCAGCTGACACATGCCAGCTGGTGTTTGAAACAAAGATATTTCATTAAGCCAATATGCTTCACCTCCTGCTTGCTGCAAGCTGAGAGTACAACCTGTTCCCAGACCCCCCCCAGACCTGCAGAAAGGCCTAACCAAGCCTCCAGCTCCACTGGGCAGGTACTGCTGTATCAGCTGCCTGGCACTAGAAGTTTAGCCTGTCCAGGTCTGAATATAAAACCTGAATATAAAGCCCAGGAAAATGTTTATCAGCTCTTGAAGCCACAGGAGACACAAGCCAGCCACCCACTTTCTGCTAACCATCACCCATCTGCTGTGATCCTAGGTTTTCCGATTTGATCCCCGCAACACTTCCTGGCTCCAGGTTGCCAGCATGCTGGAGAGGCGGACACGCTTCCACGCGGGTGTGCTGTCTGACTGCATCTTCGCCGTGGGTGGTGGGACACTTCTGGGGACTCTCACGCGCACCGTGGAATTGTACCAGCCCGCTGACAACAAGTGGGAATTTGCAGCTCCTTTCCCCATGCCTATTGCTGATCATGCAGGCACAACCCACAAAGGAATCCTCTATATTTCAGGTGATACAGCTACTAGAATGCAGCGTATTTTTTATCGTTTTGCTGATTTTTGCTGGCATCTTAATGTCACAGTCTAAGCCTGCACCCACACCAGTAACACCCACAGCTCCGGTGTCCCCTTCCTGCTGTGTTAGCACAGCCTCGCTACCCTCCTGAAGGGCAGGATTTATTTTCTTTCCAAGACATTAAAGGTGACATCATCTGCTTGCAATCCCTTGCACCCCTGCTCGCCTTTGACCTTGCAATCCTGGCTAAATCCCAAAGCTTTGCTGTCTGAAAAAGTAAACCAGGAGCAGACTGCCATAGTGTTGGGGATGGGATTAAACCCTGGTATTAATCTGAATGTAAAATGTGGGACTAACCATACTTCGCTGCTTTGTTAATCTGTACAAAAAGAAGTATAACGCAGGCTCTTACCCTCTTACCCACTCAGCTTGTACAGCTCTTGCCCTGCAAGGGATCCTCAGTCTTTCCAGGGATCATTGGTAGATGGTGCAGGATGTTTCACAATAAAGCAGCATGGGTTTAAACGCTTCAGGAAATTGTTGTAGGATCTTTAGCTTTTGCAGCTGCTACTATGGACTTGAAAGATAATCTTTGGTTTATCCTAGGAAAAGCACTGTGTTGTTTGTGTTATTGCCTCCGCAGTTAAAAGTCCCGGGCCAGTCTGCCATGGCTGTAGGCTCCCTGCTTCGTAAACCAGTTACAGCCAGCTGGGATCACTGAGCTGATCTAGTCCAGATTAACTCCAATTGCACCGCTGCAATGAAGGGCACTTCTCTGTGCTGGACTGTACACCCGAGGCCCCAAGGGCAGGGAAGGCAGCACACGGGCTGTCCTACCCAGATGTGTATCCCACTGACAGCAGGGCTCCTGCACTGCCAGCGCGGATCTCTGGAAAGGAAGGATAATGGTGCAGCTGGGGGAATGGCTGAGGCTCAGGTTCAAGTCCCTGCTTCGACTTAGCTGGCCCACGGTGCCACAGGCAGCTCATTTAACCTTTGTTGGTCTCAATTCCTACCAGAAAGCAAGGACAAAATGGCCTCACAGAGCTTCAAACATACCATAGTGAACTAGCCTGGATAACACTATACACCTTGGGTATAAGATCTTACCTACCTATAGCATTCATCTCCTTCTAAACTAGTGGGGTAACTGCAAATTTGATTTGGACAGTCTACAGCGCTGCCCAAGCAAACTACAAGATTAAGAGAGTTACTCGGTATAAGATTTAAACACAAGCTCCGTGCAGACAAAGTGTGCACGCACAGAAAGCAGCAAAGCCCAGGTGAGCGGGGGCTTATGGCCAACCTGAAATATCATCCTCCTTGTTTGCAAAGACTCTCTGCAGGCTGGAATTCAACAGGCAGGCAGCTGGAGGCATTTACCCTTCCCATAGCAGCACCTTCCTTCTGCAAGGAGCTTTTTATGATGCACCCCTGAAATACATAAGTGAGTGCCTAGTAAAGAGAAAAAGTTGACAGCAGCCCTGGCAGATTGGCTCTGACCTTCTGTCAAAGACACAAAGTTCAAAGAGCTTTGAACGCTTTTCTTTCAAGCCACCATTCTATTACTGTGCGTGCTGGAAGCAGATTCCCTAATTAAAGCTGTCCTGGTTACACTTGAAATGCCCCAAGAGCTTTAGTCAACAATCTTTTGTGGAAAACTATTTACAGAAAGAGATAGAACTGGTTTGTGTTTGTTTTTGGTTTTTTTTTTTCCTCTTTAAAATACTCAGGTTTTAAATTTCATACCGCATCAGCTCTGCAGAATGGTGTGAAATTTTAAACCTGAGCTTCTTAGGTATTTTAAAGAAAAAAAATCAGCTCTGCTGATGCTTGCAGAAGGTTTGCTGGATGTCAGAGAGGATGATGGATAGATTTTCAAGACATCTGCTTTCCTTCTAGGGGGCTTCTCTGGGGGTAAAACCTTACGAGACACTTACAGCTACCTCCCTCGCCTCCGACGCTGGATCAGCAACAGTGCCATGGCTTTTACCCGCTGTGATCACGGGATGGCTACGGTCAGGGACAGGATCTTTTGCATTGGAGGAAGGACACTAAAAGGAGTAAGTTCATTTGCTCTTATAATCCCAAATCTGATCCAAAAGGGGGTCCCTGTATTGCTAGGCCCCGACTGTTTTATTCCAACAGGTTGATCAGTAACTTCATTATTTTTGGTCTCTTAGTGGACTGGCAGAGGTGCAAGTCACACAGAATCACAGAATCACTAAGGTTGGAAAAGACCTGTAAGATCATCAAGTCCAACCTAAAAAAAAAAAAACAAAACAAAAAAACCCCGAAAAAACCCCACAACACACCAAAAACCAACCCACCCAACACCACACAGCACCATGCCCATCAAGCCACATCCCACAATGCCACATCCACACGCTCCTTGAATACCTCCAGGGAGGGTGACTCTACCACCTCCCTGGGCAGCCTATTCCAATGTTTCACCACTCTCTCAGTAAAGAACTTTTTCCTAATATCCAGCCTAAACCTCCCCTGGTGCAACTCGAGGCCATTTCCTCTTGTTCTGTCACTAGTCACTTGGGAGAAGAGGCCAACACCCACCTCACCACAACCCCCTTTCAGGTAGTTGTAGAGAGCGATGAGGTCTCCCCTCAGCCTCCTCTTCTCCAGACTGAACACCCCCAGCTCCCTCAGCCGCTCCTCATCAGACTTGTGCTCCAGACCCCTCACCAGCTCCGTCGCCCTTCTCTGGACACGCTCCAGCACCTCAATGTCTTTCTTGTAGTGAGGGGCCCAAAACTGTCAGGCCAGTAAGCTTATGGAAATGTGCCTGCCATCACAATCGTGCGCATTAGAAGGTGCCCTGTTGTCACACTCTACTTGCTAGAGTACAAAGACTGTTTAAAGCATTTTTTTTAAAGAGAAAACATACGGTGGAGGCGCAGCCTGCTAACAAAGGAAAACCTAAGTGTAAAACTGGTCACGTACCTGCCCCAAACACACTGACCACCTGATTTCCCTTGTTCGAACTGAGAGGGAGCAAACACCGGCAAACGGGAAGAGGAATGAACTGCGGTGAGGACACTAGCCTTGATTTTAGGCAAGATGGGCTCAATTCCTGGAATGAAAATGAAGTCTCTTCAAACCTGGATTTCCCATCTCTGAAAGAGGAGGGAAAGCACTGCCCAGCCTTCTGCGGAGGGCAAGCTGGGAGGAGACCTGGCAGGGACTGAAAGGCTCACTCTAGGAGAATCCCATTCCCTGAAGTCAAGAGAACTGAGTTTTCAAAGATCGTTCAGCAATTCCCATTTGAAAGTGTTAAGACTCACGGCCTGGCCTGATTTTACCGTGACGGGTACGGTTTCTTTTGAAGGAATGCGGGTGTCTTAGAGTACTTAATTCCTCACTGAGGAAGGGATAGAAATCTATAAAGAGAAACCGCACATCAAGGCTGACATCAAATTCTTCCAGATGACACAAACTCCGTTATTGTCCACAATTCCATGCAATAGAGCCCTCTTTAGATGATTTCCTTCATAACGTGTTAAATGTCCAGAGAGCAGGCAGGACTTGGGCTGTGCCAGTTCCAGCAGGTCCCTGTGGCACCTTGCTCAGCTCACTCCTCTGATTTTCCAAGAAGAAAGCTCCTCTAAAGCCGTGCCATTCTGGTATTTTATTCGGTTTCTTCTGAGGCTCTGATTGATAAATGTGGATTGAAAAGCTGGCACCTTGAGCCCCACACTATTCAAACAGATGTTGGGACACTGTTTTCCTTTATCATGAACCAAGCAAGCCTGACGTGACAGTGATGCTCACTCAAGGCGTGATATGATGGGTGAGTGTTGGTCTGTTTCTTTGCAGGCAGAGGAATGGATTCACGTCAATAAGACGGAGTATTATTGTCCCGTAAGCAATCAGTGGACGACGCTAACACTATCACTGTTCAGCTGCTGCCAGTTCAGCATCACAGCCCACGAGTCTACGCTCTACCTCGCAGGAGGTGGGTCGCTGCAGCACATGCAGAAAGAAGACAGTGTTTTCCTGTATGACACACAGGGGCGGGTATGGAAGAAAGCCAGTCCCCTGCCTAAAGCTCTGGTGGATCATGCCTCTTGCATGATTAAACTGTCCCAAGTGAACGCAGCTGGTGAGGCGGGGAGAGGCTCCCCCACAGGCACGAGGAAGAAATCTACCCTCAGCTTGTTCATCACAAAGAAACAAGAGTCCCACACTGCCTCGGAAAAGAAGTAGGATGTGAATATGTCAAGCAGATCTGACAGCGTTTGCCAAGACATTAGTATTTTAACAACTCTTCTAGTTGCCAGCCAAACATCTTTAGCAGTGATTTGGAATTGGTATGTTTCTGACTTGGTGCTATCACGGTCACATGCATAATTTGAAAAAAAAAGAATTAGTTCCCAATCCTACTAAGCTGCATTAAACCCATAAGAATTCCTTACATCAATTTTTTGTCATTCAGAACCTGTTTTTCTGAATAATGACCAATGTAGAACTTACTTTTAATGAGCAACTTGAGAGATTTTATGAGGAAGTCTTCAAAAGAGCTTTGAATTCTATCTCTAATAATTTCCTTACAAACACTGCTGGCTGACAAATTAAGTACTCACAGAGATAAGTATACACCATGTATTTAAGACTGTCTTGCCACTGGATTAAGACCATAGGGCAGTGTGGTGACAACCTTGTCCTCAACAAGCAGACCAGAAAACTTCCTTCTGCGAACATGCATTGAACCTGTGACTGCTTGAGCCAGAGTATGGGTAAACTTTTAGAAAAGAACCAAGTACCTTAGAAGTCCACATCTCATGGACAGTCAACAGGGTAAGGGGCTGCGATGGCTGAAAAATCTGCTGAGGATAAGTTTGGAAAGAAGAGAGAATGAACCTATGGGCCACCATGGGACATCCCAACGGACAGAGCCAATAAGGGGCAAAATGTCCCAGTGGGAGATAGGAGTTGTACCAGCTCCCAGGATACACAATGCATGCAACAACACAACAGCTCTACTTACAGGTGCTTCTAGAAAACAGGGTGTTAAATAAAAGACCAAACTGATACTATTAACTCACCAACAAGAGCAGCCAGTCCTTGAATTGGGTCTGTGTGGGCAAGGATTTGTTCACAGCCAACCTGGATGAGACACATTACAGGCAAATTGCAGACAGGATAGTTAACAGTCTCTGCTCCATGGAAGGGCTAAGCTAGAAGATCCATTAAAATTATCACTTACACATTTTATGGTTCAGCAGATTTCCAAGGGCTAATGCAACAGGGTTTTGGGGCATTTTTCTTGCCTTTTAGCAACAAAATAAATAGAAACGAGGAGACAGGGCTAGGACAAACAGTTTCTTTACCAAGTTAAGCAGTTGTGCGGAGGCCACAGTGATACACAACAGTTCCTTCCTCCTACAATCAGAATATTTTAATGCCCTCCATAAGGCGGGGTGGAATAATTATTTCCATTTTACAGGTTGTTAAACAGACCCTAGAAGGGACCTGGATGCCCAGTGGAGACAGAGACAGCATCTCCTGAGTCCCAATTCAGCGTAGGCTGAGTGACCTCTTGCACAGCATACATTTTACCTGGGGTAGGACTCGAATCATAAATGCCACAAGACCAGAGGCAAATAAAGTCCCGTTGGCGTGGTGTGCTGGAGTGTAGCAGAGCACAGTGTAGCAGCACAAGGCTGACAGCACACCAGAAGAAACCAAGAATTGCAATAGCAACTGGTCATCTGGGATCAAAGCTGGGACCTTTCAAAAGCAGCTGGTGTCTGAGAAGTCTTTGTAACCCCCTGAGAACCAGGCCCCTTTCCTACACTTTGCCATCTCCAACTCTCTTGAAAGTTTACAGGTTTTCCAGTCCCCACAGCAACACTTTTCTCTGCATTATACTCTGAGGTATGTCATCTTCCCGGATGATACTTAGAAAGGAGCCTGATTGTTAGATCTCCATCCCTACCCACCAAGAACAATACAACTATGTGAGTGTGTTGAAGTGGGCTACAACAAAACTACATTTTTTTTTAAAAGCTAGAGGGTTTTAGTATTTAAAAGCTGAAGTCAACAAGCTTGCACAGGCCTTTGTGTCTAAGGTAAAGGCAGAGCAGGGTAGGAGTGGCTCCAGCAAACCCTCCCTGACAAGCCTTACGGCAGCGCATTTCAAACACAGTACTCACCATCACAGAGAAGTTTAAAATGTGTAGATTTACGGTCAGAGTGGAAGGGCTGCAACATCCACCACTACCTCCCCCGTCACCATCACCGATGTTGCGCGCCTGACAGCGTCCCAGGCTGTGCAGCTCCCTGCGCTCCAGTCACCGAGGTGCACATCAGAAACCACGACTCTCACCCGCATCCTGGTACTCACCTTCACTGGATTAGCAGGGAGGTGACCCATGAAATCGGTTTTGTAAGGGTAGTCCATCATGGCCATCAAGGTGAAGGCATTTCTAGCAAACCCAAAAAGCTGGTAAACATCCTCCTTGTTGGAGATCTTACTGCATGTGGCCATTTTGCTGCTGATTTCATCGTAGGCTGCAGAAGGAGGAAAATGGAAGGCACAAACTTCAACGAAGGAAAATAATACCAGGCTTCAGCATCTTGTTTCACTCAGGAGTGAGGAGATGCCGTAACACAGATAAGGTTTCTAGTGGGAAGGACACATTATATCTAAATTTACACCCGGGTGGATGTTCAGGCACAACCTTCCTGTGCAGCCTCACGACTCCGCATGCCCACGGTCCACATTCTGGCCCTCACGGACCCAATGACACCTCCCTGGGGAGCCCAGAGGAATCAGCACCCGCTGAGACAGAAGCAGTCCCGGCTGGCAGAGTGAGAAGAGCAGCTTGGTACGAGCCCATCCTCACCAGTGCCCTGCCTGGCTGCCTCCTCCTTGCCCCCACAGGCTCCCCCCCAGGGTCTGCAGTGCTCTGCAGGACAGTCTCTCCAGGCAAGCTCTTATGCAGGAGAGCAGGGTACAGCGTACAGGTCCCAGTGGGATTCAAGAGCTGGAAGAAGTGTCAGGGAGAGAAGAAAAAAAAAAAAATGCTCCTTGGGAGCTGGGTGCATTTGAGTAAGAATTGCCAAGTGAGAGTAGTCCTCACAAAGTCAAAGAACTCCTGAGACATGCCTTCAAATTACAGCGAGATTTAGAGAGGTCAGCTGGAGTCACGAAATCTGTCTTTGAAGAGATTCCTTCAAGATGCACTCATATACCTTTGCATTTCTGCCGGGGAAAGCTGCTCCCTTCGTTTTCATCCTCCATGTTTTGGAGTCACAGTTCCTGCATGTCCCCATCGTACTCTACAAGCTGCCCACCGGAGCCCGGCTGTCTTTACTTGGAAACCCAAGGTCTGGGACCTGCCTCTGGATACTGACTTGAGAGTCTAAGCCTTAAATATGACCCCCTTATCCACCCCGCTGCAGTAAGTGTGGCCCCAGGCAGACCTCGAGGACCTTGGCTATTTAACGGTAACATTTTTCCTGCTGTGACCCAAAGCTAAATGGGGTTTTGGAAACCCGGCTCCTCTGGGCAATTCCAGGACCAGCTCCTGCAGCGAGGCAGCAACAGCAGCCATTGGAGGCACACAGCCTTTGAGGTGCAGCACCACAGACCAAGCCAAGTCTTGAGACAGACCAAGAACCCACCACAGCTGTTCCAACACCACGCAGGGCTCCCAGGAGACGCTGCATTGGCCCACGATATCTGCTCTGTCCTACTTGGGAAACACTGCAGAGATCTTCACCAGTCTCTGTCCTTGGCTTCACCTAACTGTCCAAGGCTGGAGACGAAAGAGACGGTGACAGCTACTTCAAGACCTAGATTGCCTTCCAAATATTTCTCAGATATGTCCAGTGAGCTGAGCCACGCAGTTGTCATACCCACCTGAACAGTTCTCAACAGTGTGGGTGCTGAGGACAAGTATCTGGTGAAACACGAGGCTTTCCGAGCATAAAATGCAGGTGTTTCGCAGCTGCAGGTCTTTTTGCACTTTGGTGCAGAAAAGACAGTTTCATTAACACTGTGCAAAGCCCCACAGAGATGCTTTAATTTTGGTGTCAGTTACTAATTTTAATGATAACCGAAACTGTTCATTAAATTCAAAATCAATCATGCAAGCAGAAAGAGGCAGCCAGGTGGGCACTTGCATTGATTTCGCTGAACCAATTGAAGACCTAGCTGAAGTAAAACTGAATCAACATTTTTCCACAAGGCTGGGACTGCCTGCTGGCTGCCCTTGGGAAGTCGTCTGCAGGCGTATCTCTCCTTACCTCCACTCAGGCACAGATCCTTAATCTGCTGGAAGGCTTTGCGGACAGCTGCGACGCAGCCTGGGCTGGACTTCTGAAAATCCTGAAGGGACAGAAAAGACAGGGGATTACGGTTGCGCAGAGGAGATACGTGCGGAGGCTGCGCTGGGAAGAACTGCCAGAAGTACCAGGAGATGACAGGGGTTACTGGCCCACTGGTCAGAACCTCACCTGTGTCTGCAGGAGCAGAGACACCAGTGCTTCTGCCTTGTCCTCCAGACAATCAGCGTGTCCCAGCAGAAGCCAACAGCCTGCACAGCTCAGACCAAGCAGCAACTGTTTCACCAGGTCTTGCTGGGATGAGCCGTTAGACAAAACACTTTGCACTTAGTGGAGCCATTAGACTCAACACGAAGCAGTGAGAAGAGACACATGGGAAGAGGGTGCCAGGCCTTGAAGTTTTTTGTTGTTTTTTTTTTTAAACACACAATAGAGTTCTTCCAGCTGCACTTTGTCTATGAGAAGGAGCCATGGAGAAGTCAGTTATGCATGGGGGGCAGAGCACTGGTTTGGGAACCAAGACCTGCTTTTCTTCCTAAGCCTGCCAGTGACCTGCCAGATGACCAAGAAGTTAATGTCCTTTTTCTTGGGAAAAACATTACTGATCCTGAAAAAGCACTTTAAGGTATGTCTGAAGAGCTGTGGCTGGTTATGCTGGTGGAACAAGTTGTTTCTGTCACTGAAGGCTCTAGCAACCCAAACTGTTTCTCTTCTGTCAGCTTGTAAGGCAGTTTGAGATCTGCTGGCAACCGGTGCTTTGTAATAATAGTAATTACTAGAGCTCTTTTAAGGTCCCTTTACCCTGCTAGAGCAATGGTTAAGTAACCACAAATCATTAGCTAAGCATTTTTCTTACATAGACCCAGCCTCAACTAAAAATAGATTTGGGACCTTTCTTTTATTCCCAGCGCTGCCTTTGTCTGATAGTTATGCTTAGAGAAATCACTATGGGGTTTTCCACAGTTTACCTGGGCTTCCCTTTAGGGGTTCCAAATCTAATTCTGGATGTGCTTATTGATCTTCATTTACTAATGGCTCTAATCGGAGCATGGGGACGCATCGGCCTGGGACAGAAGAGCAGGTCTCTTCTGGCTGCCGTGATGGCTCAGCTCCCCACTAGGCAACGCTGGGCTGCTGCAGCGCACTGCCCGGCACACTAAGGAACCACCACCCACTCCAGTTCTCCCCCGCAGACCCTTACAGACCTGGGAGCAGTTCAGCTGAGCAGTCCCAGAAGCAGAGGCAGGAGGCGTTACAACAGCCATTCCAAGGAAAGCTTTTCCTCCTCCAGGCTGCCAGCTTTCCTCTTTTGAATCACACCTAATTCAGATGTCTAAACTGACCTATGTTGATGGCCTGAACAGCCCCTGCAGCAGTAACCTTACGGGAAGCACGCACGTGGCTGTATGTGTAGTACTCCACAGGGGCTTTCTGCCTGGCTGCAGGCAGGGCAGTTGGCGTATATAACCCAGCCTTATGCAAATGCCTTATGCAAAAATCAACTTTCTGCCCTTTGCTCACTTCCCCTGTGAGCTGGAGGCTGATGAAGTGAGCTGGAAAAGCTCAGTAAAAGTCGCAGAGAAAGCTGCTTTGAGACAGTGCATTCTGACTCAGGGGAAGAGAGAGCTCAGGCAATGATTCATGAAAGGTTTGTGCCTTCATTAGTATTAACAGCTCTCAGGGGTGTTCTCTCACCAAGAACAGCAATTGAATTCAGATTTCGGATGCACAGATTGCTTTTATGCAAACACACTGAAGGTGGAAGGAATTACTTTGAAAACAACACAAAGTGCTTGCTTAGGAGCCCAGAGAGAATATATTTTAAAATTAATTGGAAAGTTTTTTCACATGAAAAGGTCAAAGCCCTAATTTCAGGGGTGTGTAGTGACTCACAGCATTTTCACAGCTGAAGCAAGACAGAGCTATCAGCTGAACAGGGCTTCTGAGAAGGAATCAGCTTCAGCCAGAGAAAAATTCCCACTGCAGGGCCTGTTAGATGACTAATTGGTATAACGTTTTTTGTTTTAAAATGTATAATTTTAAGACAAGATGTCTTGTATTCTCTTATACACTTAAGACTTTCAAATGCTATTCTGTTTATTTTCATATGATAGTCTCTTCTTTACACTTACTGGTAATGCGATCTGTCCTGTAAGTCTCTACATTAAAATAAGGTTTTCATATATGTAAATAAGAGCAAAAAGACCACAAGTTTCATACACAGGTAGTTCATGCCAAGCCATCTGTGTCACCCAGATCTAGAAATTCATGTTGGAAGAGAGGCAAAACAGACACCATCACAAGATTTCAGTAGTACCAGGTAGTACATTTCTTTCCTTATCAACTAAATGTAAGCCAGTTCTAAGCAATACCACCCTCCTATGGGTCCTATGTCCTCAAAATGTGAAAACCAAAATTTAAATTTTGGTTTTAAGTGAATCCAGGAGACCTTGCATATTTTTAGTCAGTGAAATGAAGATTTCCAAGCTCTTCATTGAGCTTGCATTGAGCAATCATCTTGGGACTAAGGAGCTGCTGTGAATCATGGATATTAATGCAAAATACAGCATTTTGGGAGAGAATTTGAAGAATAAATTATCCAAAGGGTGTTCAGCCAGGCAAAAAGGAAAACTTTCAGGCTGTAATATGGTTAAGTCACTAGAAGTGGGAAAATGAATCCTTAGTGGTACTAAAGGTGCTGGAACCAAATTGTGCTGCTCATTAGAGCAGCACCTTTGGGTGCTGAGCTACCCCAATTAAGGCAGCGCTCAGCCATCACATCTACAGCTGCTGCTTTTCCTTGGGGGTTCCCATTTAATTGCATTCCCTGCCCAGCACTGATGCCATGAAGACAGGTGTCTGCTTAAACACATGGAAAAGGAAAAAAATTCAGCCTTCTTAATGGAAAAAAATAATGCTCCTGAAAAGGGATACTACTTACTGCTGTTACATCCCTGAAGAACTGGGTGGGGTCTCCAAGCCCAGCCACAGACAACAGAGGAGCACTGGCAGCTAATGCTCCGGCCACAATGTTTGGGTATTTCATCCTCATGTAAGCACTCAGCATTCCTCCGTAGCTGCCACAGGAGAGACAAAAGAGTTATTTCCTTTAACTCAGAAGTTCAGGCCAGTGGTCACAGGCTCACCTAACCCAAGGCAACAAGAAGCTTATGGATATCTACTAGATGCCATCCTCATGTAAAAAGACCCAGTTATGGTCAATGAGCAGCACACAATGTGTTCTTACTGGCCTTTCCCTAAATGCTCTCACCAGCTCCGGTGGGAACACAGCAGCCCAGCTTGCTTCTGCAGCTAAATGTAAATCCTGCCTCAACATTTAACTGTGCACCGTCCTGAGTGTGTCCTGACAGCTTCAGTGCAGAACCAAGTGCAGCTCAAGCGAAGCTGTCACTGTTCAGTGGGGGAAGGAGACACATTTTGCATACAGGTTTATAAGGACTAAAAAACTGTCTGGATGGCCGAGCCCAGAGAGTTGTGGTGAATGGAGTGAAATCCAGTTGGCGGCCGGTCATAAGTGGGGTTCCCCAGGGCTCAGTTTTGGGGCCGGTCTTGTTTAATATCTTTATCAATGATCTGGATGAGGGGATTGAGTGCTCCCTCAGCAAGTTTGCTGATGACACCAAGTTGTGTGGGGGTGTTGATCTGCTGGAGGGTTGGAAGGCTCTGCAGAGGGATCTGGACAGGCTGGATGGATGGGCCCAGGCCAATTGTATGAGGTTCAACAAGGCCAAGTGCCGGGTTCTACACTTGGGTCACAACAACCCCATGCAACACTACAGGCTTGGGGACGAGTGGCTGGAAAGCTGCCCTGTAGAAAAGGACCTGGGGGTGTTGGTCGACAGCCGGCTGAATATGAGCCAGCAGTGTGCCCGGGTGGCCAAGAAGGCCAACGGCATCCTGGCCTGTATCAGAAATGGTGTGGGCAGCAGGAGCAGGGAGGTGATCGTGCCCCTGTACTCGGCGCTGGTGAGGCCGCACCTCGAATGCTGTGTTCAGTTTTGGGCCCCTCACTCCAAGAAGGACATTGAGGTGCTGGAGCGTGTCCAGAGAAGGGCGATGAAGCTGGTGAGGGGTCTGGAGCACAAGTCTGATGAGGAGCGGCTGAGGGAGCTGGGGGTGTTCAGTCTGGAGAAGAGGAGGCTGAGGGGAGACCTCATCGCTCTCTACAACTGCCTGAAAGGGGGTTGTGGTGAGGTGGGTGTTGGTCTCCTCTCCCATATGACAAGCGACAGGACTAGAAGAAATAGCTTCAAGTTGCGCCAGGGGAGGTTTAGGCTGGATATTAGGAAAAATTTCTTTACTGAGAGAGCGGTGAGACACTGGAATAAGCTGCCCAGGGAAGTGGTGGAGTCACCCTCCCTGGAGGTGTTCAAGGAATGTGTGGACGAGGCACTGTGGGACATGGTTTAGTGGGCATGGTGGTGTTAGTTGATGGTTGGACTTGATGATCTTACAGGTCTTTTCCAACCTTAATGATTCTGTGTGATTCTGTGACTAGCTAGGCTCTTAGCAAAGGGTATCCCTGAATACTACAGAATATGCAGCCCCCTCTAGTGTTGGGAAGTGGAGAGTATTCTCCCTGGGTACCCTAAATAGCAGCTGCATAGATGATCAGCACAAATATAGGGAAGGGGAGTCATTAACAAATACCACCATGAAACTCAAAGCCACCTTGGTAGTTTCAGTGCCAGGGCCCCAATCTGCAGATATGTCAAGGGTTGCTAGATAAAACCAAGGTGACAAAAGATATTCAGCTGCCAGTGTTTGTGGCATTGCACTAAGGTCACTCCTGGGGGTGGCAAATGACATCCCCAAAACACAGGTAACACCCAGTCTGACTCCAAGCTTACAGGTATTCAAGTCTCCCTCCCCACCACCTCAAGTGGTTGGAGTAAATATCATTCCCACATCACTCACATGTAAAGCAACAGGCATTTCTCTAACCCTGGTCTTGGAAACAGTCATTAGCTGAAACCTGCCACAAGTAATTTCAGGTTATAGTTTGGCAAAGTTATAAGCAACAGAAGAGGGTGGGTTTTTTTTTCCTCCCATGGGAAATGCTGTGCTGCTCCAACACTGCTGTATTTCAGTATTCTTCTCGTGGGTTTAGTGCTGTTCAGGGCTGCTGCAGACGGAACTCTGATTTACACACACGGAGCTGTAGTCTGACATGCAGCCCAGCTAGCAGGTCTTCTTGCTGAATCCCTCTCCCACCTCCCCACCCCAGGACAGCTCCTGGCCCTTTTTACACTAGCTACCGTCCCGATAGTCACAGAACAAACACCCCTGAGATCAACGGTCCAGCCACCACCACAGTGAGCTCGAAGCTTAATGATAACTGTCAGGTCAAATGCTTTTTAGCTCACTGTAACTGAATTAGAAGGCCTGTACTTGGTGGAAGCCTTTTAAAGGGAAGGATGTCTCTACTACAAGCACAAGGAGCCATTCAAAGACAAGGACATTGCATCAACACAGCTGCAACAGAGCAAGCACTTTGGGGAAGAACTTCTGCTAGGAAGCGAGGAGCAACCAAGCAGCAGGCTGCAGAGCAGAATTATAAAGGAGCCTACAATGACAATGACTGGATGTTGTTTTGGAAGCTGTGTTCAATAAAAAGCTGGGTGCCCCCTGGAAAGAATATTTTACCAATTGTTAGTTTTCTGTATTTCCAATGTAAAATGTTCTTATTCTGCAGGAGGAATTTCCCATTTTCTGCAGTTCTGGCTGACTCGTACATTGAAAATGCCTAGAAACATCCAGTCAGTGGTGCTTCTCCAAAGTAATCACAAATTGAGACTAATTCTTGATGGGAGAGCTTATTGGGACCTGGTGATGAGCTCTTGGGAGCTCAGGCACAGGCGCATCTGCTCTTTATCGGACAAGCTTAAAGCTCTGCCTTTAGAACTTGCTTGGGAGCCAAAGAGATCTAGGAGAACAGCACGACTGTGGCTGGGAAAGGATGCAGAGAAGGGAAAGAGAACACTCAACCTTTACCTGCCTCCGAAAGCAATGACAGGGCAGTCTGCAGCACCGTACTGCTGCTTAAGCTCAGTAATTAGCACTGCATAGTCAGCGAGGGCTTGTTCCACAGTAAGCAGACCAGTCTTCTTCAGCTGTGTTGACTCAAGTCCAAATGGAAGAGACTTCCCATAGTACCTCTGAAAGGAAAGAGATATGCTGAGGAAACGCTGGTGTCAAGGTCTGGGTCTTCTCTGTTCTCACTATAGAACTGGGATAAGTGTGCACAAACGGGAAGTGACAACAGAGCACATGGTGTCCTCTAACTTGTTCGTAACTGAGGAAGTGCCTTGTCTCCTGCACTTGATGAACAGAGACCTTCAGGACATATCTTGTAGAGGACGGACAGTCCATGACAAGCTACTTCAGTGGGTGCCAAGCAGGCCCTCAGCACGTGTCTCTCTCTTGAAATCCCCAGCTAGAAAATGGAACTGGGTAATCTCTTCATGCATAAGTTGTGGAATAGCAGATGTAATAGAGTAGTGTGGGAAAGGCTGGCTTGGGACTTCTCAGGCTAGAGAGATTAAATATTATCCAAACAAAATAACTCTCTAGTTCAGTGTGGAGTTCAAGGCCTGTGGAAACTACTTACAAAAGCACTGGTCTAAAAAAAATACACCATGACATAGGTTTTACTGAAACTGTAGTCTGTATCCTGGATTGCTGGTAGGTATAGTAAAAAAAAAAATTCAGAAGCCATGGTTAAGTAAAGAAGAGCTGCTACCATGAGGAGAAAGCTTACAGCTGGTATACCTCAGCTTCATGGCAAGAGATGTTGTTATTTTTCCGGACCTGCAGAAAGCTGAATTTGGTAATGCTGAACAGAACAAGACTCTATAGTATGAATAATGACTAAAATACTCACATGCTCAGCAAAAATCACAAGTGCTTCCTGTTCTTCTGCTAATTCAAATATGAAGTCAGAGTTCTGAGCAAAAGTCCAGATGTCACCTTCATTGCCAGTATAGAAAAAGATGGGTCCAAATCCTTTCTTCCAGAACTTTGCTGAGTGAGACAGTAGACAGAAGCAAATTAAAAAAAACCAAACAAAACCAACCAAACAAAAAACCCCAAAAACACGAGCATGAAATGACTCTACTTTTGGTGTGTTTGTGCAGGAGCTTAACAAGGAAGAACTCTGTGAACAGGCGGATCCTTGAGACCTGAGCTGGGGAATAAAGGTGTTAGAAAGGCCAGACTACCAAAATCTCTCATTTGAGCACAGGTAAATAAAAGCTTCCATGAGATCAGCACATGGCCTGGAACTTCCACTTCTGCCTGAAAATCCCTAAAATCTCAGTTCTGCAAGGCATTTGGAAACAGCTGCCCCCCAAAAGAGCAATTACCCATTTATATACCCTTTTCAGCCCAACGAATCCCAAAACACTTGCACAGATCACTTTTCCCACAAAATGGATGTTAGGGAATCGCCTACATCTTTCTGCTGCTCCTGCTGTGATGTATAACGTAGAGCCAAGCTGTAAATCATATATTATAGAATGGTTTGGGTTGGAAAGGACCTTCAAAGATCATGCAGTTCAACCGCCCCTTCCGTAGGCAGGGACATCCTCCACTAGATCAGGTTGCTCAAAGTCCCGTCCAGCCTGACTTCAAACACTTCCAGGGAGGGGACATCCACAACTTCTCTGGGCAACCTGGTCCAGTATCTCACCATCCTCATAATAAAAAAATTTCTTCCTCATGTCCAAGCTAAACCTACCCACTTTCAGTTTAAAACCATTGCCCTTTGTCCTGTCACTACAGGCCCTGGTAAAAAGTGTCCCTCCAGCTTTCTTATCAGCCACCTTTAAGTACTGAAAGGCCGCAAGAAGGTCTCCCCGGAGCCTTCTCTTCTCCAGGCTGACCAACCCCAACTCCCTCAGCCCTTCTCCATAGCAGAGGGGTTCCAGCCCTCTGACCATTTTCCTGGCCCTCCTCTGGCCCCGCTCCAGCAGGTCCGTGCCTTTCCGGCACTGGGGGCCCCAGAGCCGGACGCAGCACTCCAGGGGCGTCTCATGAAGACAGAATATAGGGGGAGGATCACCTCCCTCGACCTGCTGCCCACGCTTCTTTTGATGCAGCCCAGGATATGCTGCTGCTGCTATGCTGATGTACGTTATATATTTAACACCCACATATATAGAGATCTCCCATATGATATATCATATATGTATATGATGATATATGAAGATGAGGTGCTTCATCCCCTGATCTATTTATAACTGAAGGCAAACTGAGACTGGCAGGACAAGCTGACCCATGATGTCAATACTTGCTTATCTAACAAACAATTGCTTTAATGCTTGCTGACTTTAACAAACATTTTATTTTAGCTTAGCTTTAAATTGCACAGGAATTAAGAGGGATAATAAATAGCTTTCTTCAACAACAGACCTCAGGCTGTCAGTTAACTGTTGATTTCAACACATCGCCACATCATCCAAAGGGACCTTCCAACAGCGGTTGTCCTACGGACGCCGCTGCAGCATGTCACACAAGGCTGTTTCCATTAACAGAGGGGCCTGAATTTCATTCTTGGCATTCTCAACACAGACTTGCCAAAGCAGGATTTGGCTTGGAAATGGGTTTGAAACCTTTCATTAGCGAAACTGCTGCTCTTTATTAACAAAGAGGCTGATTCTCTCTCTGTGTTGCATTCTGGGCGGTATCAGGTAGGAAACTGAAGTGCGATCTTCACTCTAGCTTTTCTTCTGATATGCTTCGTGGCTCCTGGAGTAAACAACCATTCACAGGAGCCAAAAGCAAACCAGACGGGTTGCTTAAAAAGGTATCTATTTTTAGAAAACCTGGGGAACTGCCAGCTAACCTCAAGACAGTCAGATGCCTGGTTGTGAAATAATAGTCGCCTTCAAGTTCTCGCTGATAATCTGAAAAGTCTCATATTGCATAAGGAGCAGTAGAGGGGAAAGGAACTACTCATAGGAATTTTGAGTGAAAAACTATTTGTAAACCAGCAGAACTGCAACGGTAATGTTTTGTTTCTTACAAGTATTATTCAGCTCTGCCCAGGACACACAGATAAAACATAACATAAAAAGAAAACAAATGGAAGTTATGCAATGCTTTAAACCAGGTGATCCCAAAGTTCTGTTCAAAAAGAGCCACTTAATTTGTGACATTTCAGCCTTGGGTGTGCTATCAAAATTCACTGGTGTTCCCGTATCTTTGGGCTGAACCGATCCATGAATTCACACTTGGTAAAACATATATGACTGGGTGCAGGTGCTGGACAAGCTGCAGAGTAACAGGTGATGTAAAGAAGGTGAAATGCTGCATATGAAGCCGCAGATGCAGGCAGCCTGCGAGCCAGCAGCAGGCAGGCGCCAGGCTGGGCACTGCTCTGGGCTGGAGCTATTCCCAGCTCCACCTTTGCTATCTCCCTTCAACTCTCTCCCCAACTGCTCCAAGCAGGCAGGATTGAAAAACACATGATGCTGGTTATTGGAAGTGCTGTCGTCTTAGTCACATGCTGTTTAGAAAAGCTTCCTCTCTCTTATTGTCTGCTGCACAGAAGATAACTCATTATTTGGCTAGAAAGGAAGACACTGCCGGCTCCTTGCTGGAAGCCCCTCATTGTTACGCACGGCTTAAGCTATCTGAAGTCGCAGGGTTTTAAATAACACAGAACACTGACCCAAGAGGAGTTATCTTCACTTGTGAGAACGATGGGTACAAAGTGCAACGTTGACTTTGCTATTTGTTTTCCCCGCTGCATTCAGAGCGCCGAGTTGCACTTCTAAGAGATGTGGCGGCCAGCTGCCGACACACGCGCACAGAGCCAGGCCTGGTGCGAGACCAACGCAGCCGCTGCTTTAGTCAGCTCCTGCTCCAGAGAGGCCACACCTGCACCCCACACCCCGTGGCCAGAATGACAAACTGAAGGGAAGGAGAAAGGGTATGGACAGTGCCAGGGAATGACCGGCTCGCGAGGGGCTGGCGCGCAGCTCCAACGGGCTGCTGGCTGCTCAGCGCAGCTCTCTGAGCAGCAGACGGAGAGGCTCTGCCCCAGCCCAGGAGCGGTTAAAGCTTGAGCAGGCAGAAGTTCAGCCCTGAGCCCCAGCAAGGCCCTGCCACGGCCATGCGCAGCGCGTCCCGGGACCCACCTGAGACCAGGTACCGCTGCGGGAAGGTCCCGTTGCCACAGCACTCGAAGCTGAAGTGGTTCCGCACCTGCTGGAAGAGCCGCTCCTCCAGGCCGGGCCCCGCTGCCCGGGCGGCTGGAGGGAGCGCCGTCAGCGCAGGGGAAACCGGTGCCGCCGCCCGACCCAGCCCGGCCCCGCTAACCGCGGCCCGGGGGAGCCCGCGGCACCCGCCCAACGCTCCCCCGGCCGGCTGGGGGTCCCGCCCAGGGAGGCAGGTGCGCGGGCCCGGCCGGGGCCCGGGGAGGACGGCGGGGGGGTCCCACCCGTGGCAGGGCCGGGGCCGTTCGGGGCTCCGGCCCGGGGAGCAGGGAGGCAGGCAGGGGTCCGGCCCGGGTCACCCACCGGCAGCGGCGCCGGCCTGCGGCAGCAGCAATAACGGGAAGAGAAGCAGGAGCGGCAGCAGCAGCGTTTCCATGGCAACCATCCAGCTCGCGCCTCCGCTCCGCGCACACCGGACAGTCCTCCCGCGTGGGAGCCCAAGGCAGCTGGTCACATGATCCCAGGGCTTTTGGCATCACGTGGCGACCTTCCGTCCCCTCACGTGACCACGCGAGGGCCCTGCCTACCGGCGCACCGCCATGTTGCCTGAGGGGGCATTCTCTCGGGGCTGCTTTGCCCGCGCAGCCTGTGCGTGCGGCTGCGGGGGCCGAGGCAGGCGGGGCCGGCCCGGGCGTCGCCTCCTGGGCCCCGTGGAGGGTGCGGGGGTCGGGCCAGGAGCCTCAGCGCGTTCCCAGGGGTGCTGAGGCAGGGCGGGGTGGTGAGGGGCCTGCGGTGATACCGGGTGATGGGGTGGCTGGCAGGGGCCTGTGTGCCCCCTCTGAGGGGTCAGGCGGTGGCGCGCAGCTCCCAGTCGGGTGTGCTGTCTGTGCTGCCAGGCCTTTATGGCTCTGGTCTCGGTGCCAGGAACCCAGCTTGTGGCACGGGGATGAGGAGGGTAGAAGGCAGCGAGGCTCGGTGCTGGCGCTAGGCCGCTGCACCGTCCCCGCAGGTCTGGCAGGAGCTGCTGGGCAGGGGACGCGTGTCTCCCCCCTGGCTTCGCTGCTGGCTTCCACCCTTTGAGCCTCTGCAGCATTTGCCGGCATTTGCATCCTGGTGCTGAACTGGTGCTGGCCTTTGCAAGGACGAGTGGTGGCACCTCAGGTCCCCTCCATGATGTTTGCGTGAGAAGGAAGAGCTGAGGAGGAGCGAAAGCCCAGCCAGCGTGCCGGGGCCATGGCAGCTCTGCTCAGTACCCAGTGGAGATGAAGAAAGTAGCATAGGAGAAAATCGGGGTGAAGATCCACCATGGGGTTTGTTGGCTTATGTCCACCTCTCTGGTGAGGAGTGGTGGGTGAAGGGAGCAGCAGAGAAGAGGAGGTCTGGAGGATGCCTCTCACTCTCAGCAGGAGGATGTAAGTCTGACAAGAATGGAGCATGTCCCCATGGTGGTGATACACTGGTGGCTCTGTGGTTGGGCATACTGGGGAGAGAGGGAGCTTACGGTGTTCTGAGAGTAAGTCCGGAGCAGCATGAAATCGTTTAATGGGTGATTACTGTAGGTTTTTGGTTCCAGAGAGAGGCCTCAGCAGATACCCCAAAGGGCATGCGGCCCTGAAGGAAAAGGGGAATGGAGAAAGTCGCATTGCAAACTGGGCAGGGCTGGACCTGCTAGTATGGCTGTAAGTAAACTCAGCAGTACCTATGATCTAGCTTGATCTTGTTATGCCAAGTACTGTATAAACATGCAAACAAAGGCCTGGTTTTACCCCAAAGGATCAGTACATTGTCAGCTTATTCAAAATGTTGCAGACACTTTACAAGATGTCTGTGAATGTTGTGGAAGTTTGTAGTTTATAAAGGAAGGGTTTTAGCTTACTGAAGACCAAAGGAGCTGTTGTAGAAAGAAGATTTAAAGGATGTGGTCATGGGTGGGAAGCTGCAGAAGCAGCATTTTCATGTCTACTTACCATCTGCAAACACATAGTGGCAACCACACCATAGGAGATTGGTCTGGTTCAGGCAGTCACAAGATAACAAACACAGGTGGAAGGCAGATCTAGCCTATCTTGGCATGATGAAAGAACAGCAGCAGGTTCTGAGGATGCGTGAGTGGCTCTGGCCAGGGCTTCTCTAGGGCTGATTTTGTACTCGAGTTCCCAACCAAGTAGGTACAGAGATCCTGCCTACTTGTCTGAAGCTTGCGTAAGATTTATCCCCGATAGTCTGGTCACTTGATTGAAAAAATGTTTTTTAGTGCATTAGGACTTAAACAGTATCACACTTCCTTTATGAATTTAATAGAATGAAAATATTAGAGGAATTCTGAGTAGTATTTCAATTATGTTAGTTTTTAATTTCCTGCACTCCCAGGTTTGTGCTTTCAATAAAGTGTCATTATAATTAAGACTTTGAAATCCCTGTTTTTTGGGGGGCTGTTGTTTTTAAAACGGTTTCAGTTTGATGCTCCTGAGCAGGTTTATTTCTGCAAAGGATGAGGCTCAAGCAAGTTTCTTCCCACCTCCCCAGAGAGGAGAAGGCTGTGACATAGGAGGCTATTCTACTTCATAAACTACTGGATAGTCTTCAGACCTGTTAGTTTAAAATGTGAACTGATACAAAGAAAACTAAACACATTAGCATGAAATTGTTTGCTTTTGCAGTGGAGAGGAAAGGCTGGAACTGGTCCTTGGAGCGGGTCCGATGTGGGCTTAGGGTGAAGGGTGTGCTGCACGTAGCAGGATTAAGATCTTATTTTTAGACTACTGCTTATCTAAAATCTGTTCCAAAGAGCTTTGCAGAGTTAGGCTACAAGTAATGCCTGTGAGGTGTGTAATCCAGGGCTTTAGGGAAGAATAAAGGATTTGTACTCATTGCCAAGCTTTATGAAGAGGTTAGGGAAATCCATGAGGTGACATGGGCAAAGATATTCACAGAATCACAGAATCATCAAGGTTGTAAAAGACCTGTAAGATCATCAAGTCCAACCATCAACCCAACACCACCATGCCCACTAAACCATGTCCCTCAGTGCCATGTCCACACATTTTTTGAACACCTCCAGTGAGGGTGACTCCACCACCTCCCTGGGCAGCCTGTTCCAATGTTTGACCAGATTAGACGGCCAATCTTCGTACTGGGGTGAGGAAAAGGTTTTTCACCAAAGCCTTTTGTGTAAACCAGTCCTGATAAAAGAATACCTTTAAAAAGGCTCTTAGTATCTTCAGAAATAAAAATACTTGCTGGTGGATGGGATAAAGAGCCAAAGGCTTTCCAAGATCTGAAAAGATAAAGAAATAGTCTGGTTTTGTCCTTCCCCTGTCAATAATATTAAACTCATCCAAAAATACTAAACTGAGAGGCAAGTCCCTCTCTGGTGGTACTTTCAGATGGTCAGCCCTGGGCAGCTCCAGCTGGACAAGCTCCTTCCAATCTCCCTTGGTCAGATACTTGGCCTTGGTGGGATAAAAGAGCAGGGGGTGCTTGGAGTGACCTCTGGACCCGAACAGTGCACTCCTGTATTTCTAAATGGCTGCATTTGTATTTTGTCTAGTCATTTAAAATTATGTAAATCCTTCTTCTCTCTGCCCTAGGTTTCTAATTTTCTATTCTGTGAGAGTGGAGAGATCGGGCACTTCTGTCTGAAATGAGCAGCATGTCTTGCTCTAATAACCTGTGGCACTGCACTGCCTTTCCCTGGATCGGTTTCTATTGTCTGTGTCAGCTAAAGAATGGCTGGTGTAAAGGTCCCTTGGTCCTAGCTGGCAGGCTGGAAATGGGACGTTCAAACATACTGAAAATAGGAAGACAGGTTAAGCGTATAGTCAATTATAAACAGCCTTGCATGTAGTAATTGTGTAACTTCAGTTTCCCTCTTTGGAGGAAGTAGGATCTATGTATCTTCATTTACAAAAATTTCCAGAGTGCCTTTGAGATCAAGCAATACCTATTACATGCTCAAAGGCCTCCCCAGCGGGCCTGCATCGCTGGTCAGCGTGGGGGCTCTGTGGGGCAGCAATGGAGGTCTTGGGGGGGTAGCGGTGGGGTTTGGCTCCGTGGGTGGAAACTCAGCTCCCTGGTGTGCCATGGCTGAGACTGAGGGCTGTTAGTGTTCACCTGTGTAACTCCTGAGCAGTGGCCAAATGAGAGTGCAGCCTCCCTGACTCCTCTGCCTGCTGCAGTGGTTCCTGGAGAGCTGCCTGGCCCCCCCTTCCCCATGCTCTTCTGGCTGCTTGCGGTGACAGCATGGAACAGCATCACGACTTGGAGTGGTCTTGCTGAGAGTGAGGATATGGTGTATTTGGACACTGCACCCTCTCCCTTGCTTTCAGCTGACAGCCTGGGAGCATCCTCTTGGACAAAAAACGCAGTTTTATTTTGGAAGAGGTCCCTACACTTCAGCGTGTGGAGCAAGTGGAGAAAAATACAGGAGAAGGTGGTCAAGGATTCAAAAAGGGGAGCATTGGACATTGGCCTGTGTACTGTAGAGGCCAAAAAGGCAGCGGAGGTGGGAAGCTGGCCCTGTAATTGCAGCAAGGCCAAGGTTACCCGGCCACTCGGTCTTGTGTATGCCCAGGTCGGAGCTAGGAGAAGGGGGCACCCCCTCCCCAATCAGGTGCTCCTTGTGGTCCCTCCCAGGCATGGGTTTGTGCTGTTGGGTAAAGAGCAGGACCAGGGAGCTGAGCCAGCTGAAAAATAGTTTCCCTTTTCTCCTGTTGAATTAATTTTTTTCAGGTCTGGCTCACAAGACAGTTGGTGCAGAGGTTGGTGCCAGCACAGGGTGGAGGGCAGGGGCAGCTGAAGCAGGGGGAAGGTGCGGCCATGCCTTCGAGCGGCAGCTGGATTTCTTCTGGATTGCAGAAACGGTGTAGCCCAGGAAAACGCTGTGGGCAGGTCTCTTAGCTCACAGAGGATGTGATGTGGAAGGCTGCAGTGTCTGGCTGGGAGAAGGCCTCCCTGCAGAGGTTGTGCTTACCCCCATCTTTTTTTGGCCGGGTGGTCATCAGAGGAAAGGTTTGACCTTTTCTTTTGCTGCTCGTGTCCCTGTAAAGCACTGGGTGGATGTTCCTGGGGCCACGCTAGCTGCTGCTTTGAGCCAGAGCTCAGCACGGTGGCACTGGAGGTACAAAGAAACCATGTCCCTGAGGAGCACAGCGAGCTGGGAGCGGTGCGGTGCAGCGCTGAGCCTTGGATGCTGGAGGCAGCATGTGGTTTGTGCCAGCCAGGTGACCAAGTGCTAACGTCAATCCATGTGCAGGCTTGCCAGAGCAGAACGTGCGTGCACTGCGCAAAGTGGTGTTACAGCACCAGCCTCCTGATAAGATTCTTCGGGAGGTCAGGTTTAGTGGCACCGTGACCTTCATGAGGCAGTTAGCTGAGGAGCGATGTGGCTGCACTGCTGCAGCGGCGCAAGCTGCCACAGGAGAGCTGGGGGCTGGGCCTGGCCGGGCGTGAGGCCGGCTCTGTGGGCCACCTCTGCTGTCTGGGTCAGCACCGTGGAGGGGTGCCAAGCGGTGACTCTGGACACCACAGCCTCAGGAGATGCCGTGATCAGTGCTCTGGGGTGCATCAAATCTGCCAGTGGCGCTTGGTGGCAGGCTGCTGCTGGGACCCACAGCTCCGCGCTGCAGGCAGAAGTGGGCACAAACTAGAGGGACCACCGGACTGCTGTGCAGCCTCAGAAGGTGTCAGTGAGAGTGCTGGTGAAGGGCTCTGCCCCCCAGAAATTGCATTTTCACCGTTGGCTTTTCTTAACTCGAGCAGTCTGTGCACTTCTGGCAGGTGTTCATTGCTCCGAATTTACTCCGCAAGCGATGCCTCCAAATCCAGTTGGAAGTGGGGCATGGTTGGGCCGTGTGTGACAGATTTGGTGCCACTTGGCTGTTGTGTTTTTCAGGAGGGCACAGTCCATCCCTGAGTAAGGTTCAGCAATGCCAAAAGCTAAGAGTGACTTTTGTAAGCCAGAAAATGGGAACTTGCCTGTGGGCAGGAGTGGGTGGGCTGGTGGTGAGTGAGGGGCCGTCCCTGCTATGAGCGGCTTATCGTGCAGAGCAGTCAGCAAGCATCACATTTTGCAGGCAGGAGAGGTGAGGCTGGGGGTCTCCCTGCACATGCTGCTCCTGCCAGAGTCCAGGCCTCTCCCGTTTCTGCACAGGGTGCAGCAGATCCCATGGCTTGGGAGCATGCCAAGGGACGACGTGTCTGCACCTGGTCAGGCTAGCGGGCAGGGATGTTATCAGTCCTCAAGGATGTTCAAGGACAAGGTCCTGGAGGCAGCTGCTAACGGGTGCGCACGGCCAGCACAGCTGTGCACCGCGATGGGGCTCAGCAGCAGCCTCAGGCTTGTTTAAAGGATTAGAGTCAGCCACAGTGCCTGGGGGGTGACACATCAACCAGATTTTTCCTCCTCTGGGGTATGAGAAGGGTTCGTGCACACAATTTCTCAAGCTGTAAACTTCCCCCTTCTGGCAGGACCCAATTCTGTGGTGCTCTATTCAGTGTTGACAGTCTCCTGGCTGTCCCATGTTGTCCCACGTTGGCAAGAGGAGCCGCAGAAGATATTTTGGCAGATGTGGGCAGTCCCTGTGCTGACTAGAGGCTTTCTTCAAGGGTTTCTTCCAGTTGGGTATGCTGCTGTGCTGTTCTTGGTGTCTAAGAAGGTGCAAGCTCCTACCAGAGCCTCTTCCACTGCTGGACCTTGAGGTAGTTGCTCTGGGGGGGTGGATTGTCAAATGTCTGCTAAAGGCTGCAGCACCTCCTGCACTGGGAGCACAAACAGGGACTCGCTTCCCCATGTGCTGCCTGATTTCACAAAACCAAGCACCTCTGAGGTCTTGACCTTTCTGTCAGATGTGGCTGAAATGACAAGTGAGCCCCAAATTGTCCAAGGCAGGACAAACAGGTGGAGACAGTGTGATTGCACAAGTCTTTTCTAGAAGATACTTCCCAAGGAGCACAAAGGGAACAAATATCTTGCATTGTATTGACCTATAGCGTGATGTCAGGCTGTGCTTTGGAGGACACGGCTTTTCCCTGAGTTTGAGTTTGAAAAAGGCAGGTTCTTGGACCCACCTCAAGTCTCCTTCTGTTCTTCTCTTTGTTGCCCTGGTCTGCAGGCCCAGCTGGGGATCCCGGGGGGTCCCTTACCCACGGGAAAAGGGGCTCTCCCAAGATCAGGGCATTCACTGAAATGCACCTGGGCCCCCATCCGTTCTCAGCGGAAGTATTTTCCGGACGCTGGACCTTTTCTGCTAGGCTCTTTTGCACCTGCCAGAGGCTCCTCTTCAGGTCGATGCTTTGGGACCAAATCCTAGCTGTGGCTGTCACACCTGTGGTTCTGTCACTGATCTTTCAACACCACCTGCAGAGAGCTCCAGTGTTTGGGACAGGCAGCTGTCACCCCGCAAGTTCCCAGTGGGGCACTATGGCTGCTGGTTGGCTTGGAAACGCCCAGAACCACTTGGTGTCCTGGGCTGCACTTCAGATGAGAGGCTTAACTGGCTGCTCAGCTCCTCCAGGAACACCCTTTGACCTTTATTTAATTACTTCAGTGACAGCAAGCACCCAGAAAAGAACATCCTTGACAACCTCCCAGGGTCCTTGATAATCCTGAAGTGATTGAAAGCAGAGGTGGAGGAAGGGTTGCAAGCTGCCATTAGAGCAGAGCTGCTGCCTGAGCGTGCTGCTGCAGGCATGCCGGAGCCCCTGCTCCTGCCAGCTGTGCATGGGGGCCATGGGCATGCTGGCCTGGGGTGAGCTGCGGGCACCAAGGAGGCTGGGAGAGATGGTGGCATCGTTTAAGGTCTTGCTGTAGGAGAAAAGCACCTGGACGAGAGAAGGAAATTCTTGCAAGAGGAAATGTAAGTGGCACTTACACCTGGGTCTTCTTGTGGTTTTCTGTAGAGTAATGTAGGTGCTTCTCAGCCATCAACACTAAGTTTGTTGCTGGCACTGTGTCTGCTTGAAAGCGGTGTTGCTGGTGGGTTGCCTGTCTGGTGTTCGTTAGCCCTAATGATGCGGACACTGGGACCACTGAGCCATCCAGCTGGTGTTGATGGGGCTGCTTGTGTGTTGTTCAGCTGGATTGCACCTGAGCACAGGGACAGCACCTCTCTGCTTTGGCACCTGCTGATGATAGCTCGATAGCTTGCAGCTCTCCTCCTAGCTGTAAGAGCAGACAGCTGCTGCTAGGGCTGCTCTGCGTGCTGCTTGTTGCAGGGAAAATGATCCGTGCTCGCAGGTGAGGCAGGACAACGTAGCAGGGTGCTCTGTGGAGCGTAGCGGGTCACGAGCTTGGCCGGGTGCATCACACAGGTATGCAGCCTGTGAGGGGGTGTCTGTGTGCTGAGAAGAGTGAAAGGGGAGAAAAGAGCTGTGGTTCTCCTCCTACCTTAGCACTGAATGTGTTGCTGTTGATGGACATTGTAGAAAGAGCAGGCAGGAGGGAGGGCAGGAGAAGCAGGACAGCTGGCTGGGCAGCAAGTCAGGCCAGGCATACCCAAAGGGGAGACTGCACTGCAGCGAGGAGAGACGTGCCTGGGACTCACCTCCAAACTGGGGATGCACCCGCAGCCTAATGTGAGCTTTTGTTCATGGGACTTGCCTGGCCGACCTGTTGGATTTGCTGAGATCACTGACATGTCTGCCCTGTGAATTGATTTGATTTTAGTCCCTGTTAATCCCGTTCCCAGTTTCCCCTAAAGGAAATGGCCATGGGTACCCAGAGCACAGCCTGACGGGCAGCCCTGGGGTGCCAGTCTGCTGACGAGCTCCTGACGCCACACGTGCAATCTGCTTGTTCCCACCGCATTTGTGGAAAATGTGCCTGAAATGGTTACCAGTTTGAGGGAGGAGTTTGTAGCCCAAAGTTGTAGCCTGGCTTGTGAGTACACCTGGGCTGGGCAGCTCTGCGGGTCGCTGCTGCCCTGAATCTCGGAGCAGTAACTGCCCAGCCAGCTGCTCTCAGATCCTGCACTGCAGTGGAAGGACGCTTCTGAAGATGGTTTCTCATTGTACAGCTGCATCTTAGCAACCGTCTTTACAAGATAGCAGTAAATGGGCAGTAAATATTCTTAAAGTCAGGTACCTAGAAGCCGTTAAGAGCCTTAACAACTAGTTACGTCGGAATGCTGTCTTTTTGTACTAGAAAATGGCTTTGAAACTGCATCTAGTGTTGTGATCTGAGCAACCTACCTTTCACGTGGTGAGCGTGACTCCTGGACGTTCCCGAGAGAAGGGATTTATGTTGCTTTCCTCGTTGGCAGTTGCCATGCAGAAGTACAAGGGGCTTCAAGATGTCATGTCTGGGGCCTTGGGGAAATGTGGGCAAAACTCGCTTGTGGTCTGTAGCAGCTAGATGTTGCTCTCCACATGTCAGTGCCCTGTGCCAGCTCTGATGGAGGGGGTCTACGGTGCTTCAGGGGAAGAGGGTCTGTGACACCCCTAAAATGAAGTTTCCTACTGTATCCAACCAGCCATCTTTGCTCCACCTGATTTCCTTCTTACTGGAGGAAACCACCCTGGCTGGTTCATCCCTCTGCATAGGGGATATAAGGACCCTCGCCCAGGAGAGCCTGTGTGGCTGCTCCAAGCATCTCCCCTGCAGCCTGCATTGCTGTTCTGGCTCCGTGTGCTGTGTTCCTCAAGTCCCAGCTGCCTCCTGCTCCTGTGTGACCCAGGTTGGGTCTTATCGTCATCAAATAACCGAAATGAGTCCTGTGTGCTCTTGCAGTGGGGTTGCTGAAACCCACAGGGCACCCCCACCCCGTGTCGCAGCAGTGTTTGTATCAATGATGATTTGCAAACACCCAGCTGGGCGGGAATGTTGATCTGCTCGAGGGTCGGAAGGCTCTGCAGAGGGATCTGGACAGGCTGGATCGATGGGCCCAGGCCAATTGTATGAGGTTCAACAAGGCCAAGTGCCGGGTCCTGCACTTGGGTCACAACAACCCCATGCAACGCTCCAGGCTTGGGGACGAGTGGCTGGAAAGCTGCCCCACAGAAAAGGACCTGGGGGTGTTGATCGACAGCCACCTGAATATGAGCCAGCAGTGTGCCCAGGTGGCCAAGAAGGCCAATGGCATCCTGGCCTGTATCAGAAATGGTGTGGGCAGCAGGAGCAGGGAGGTGATCGTGCCCCTGTACTCGGCGCTGGTGAGGCCGCACCTCGAATGCTGTGTTCAGTTTTGGGCCCCTCACTCCAAGAAGGACCTTGAGGTGCTGGAGCGTGTCCAGAGAAGGGCGACGGAGCTGGTGAGGGGTCTGGAGCACAAGTCTGATGAGGAGCGGCTGAGGGAGCTGGGGTTGTTCAGTCTGGAGAAGAGGAGGCTGAGGGGAGACCTCATCGCTCTCTACAACTACCTGAAAGGGGGTTGTGGTGAGGTGGGTGTTGGTCTCTTCTCCCAAGTGACAAGTGACAGGACAAGAGGAAGTGGCCTCAAGTTGCGCCAGGGGAGGTTCAGGCTGGATATTAGGAAAAACTTCTTTCCTGAGAGAGTGGTGAAGCACTGGAACAGTCTGCCCAGGGAGGTGGTGGAGTCACCATCCCTGGAGGTGTTCAAGGAACGTGTGGATGTGGCACTTTGGGACATGGTTTAGTGGGCATGGGGGGGTTGGGTTGATGGTTGGACTTGATGATCTTACAGGTCTTTTCCAACCTTAGTGATTCTGTGATTAATGGAGAAACGTTGTGGTGGCCGTCGCACAAGTGAGGGGGGTTGCCCTGCTCCTGCCCTCCGGGTCCATGGTGAGCTGGAGTGCATGGTGGTGGGTGCTGTGTGGCCACCCTCTTCGAGCACCCTTATCCCGGGGGTGAAGGGACTGGGTAGCAGCTGGGAGAGGAGGCAGAGCTGGAGGAGAGGTGAGAAGACTTGGCCCACCATCAGAGACAGGAGTAGGAAGTGCTTTCTTTCCTCAGGCTGGGGTCCCACGGGCTCTTCTGGCTTCGTGCAAGTACCGGGAAGTCCCGGTGCCCGGATCTGTCGCCATTTAATAGTCTGGGGTCTAACAGCGGAGTCCGTGCAAGATGGTGGGGTGCGTGCAGGTGCGGCCGGGGTACTGCCTGGGGCAGGGCAGCGGGAGCTGACTCGGCCGGCCACAGTCCCACGGGGTGGGGGGGCAATTCCTGACCTCGAGGGGGGCACGGGAGGGGCGATAGCTGAGGGTCGGCTTTGCTGTGCTTCGGGAGGAGGCTGGGCGCGGGGAGCACCGCGGGGCCGCTGATGCGGAGCCGCACGCCGGACACGAGCGATGCCGTCGCTGTGTGTTGGGCGGGGGGGCAGCTGCCCCGGGGGCCGCGGCCCTTTGTCCCGGGAGGGGCTGCGGCAGCGGGGCAGCCCTGCGGGGGGGTGGGGGGCCTTTGGGCGGGGGCCGGGGCGCGGCTCGGGGGGTGGCGCATCGCCGCCGGGGCGGGCGGGGCCGGGCCGGGCTGCGCGGGCTCACGCCGGGGGAGCGGCGGTTGTGCCGGGCCGAGCCGAGGGCAGCGCGTCCTGCAGGACCCGGGGCCGGCGGGGCCGAGCCGGAGCAGGTGAGTCGGCGCTCGGGCCGGGCGGGGGGCGCCGGGCTGCCCCGCGCCGTGTTCCGCCGTTTCCCCGCCGCCGGGCCACGGGGCACCCCCGCCCCTCTCCCCGAGCGCCCTCGGACTCTCCGCTTTCTCTTCTCCGGGAGCGGAGCCCCGGGCGTGGGGAGCCGGCCCGGGGCAGCGGCACCGCCCGCAGCCGCTGCGCGCCCCGAGCCAACCCCCCACCCCGTCCCCGCTCTCCCCGGGGGGGACTGCGGGGCAGCCCCGGCGTGCCGAGTGCCTCCGGCACCGAGACCCCGCCGCTCGGAAGGCACTTGAGCGCGCTGCAAGGGGACACTGTTATATTAATGACGCCCCGCTCCCTCCTGGGAGCGATGGAGACCGAGCGGATGCTGGTCCGGGAGCCCGCCTTGCGCTTGGTCCGACGGGCTCTCGGCGGGGACGGGGCAGAGCCGCTCCTGAGGCGGAGGCGAGGGGGAGCAGCCCCGGGGCCGAGCGGTTCGGCGCTTCTCCGGGCTGGGCCGGTCCTGAGCGCAGCCGGAGGGGGGGTCCCAGCCGCTGCCCCCGGGGCCTGCTCCGTGGAGACCAGCGTCTCCAGCACTGTCCTTGGTCTGGATTCGGAGAAGGGCTCTGGGTTTTTTGGAAGGCTGCAAGAAAAAAGTAGATCCCAAGGGGGGAAAAAATAGTTTGTGCTTGGCGTGGGGTTCCTAGGCAGTTGCTCGGTGTCACCTTCCCTATGTCCAAGCAAGTAGTTTGCCTCTGATGCTGCTCTCATGCTGCTTGCACACGCTGTGCACATGCTGGCTCGGATGGGTTTGCTGAAGGAGACGTGTTTTCAGCCCGGTCTCTGTTTTGCAGAAAAGGTCCCTCTTCCCCTGCCCTTTCTTGGTGTGCCTGGCTTGGAGACATGGACCTGCCCTAGAGCATCCCTAGGAGCAGGGCCCAGCCGCAGCAAGGAATGGCTCAGGGTGGCTCAGGCAGGATTCTCCCACATCTGTGGCCCAGCAGCTCCAGGGTCTCTTTCTTCTGTTTCCCTGCCAAATTCAGCAATTCCAGTGCAGAAACAGTACCCAGGAGAGAGCACGCTTGAGCTGCAGGATCCTGCCTTCAGCTTCAATCCCAAATGTATCTTGTTTTTCTTTAAACAAAAAAACCAACCCAACACTCAGACAACAGGGAAGATGAGTTGGAGGCTATGTAAAACCTGCATGCAAAGTGTAGGTAAAGCTGTGGGGTAAACAAATGGTAAAAAGCCAGCACTGAGTAGTGAAAAGGTTGCTGTTATCATGCAAGGTTAGTCACAGCATGGCACGAAAGTGCAAAGGGCCAAACAGAAGCCAGCTGGAGCTGAAGTGTTCACAGCGGAACTACCTGCATGTGGATGGTTATAAATCACAAGGTGAGCGTTACAGTGCTCCTCTCCCTGAATGGAAAAATAATATAAAACCCATCTGGACCTGAGCAGCGAGGCTGAGGGATGCACCAGGCTGCGGAGCTGGGGTGTCAGCTCCCCACGGGCTGGGCCCCTCAGCGTGGGGAAGACTGGGCAGCACCGAGAGCCCCGCAGGGTCCTGCAGAGACCTCACTGGAGGGTCCTCGCCTGGCCCCCAGTCCTTCCACAGGCAGGAGTCAGGGCTGAGGCACTCAGGGTACCCAGTATGTATTTGCTTGTCCCATTAAATCTTACTCCGCCAGGAGCGGGTTCTCTCGCAGGAATGTCGCTCCTCGTGCCTGACGGGGAGGCTGTGTGGGGTGAGATGCAGCTGTGTTTCCAGCATCTCTGTTGTGCTGGTCCGCCAGGCAAGGTCCTCCTTGCGCAGTAAATCCCTCAGCAGTCCCCGCTGCTGGTGCTTGCTGTTGATACACCATTGTTATTTTCTCTGTAAATTATTAGCCCCGTGATTGTCAGGTTTGATGCTTCCGAGTGACGTTTCAGAGGATCCCAAAGCAATGTGTTAGCTCACGGGCTGAAACTGCAGGTCCTCTCATAACCAAAGCATCTTTCTACACCAGCTGGCAGAGCTTGCAGGAGTATGTTCGGTATCTTCAGGCTGCACCCAAATGTACCTGCACCTGGGGAGTGGCACGGGAGTTATCTGGAGAGCGTGGGGCATAAGCGGGGAAACCCACTTATGGCAGAAGCGGTGATTTTTCTGCCATCTCCCCGCTTCTTGCTGTATGGAGAAAGCTGCTGCTTGTCTGCCTTGTGAGCACAGAAGCTGGTTTTCTTCTGCTGGGTTCTTCCCTGACTGCAGTCAGAGTTTAAAACATCAGGGCCTTTAAAGACAACAACACTTCAGGGTCATTCCTACTGTTCAAATTAAGTCTTGCATAACCTTCTCCCCTAAGGGCAGATTTTGCAATGAAAACTTTATGTAAAGCCAGGCTGCTGCTTTACATAAAGTAAGGCCATGGGGTTTTGACTTGGAGCACAGTTTCTGAGGCAACTTTCAACTTTGAGCATTGATGGCAAATGCTTTGGCTCCTGCCCCATCTGATCTTCAGCATGAGCGCTTAAGGCTAGAGGTGTACATCTCTTGCCGCCGAACATGAAGTGTCGTGCTGCTGCTATTTAGCAAGTGGTTGGCCAGTGCTGTGCTCCTCCCGTGTCCTCAGTGACAGCTGTAATTAGATAAAGTGCGTGTTCTGTGGGTCAGCTCCGTGCTGCTGCAGGTCTGTTGAAGTCGCTGGAGTTACAGCGGGGTGGGCATGGGCCCTGATGTCCTGGGAGGTGTAAGCTGCACAAACTGCACCTTCACCGGTCTACTCCTCAACTGCTTGGTTGCTGCCGGGGTTCCTCTCTGTTGCCCTCTCTCCTTGGTGTGGAAGTGGGCAGCGATCAAATCGCAGTGTACAAACCCACTGTGGGCATGAGCCTGCCAGCTGGGGAGTCTGCTGGCCACACAGCTGCTCTGCCAGAGCCGGGTTAAGGGCTCTGCGGCAAGGTTAGGGGATGTGAAGAGCCAGCTGTGGCGGGCAGCGCTGACAGAGGCGTGACCTGGGCTGGTGTTCACTCTCAGCAGATCTGATTCTTGCTCCCCGTGCAGTGGGCCGTGCTACCAAGCTGTGCAGCTTCTGGCCAAAGTGTGTTCTGGGGCTAAAAAGTTAAGCTTTATTGGGCAGATTCATAGAAGAAAAACGTGCGTTGAAAGCTATTCAGTACAAATCACTGTATCCCTTCTGTGCTGAGCTGCAAGTGGGAGCCTGGAGGGCAAATGAGCAGAGCTGGGTCTGTGAGCCCAGGGGTCGGGGGGCCCTTCTCACCCCTCGCAGCTCAGACTTGACACCCCACCTTGACACTGGCTCATCACGTGGCCTTGGGCAAGTCACTTAACTTGCTTTTCTTATGTTTTAGCTTTAGCTTTTCCATCTGTTAGCGATAGCCGCTTTGCAGTAGCAGACTGGTATGAGGTAACAGCTGTACGGAGCTGGGATTGCCTTAGGGGCTCGGTCTGCTGTGCTACAGTGGTTAGAAAATGCTCATCTCAAGTGCAAATCTATTTCTCTTTCCTTGGCCCTTTGGGAGCTGCTGAGTGATACCTTGTTCCCTGGAGAGAGACTTTACTGCATTCAGTGTTCCTGGCATTAGCTGCCTGTGACGTTGTGTGCAGAGCTCTTGGAAACAACATGCTTGCCTTGAGAAATTTCTTGTAACGTGGTGTTGTGCAAATACTGCTTGTATATATAGCATTACATGGGGAAATAGATTTAATAGGGGTAAATGAGTGGTTTCCCTAGCAGGGGTAAACTGACTTTTGGAGACGTGCAGGAGAGCTGGGCAGCTTGTCAGCCAGCTGAAGTTCAACTTCCCAGAAATCATAAGCCAGCGGTGGATTTGATACAGCAGGTGGTGGCAAGAGGAAGGCTCGGAGTGGAGAGAGATGAGAGCAGGGTGTAACGGGACAGCAGTCCTGGATGCTTGAGGCAAACCCAGCTTGGGGTACTGCCCCCAAGGCAGACAGACAAACCCCGATCTGATATAGCAGGATTTGAGCTTGCCCTCCTTGACTCCCCTGGGAAGGACTCGTGTCTCGCAGGATGTATCCTGGAGGCTGTCGGAGCACGGACTGTCTCCCCTGCATCCATACAGCCCGGCTGCGGGGGCTTGGGGTGAGGGCCAAGTGCAGGGCAGAGACGTGGTGCCCAAAAGTGCTTCAGAGGTGCTGAACTTCTGGGAAAGCACTCGCCTGCTGCGCTGAGATGGGTCCAGTTACCTCCATCTTAAAGCATGGACTTTTAAATTATTTCTTATCTACTTATCCCGTGCAGCCTGCAGCAGGTAGATTACCGTGGTTTTAGTCCCTGTGTACAGATGGGATGGAGAGGCCCAGCACCCATGGGGTGCTCCCTTGCTGGCCTCCCACCATCAGCAGCCTTTTCTTGAAGAAGCTTTTTTTCTGAGCATGAATTAATCTGTTGCAGGAGAAAAAAAAAAGTGATTTAATATATCTGTGTTTGCAATTCAAAAACCTCCGCCCCAGCTGAGACCTGGAGACTCAGTCACATTTCTTATAGTACAGAGTCTTGAAGCCAGTGTGTTTTCCTTGGGTGCCTGTTGGCGTAGCTGGGGTAGCAGAGGTGCGCGGTTGGCCATCACCCCAGCACTGGCTGTAACACCAGCTCCTGGGAAGATTTGGGTGGCAGAGACTGAGAAATGGGCTGGCTGAAATGAGCCCTCTTCAATGCTGGTGAATCTAAGAGGGTTCGTCAGCTCCTGACTTTGTATAGTGTGAGAAGGGGTGGTTTGTTTCTGTGCATGAGCTGCATAATGCAATGGAAGCAGGTCTGAAGATGTGTTTTTCCCGTGTTGAGAAAGCTTCAAAGCACAGCAGTCTCTGCCAAACCTGTTGAAATAATTTTTGCTCTCGCTTTTTGCAGGAAAAGGGCTAAGAAGCAGAAGAGGGGTTTTCTGCCCCTTATCTATGAAGGGTTGAAAAAATTTGCTCCAAATTCTTTGTCTTTCATTAATTGTTTTAAGCTGCCTGGAAAGATCAATTGTTTAGCTGCTGAAGACCATAGCTCCAGCATTGGGGACGAGCCAGCTGGAGTTGATGGGGCTGCTGTGATTAATTTTCCACTGCTGAAAAATAATGTCTGAGATGCTCTAACTGGATTTCAGCTTTATCTGCAGGATATTTACTACAGTCCTGCTTTGGCTGGAGAGTGGAAAACGTGCAAGGGGAAACATATGCTGGGGGCTTCTTAAGCTTACAATGGACAGAATTTCTCCCAGGATGACCCCTCTGAACCAGCAAGGTCCCACACCATGTTTACCAGCCTGTCTGTGTCCTCTGCTGGATTCAGGTCTGCTGCTGAGATGCCTCTTGCTTGGAGACCCACCACCACCTTGTCCCTGTTGCGCTGCCCTGCCCAGCGCAGGGGTGGCTCGGTCCAAGGTGGCACATCTGCAAAGGTGCTGGAGTGAATGTGGTGGTGTGAGGGCTCGGGCTCTTCTCACAGAATCACAGAATGACGGGGGTTGGAAGGGACCTCTGGAGACCATCCAGTCCAACCCCCCGCCAGAGCAGGGTCACCCAGAGCAGATCGCACAGGAACGCGTCCAGGCGAGTTCTGAGTATCTCCAGAGAAGGAGACTCCACAACCTCTCTGGGCAGCCTCTTCCAGTGCTCTGCCACCCTCAAAGTGAAGAAACTCCTCCTCATGTTTAGACAGAACTTCCTATGACCAAGTTTGTGCCCGTTACCTCTCGTCCTGTCACTGGGCACCACTGAAAAAAGACTGGCCCCATCTCCCTGGCACCCACCCCTGAAGTATTCATAAGCATTGATAAGATCCCCCTTCAGTCTTCTCTTCTCCAGACTAAAAAAACCGATGTCCCTCAGCCTTTGCTCATAAGAAGGATGTTCCAGTCCCCTCATCATCTTCGCAGCCCTTTGCTGTACCCTCTCCAGCAGCTCCCTGTCCTTCTCGATCCAGGGAGCCCAGAACGGGACACAGGACTCCAGATGTGCCTCAGCAGGGCAGAGTAGAGGGGGAGGATAACCTCCCCCGCCCTGCTAGCCACACTCTTCTTGATGCCCCCCAGGATGCCCTTGGCCTTCTGGGCCCCAAGGGCACGTTGCTGGCTCATGGCCATCCTGTTGTCCCCCAGGACTCCCAGGTCCCTTTCTACAGAGCTGCTCTCCAGCAGGTCAGCCCCTCACCTGGACTGATGCACGGGGTTATTCCTCCGCCGGTGCAATACCCTACACTTGCCTTGGTTGAATTTCATAAGGTTCCTCTCTGCCCAACTCTCCAGCCTGTCCAGGTCACGCTGAATGGCAGTGCAGCCTTCCGGTGTGTCCGCCACTCCTCCCAGTTTTGTGTCATCAGCAAACTTGCTGAGGGCACACTCCATCCCTTCATCCAGGTCATTGATGAATATATTGAATAGGACGGGACCCAGTACTGACCCCTGGGGAACTCCACTTGTGCAGACTGGGAAATAAGGCACAGAGAGGTATTGGGCTGTGAATTATCTGGATAGTGCCCCAGAGGTTCCTGTAAATGATGGAGGGAGAGAAACACATCCAGAAGGCAATTTGGGGCATGTAAAGTCCCAGTTCTGAGTGACTGCCTTTTCACTCCGGAGGCAGCCGAGCTGAAAGGGCTGGAGAATATGGATGTTTTGGCATGCCTCAGCCCAGGGGAAGCTTTGCCCTTCCTCTCGCAGTAGATCAAGAGTTAATTAAAGTTACAGTGGAGCCATCCCTCAGGGAGGCACATGCATCTTGTGCTGGAGGCAGGATTAGGAAGCATGAGTCAAATTCACTGCTGAATTATGCAGGCTTTAAAATTCAGCCAGCTGGGGGGCTGCCTGCTCGCATGGCATGTCTGCTGCTGCTGCCGCTGCTGCTGCTCCGCGGACGAGGAGGCTGGGGGCAGCTTTTCTCCATCCTCTCAGCAGCTGTTCGGCTTGTCTTTTTCCTTGAACTGTGACCTGCAAACGTGGAGAGGGGAAAAGTGGTCTGTTTAGGAAGGGAACAGGATGAATGATTTCTGCTTAACAGAAGGATGATGCTTTGGTTTTGCCTTAGGTCTTGCAGAGCTCGGAAAATGAAGCAGAGCCCAAGCACCACTGAACGGGGAAGGGCATCAGGGCAAGGGTGGGAAGCTGTGATGGTGGAGCGATGCTGTGCACAGCGAGGCTGTTTAATATACCTCTGTTGTGACCAGATCCAGTGGGTTGGTCATTGGTGTGAGCCTGAGTTAGAAAAGCATTGCCGCCGCTCTCTGGCTTTCCCTGCATGCTGATGCCTCTCGCGTATGGCTGGTGCATCTGCCGAGCTTGCAGGCAGCAATGGCAGGGCGTGCTTCCTCAGCCGAGGGATCATCCTCTGCCAGAATGGGGGTGGCCCTTAAATTAAAGACTGGGTTTGCTTTGGTTTAATTCTCAAGTTGTTTCCCTCAGGTGTCTCTCAGCTGCTGTTCCTCTCCACCCAAACGGCTGCTGTCAGGGGAAGGGCAGACTGAGGCCCAGAGCCTCGAGGGTATTTGGGGCCCAGGGTTGCCTCTCACCAGGCTTAGTACTCTGAAAGCGGGGTGCCTGGTCCAAGCAGGTCTCCCTGGTGGTTTTAATAGTTGCTGGAGAAAGACCAGCACTTCCCAAGAACACTGATCCCACCTCCTGGGTTATCCTTCTGCAGTGTCCTCAGCACCGCTGGCAGGGCACAGGGCACGTCCCACCTTGCCCGGGTCCTTTTGGGTGCCTGGGGCGGGTGGGCACCGTCCCCCTCAGCTGAGTGTCGGAGCACAGCCCACAGCTTGCTTCCTTTGCCTTGGTGACATGGGTGCGCCCGCGGCTGCGCTCCCACCATCAGGAGCCCGTTGTGAGCATCCCCTGAACACTGCAGGGCAGAGCAGCGTCCCCCCCTTTGCAGTTAGCGTGATGATCAGACCTCTAACGCCCGACACGCACAGCCCTCGCTCTTCTGTTGGCAGCTTCAAGCCTCCTGGCAGCCCCAATGCACAGGATCCCAAATGGACCATGGCTTCTTTCAGGTGCCCGGTTTCTGAACAGCTGCTGCAGTTGTTTCTTGTGTGCTAGTTTCAGCTGAACCCTCTGCTCTGCATCTGCCAAAGAGCAGCACGGAGCAGTTCACAGAGCTTATTCTGGTTCCTGTTTGTGCTCCATTTAAATGTTAAGCAGAGCCTTGCGGTGGTGCTTGGTGCCACGGTGTGAGAGGTGACAGTGGTGCTCTTTGGGCAGCCCTGGACTTAAAATGAGAAACTTTGCTCACCTGAGAGTGGTGAATGCGATATGCAGGTGATGAGTGAGTGCTTTTCATGCCTGATGAGCCAGGGGTTGATTTGATCTCCCTTAAACTGATCAAGCCCCTGAGATGTCTGGAAAATGTGCCACCTTCCATCCTTCATTGCTGCGTCCCAGAGGTGGTGGGAAGTGATGATTTGTAAGTGGATGTGGCACCGAAAGGCCGTCTGGAGTCAGAGAAGGGGCACAGCAGATGCTCCTTCCCTGGCTGGCTGCAGCTGGTGCAAAAGCCCCCGGTCCAGCCCCGGAGACACGGATGCCCTGCGCCACGTCCGTGGCTTTCCACCTCCCATCTTGGCTGGAGGATGCTGCAGAGTGTGGCTTTCCTGTGGAAATAGGGCAGCAACATGTCCCGCAAGGCTGTCCCTTCCTTCCTCCCCAGCTTGATACAAATACGGCTTTGGGTGAATGTCAGCAAAGAGCCATTTGTCAGGCGCTGGGGAGGGTGCAGTACACTGGCTCAGGGTGCTTTTGCATTGATCAGGAGGAGATGAAGCTCTGGAAAGACCCAGCAGACGGGCTGTGCTAGCTCTGCACTGATCCAGCCTCCGAGGGGCTCTGCCGGAGGCTGCTCTGCCCTGCCTGAGTGTGGGACACGCCAGGAAACATGCTGGTCCTCAGCTTCAGAGCTGTGGCCCCCTTTGCTCCAGACTAACGCTGCGGTAGACAGGAGTGCTTGCCCCGCGCGAGTCCAGGCTGCGAAGGGAAGGGCAGGTCCACCCTGCCTGCCCCCTTGCCCGTGAGCTGGCACTGGAGGTCCTGGTGCTGATGGTGAGGCACGTCAGGGACTCATCCGGCTGAGAACGAACCCTGCAAAAATGGCTTTCAGCTGAACTGATGACTAATTAAAGCAGTCAGACTGTGTATCAAGGCAGGCATGTGATGGTGGCTATCACATTTCCTGCGGGGCAGGGCAGGGTGGCAGCTGGGTAGGATGCTTTTAGCTGAGGCAGTACCGTCACCTTCATCCCCAGCCCAGGTACAGGGTCCTTGTTCTCAGGGGGTCCCAGGCCAGACTTTCCACTGTGCTTGGGGTCACGATGAGAGGGAGAAACAGCAGGAAATGGTTGTCTCTGGGGCAGCTGTTCCTCATGAGCTTCTAGCTCTGGTAGCACTCACCCCATTTTGCAAGCTCTGTGCGGGTTAAGAGCCGGTCCCTGTCCTGAAGGGCTGAGAAAAGCCGGGAAGAGGAAGGAGGAGGAAAGGTGATGCCAAGGTGATGCTGGCTGGGGCTGCAGCCCAGGTGTCCTGAGTCAGCTCCTTACTCACTGGGCTGTGCCACTTCTGCAGGATTTTTCTGTGCTGTACATGAATAATCTCGTGGAGCAGCACAGTCACAGTGGTGACTCTGGTGTTGGCCCACCTGCAGATTTCAAAGACCTTAAAATGTTTAATTCAGTTTATCATGGTTAGTGTTTTCCTAGGAACAGCCTCAGAAGAGCAGGGTTTTGTGGTCCCTCCAGGCTGTCCCTATCCCCAATGGCAGCCAGCACCGCAGTGTTGGAGGATGCCACAAGGACCCATTGGGCTATTCTTGCTCTGATTCACTGGGAGTCTGCAGATACGCAATCAACAGGAGGTGGTTCCCCATTAGCTATCTTCTTCTCTCAACTCATTCCCTTGTCTCTGAGGGATGGAGATATGGCTGAAGCATGGGTCTCAGGTCAGCTGGGTCCTCTCTGAGATGGTGCTGGGGCAGTTCTGTGACTTTGAGCCATTTTCTGATGGTTTTCCGTGTGTAAAATCAAGTTTCTCCCCACCTGGCTCCTGAAGTGCAAAACGCAGTTAATACCCTCTAAGCATCCCCAAAATGAAGCGCTTTCAGGGGATTTGGTGCTGTTTCTAGTCAGTGTTTTTCGTGGGTCTTTAATGCATTAAATATAAGAGCTGGCAGGAACCAAGTCTTGCCCAGTGGTTTGAAAAGAGATACACCAGGTTTAGGAGGAAGACTACTCACCAGGTGTGGTGAGAGCTTGTGTGTGAAGCTCAGCGGGAGAGCTTTGGCATTGCTCAGAACCAGCTGGCAAAGACCATGTACCGCTCCAGGAGCTTATTGAACCTCTAAAGCACTGTTAGTGCCAGGTATTACTGCTGTGGTGAGCTGCCAGTGCGCCCGCAGCACAGCGCGTGGCCGTCTCCAGCCCGGTCGTTCTCATGGACAGGAGGTAGCAAATGCTTCAGGAGACCGAGCAGGACATGCAGGAGAGGACCCGAGGGGCAAGAAACCATGTTCTCCCTGACGAGGAGCAATGCTGGTTGTTGCAGATGGAGTTTTCCTTGCTGAGATATCAGAATGTCTTGCGAAACCAGCAAAGTGCTGTTACTGCCTTTTGGCATTTGAGGAGAGATGGACACAGAGGCTCATTCACCGTGGGGTGATCCGCCAGCAGCGCCTGGCAGACAGCCCAAGCCTTTATTCTAGCTTAGGACTCTGGCCATCTGCACCGAGACAAGCCTTGAGCTAAAAACAATCTCTTGGCTTCTGGGAACAACTCAGTGTGGTTGAGATTTGAGATTTATCATTGGGGCTTTGGTTGGAAACTCCAAAGATAAAGAGCGCGGCTTTCACCTGCTGTGGAGCACGTCCGGGTTTGCAAAGAGCCCAGCCCTTCACGGGCTCTTTGACAGGATGGCCCCCACCTCCCTCCCCGGTCCCTCCACGGCCTCCAGTCCTTGTCTCTGGGCTGTAACAAGAAGCGAGTTATGGTAGTCGCTATCAGATGATGCCTCAAACGTTTCAGCAGTATCTTTTCTCATCCAAATGCATTTTTTCTTGATGGAGAGGGTGGGCTGGGGATGTTTCAGCCAGCTGAAACGTTTGACAGCTCCCACACGCTGAGCTTCCTTTTAAAACGCCCACGTGCCCTGCTCTGCTTTTTCATTTGTATAGCGTCAATTAAATATCAGGGGAAAATGAGATTTATAGATGCTGGTGAAGTAAGTGCCATATGACATCAATTAGGGGTCTTGTACCATGAGTCTTAAGAATTAAAATAAAAATCACAGAAAACGCATGAAGAGTGTAGCAAAGGGAGCAGAGATAGACAGTAAATGTGTGGGATTAGGCTTGTGACTGCCGAATTGTTACAACTGCTTTTTTTTTTCCTGCTCTGTTCTGCACCTTTCCATCTCAAAGGAATCCGTGTGCCTTGTCGATCATCATCCATTTGGCAAGGCAAGCCAGCTCGAAGCCTTCTCTGCTGACTGCCCTGGAGAGTGTGTTTTCAGTTGCTCTTGTCTTATTTCTCTTCCTTCAAAACACCCACCGATTTCCCATCGAGCAGGCAGTGCTGGGCACTTTCTGTGCATGAGAAGTGTTACCAGGGAGGACTCTGCACAGAGACCTTCACAGATGGTTGGGTTAAACTTCCCCAAAACTTGGTGGAGAACAGCCGAGTTCTTCCTGGAAGACTTAGGTGCCTGACTGTCCTTAACCCTGCTAGAGGTCAAACTGCATCTTAGCTGCCTAAATGCCTTTATGCATCCTGGCCTGACGCGTCTTACCGGTTTTGTGAAAGCCATTTCAAGTGGGACTCGGTTCCTGGGGTGTGGGCACAAGGGAGCTGGAGGTCAGGTCTCCTTGGATGAGGAGGGGACCGGCTGCGTCTTCATTCCCCTGTAGACTTGTCTTGTGGGGAGGGGGCAAGTAGGTTGCTGGAGGAGCCAGTCATTCTCCACTTAGCAACAAACATTTCTGAAGATAAAGCTGAAGTTACAGACAATTAATCTCTTCCTTGAAAGCCTCGGGGAAATACTGATTTTTAGGGCCAGAAGATCTTAAGAGCTTGTCTCCCCCTTGTAGGTAGCATCAGCCATAGATCTTCACCTGGGAACTTTATGCTTTTTGGTTAGGTTGCTTTGTGAATGACATGCGCCTTGTTTATAATTTAGGTGGGATAAAGACCGTGTCCTGACCAGGTTTTCCAACGCTTAGGTCTTCCCTCAGCATGTGTGTGGAGTCTTTTAACTATTTCACAGAATCACAGAATCACAGAATGACAGAATCAGTACGGTTGGAAAAGACCTGTAAGATCATCGAGTCCAACCTGAAAAAAAAAAAAAAAAAAAAAAAAAAAAAGAAAAACCACAAAACCCACGCCACACAACAACAACAAGCCACAACCCACCCAACACCACACAGCACCATGTCCATCAAGCTACATCCCACAATGCCACATCCACACGCTCCTTGAATACCTCCAGGGAGGGTGACTCCACCACCTCCCTGGGCAGCCTATTCCAATGTTTCACTACTCTCTCAGTGAAGAACTTTTTCCTAATATCCAGTCTGAACCTCCCCTGGCGCAACTTGAGGCCATTTCCTCTAGTCCTGTCACTAGTCACTTGGGAGAAGAGACCAGCACCCACCTCTCTGCAACCCCCTTTCAGGTAGTTGGAGAGAGCGATGAGGTCTCCCCTCAGCCTCCTCTTCTCCAGGCTAAACAACCCCAGCTCCCTCAGCCGCTCCTCATAAGACTTGTGCTCCAGACCCCTCACCAGCTCCGTCGCCCTTCTCTGGACACGCTCCAGCACCTCAACGTCCTTCTTGGAGTGAGGGGCCCAAAACTGAACACAGCATTCGAGGTGCGGCCTCACCAGCGCCGAGTACAGGGGCACAATCCCCTCCCTACTCCTGCTGACCACACCATTTCTGATACAGGCCAGGATGGCGTTGGCCTTCTTGGCCACCTGGGCACACTGCTGGCTCATATTCAGCCGGCTGTCGATCAACACCCCCAGGTCCTTTTCCGCGGGGCAGCTTTCCAGCCACTCATCCCCAAGCCTGTAGCGTTGCCTGGGGTTGTTGTGGCCGAAGTGTAGAACCCGGCACTTGGCCTTATTGAACTTCATCCGGTTGGCCTCAGCCCATCGATCCAGCCTGTCCAGATCCCTCTGCAGAGCCTTCCTACCCTCCAGCAGATCAACACTCCCTCCCAACTTGGTGTCGTCTGCAAACTTACTGAGGGTGCACTCTATCCCCTCATCCAGATCATCAATAAAGACATTAAACAAGACCGGTCCCAAAACCGAGCCCTGGGGGACTCCGCTTGTGACCGGCCGCCAGCTGGATTTCACTCCATTCACCACAACCCTCTGGGCTCGGCCATCCAGCCAGTTTTTTACCCAGCGAAGAGTGTACCTGTCTAAACCACGGGCCGCCAGCTTCTCTAGGAGAATACTGTGGGGAACAGTGTCAAAGGCTTTGCTGAAGTCCAGGTAGACAACATCAACAGCCTTTCCCTCATCCACCAGGCGGGTCACCTGGTCATAGAAGGAGATCAGGTTGGTCAAGCAGGACCTGCCCTTCATGAACCCGTGCTGGCTGGGCCTGATCCCTTGGTTATCCTGCACGTGTCCCGTGAGCGCCCTCAAGATGAGCCTCTCCATAACCTTCCCCGGCACCGAGGTCAGGCTGACAGGCCTGTAGTTCCCCGGATCCTCCTTCCGACCCTTCTTGTAGATGGGCGTCACGTTGGCAAGCCTCCAGTCATCCGGGACCTCCCCCGTTGACCAGGACTGTTGATAAATGATGGAGAGCGGCTTGGCAAGCTCCTCCGCCAGCTCCCTCAGCACCCTTGGGTGGATGCCATCAGGCCCCATAGACTTATGAGTGTCCAGGTGGCATAGCAGGTCGTTAACTGCTTCCTCCTGGATCATGGCGAGCCTATTTTGCCCTCCATCCCTGTCATCCAGCTCAGGGGGACGGATACCCTGAGGATACCTGGTGTGGCTGTTAAAGACTGAGGCAAAGAAGGCATTAAGTACCTCAGCCTTTTCCTCATCCTTCGTGACAATGTTCCCCGCCGCATCCAGTAGAGGATGGAGATCCTCCTTGGCCCCCTTTTTGTTGTTAATGTATTTATAGAAGCTTTTTTTGTTGTCCCTCACGACCGTGGCCAGGTTGAGCTCTAGCTGGGCTTTCGCCTTCCTAATTCCCTCCCTGCATGACCTAACGAGGTCCTTGTATTCTTCTTCACTTGCCTGCCCCTTTTTCCAGAGGTGGTAAGTTCTCTTTTTTTCCCCGAGCCTCAGCATAAGCTCCTTGTTGAGCCAGGCCGGCCGTCTTCCCCGCCGGCTCTTCTTACGGCACAGGGGCACTGCCTGCTCCTGCGCCTTCAAGATTTCCTTCTTGAAGAGGGTCCAGCCTTCCTGGGCCCCTTTGCCCTTCAGGACCGTCTCCCAAGGGACCCTCCCGACCAGTGTCCTGAACAGGGCAAAGTCTGCCCTCCGGAAGTCCATGGTAGCGGTATTGCTCACCCGCCTCCTTACTTGGCTAAAAATTGCAAACTCTATCATTTCATGGTCACTAAGCCCAAGACGGCCTCCGACCTTCACTTCTCCCACCAGACCCTCTCTGTTCGTAAACAGCAGGTCAAGCAGGGCACCTTCCCTTGTAGGCTCGCTTACCAGCTGCGTCAGGAAGTTATCTTCGACACACTCCAGGAACCTCCGGGACTGTTTCCTCTTAGCTGTGTTGTACTTCCAGCAGACATCCGGTAAGTTGAAGTCCCCCACAAGAGCAAGGGCTTGCGACTGTGAGACTTCTGCCAGTCGCTTGTAGAACGCTTCATCAGCTTCTACGCCCTGGTCGGGTGGTCTATAACAGACCCCCAGCAGGATATCCGCCTTGTTGGCCTTCCCCCTCATCCTTGCCCATAAGCATTCAACCCCGTCGTGACAATCATCCAGCTCTATACAATCAAAGCACTCCTTGACGTACAGAGCCACCCCACCGCCTCTCCTTCCTTGCCTGTCCCTCCTGAAGAGCTTATAGCCCTCCATCGCAGCACTCCAGCTATGCGAGTCGTCCCACCATGTTTCTGTGAAACAGAAACATTTCAGATTTTGAAAGGGATTTATGTCACACGGTGGCCAGTTATAACGGAGACCTATGCTTACCGGTGCCAAGAACCTGCTGTCCTCTTGGATCATCTGAGTTCCCATTTGCTGGATCTTATACTGCCCTTGTCCCCATAACTTGGCTTTTTCCCCTCAGCAAAAGGGTACTTTAGCTATCGGTTCTCTTATGCCTTTTCTTTGTGTTTAAATTTCCCGGGGAAGCAGATTTCCCAGGTGTTAGATCTTTCCTAAGGTTTCTTTCTTACCTGGCAAAGGATAGGTTTGAGCAGCTAAATCAAAGCTGGAACTGCAATCCAGGGTGTGATCCTGGTCCCGTGAGCATGATGCTGTCCCAGGAGTGCAGGATTTCATCCAGGTCTGTGTCTCACAGATGTCCTTGTTGACAGGAGCATAATAAGTACTTGAATTTGCAAAGTCAAAATTATTTACCCTGTCAGTAACTTACCCTGAGCTTTTTAAGTCTTACTTTCTGGGCTGTATTTATTTATTTCATTTTATGAAAAATGCATTCATACTCAAATGAAATGCAAGTATCCCTTTAGCCCTGCTGCGTAATTTACTTTAATTTGCCTTCCTGCAGAGAGAGGAATTTGCCTTCCTGATTTTGTTTTATTTTATTTTTTTTCGGACAGAAAATTGTCTTTTTGACTGGAGAGATCAAATATATTGGGGTTAACTTGAGGGAAACAACCAAGCTTAGACTAGATGTTCTCGTGTACATGAGGATGTCTACGAAAAGCTAATTGCTAACTTGTGTAACGATGGCATCCAGGGAAAGCCAGCTGGTCCCTGTTGATGTGGCTGCAAGGCTGTTCCTGACATCCTTGCACTGGTGAATGTTAGTGTTTTATCTGTGGGAAGCCATCCTCTCGCTGGGCAGCAGGAGCCCTGGCCTGTCTTCAGCCTCCTCCCCAGGCTGGAAGTATTTAGGAAATACTTTTTCCTTTTTTTTGTGGGTCAAGAGCTCAGAAATACTGATGACATATTTTTAGGGATCAGTAACATATACTGGTCAGCAAATCCATTTTGGTTTTGCTTGACATGCTACATTTTCCTTATGCTACAGGAAGGTTTGCTGGTGTCTGTTATAAAAAGCCAGAATGGAAGAAAGTCCATTTCTGTTGACAGAGATAAATGCTGAGTAACTCTACTGAGGTGTTTTGTTCATCTGGCTTAGACAGATGATCTCATCTCATGTCACCATTGTTATCTGGATTTGCTTTGTGTTTCCACCCGGGAGTTGGGGAGCACTCCTCCCTCCATCTGCAGGAGCCAAGCGCAGGCAGGGCAGGACGGAGAGGGCTCTGGGGAGTGTTGCCCATGCGCCCAACGCATGTGCTGCAGGAGAAAACTGCTCAACTCGTGGTTTAAACCATTTGGGGCCTGAAGTGATTTACTGATTTATTGATGAGATGTAAATAACGGGCGACAGTGAAGCATCAGAGTCGTTATCAGCAACACAACAGGTAAATCCCAGTGCTAGACACTTAGAAAATGTTGATAAGCTCCTACAGATTTCTAAACATCCTTCTGTACCTGATCCCCCCGAGGCCAAATGCTGCACACGCGTGCGCCCAGTCAGTGCACACCCCCTTCTCCACCAGGAGGATGGTTTCCCGTTTGCGGACCCCAGTGCTGGCACCCAGTGCTGGCAGCCTGCTGTCCTGGCAAAGGTATTTTCTTTACAGAGTGATCGCACTCACGGAAGGTTTTTGCATGACATGTTAGTAAGCGCCAGATAAGCTTTTACGTGCTGCTCCTCAGAGCAAGGCTCCAGCCATCAGGCACTGGGCTTCCTGGTCCAGGGAGGTCCCTGGGGCCGGGCCAGCCTCCCGCTTACTGGCGGAGGAGGCTGGGGAGAAGCTCTCTGCTTTCCTGATGACCGGAAGAAAAGTCCTGGAAACGGTGGCAGGGGAGGCAGGTTGGCTGTCTGGCGGGTGCGGGGAGGAAGAGTCTATTCTTCTCTTTTTGCAGGAAAATTTGCTGTCTAGAAGAGGGGTTTGAAGCCTGGGATTTGTATCCTCACAGCAGAGCCTGGACCTGGGTAGGTGCTCAGGGCCGTGTCCGGCTGTGCACGGGTCTGGGAGAGCCGGTCTGCCGGCTGGGTGGTGGCTTACTTGGGAGCGATGGGTGCTGCATTGCTGAATAGAGGGAATAAACCCCCGACGCCTGCTGGGTCCTTCCCCAGGCTGGAGCCATGGCGGTGGGGCTGGAGCCACGCTTTTGGCTGCGCGATTGCTTTCGCAGGGTGTGGGCACAGGGCTGATTACGGCCCCTCTGCCAGCCCTGGCAGCTGCTGGAGCCTCGCTGAGCACGTGGCATGGCAGCAAGCATGGGCAGCCCCAGTGAGCCCCGATGGGGAGCCGGACCCTTCCCTGTGGCGTGCAGGTGCCTCTCTGGTGTCCGCAGATGAGGAAAGCCCAGAGGAAGATGGTGCCCCAGGTCTCCTTTTCAAAATGACTGCTAATTTTGTGTTTTTAATCTGGCAAGGAGTGGGTTCCTTGCAGTGACAGCTCACAGCATCCAAACACTTCCCAGCTGCCCGTGAGATGCTTCCTTGGTGCTTCTTGCTGCCCTGGGAACTGGGAAGTGCATGTTGGCTGCTATGTCCAGAGGGAGCTCCTCGCTCGCTGGAGGCACGGCGGAAAGCTTGGGGACACGGGCAGTTTCCCCAGAGGGTGGTGGAAGCCAGTGGCACCACTGTCCCTTCTCCATCTCCCCTCTCCCTGCAGGCAGGGCAGCCTCGAAGGGAATGAGCCTCCTCCTGTGCCCCAGCCTGCTCTCCCGGCTGTGGGTTGAATTTGAGCTGGGAGTACGGGGGATACAGGCAGTGCCCCAGCACTTTACCTGCTCTGACAAAAGCACAGCTTTGGGTGCTCTAAACCTTGCTGGTGACATGAGGATGTGCCCTGCCTGGGGCTGTGGGCTGTCCCCCGAGACCGCCCTCGCCTACTCCCTGTCCTTCTCCCACCCTCTCCCCCTCCCTCACCGGCTCCTAGGAAGCCTTCAAATAAATCTTGGCATTTTGAAAGGCTGTTTTCTCCCCCAGCCTACGTGTCAGCACTAATCTGGGGACAAACAGCTGCATTTATAAGAAGAAAATAAAGACTCGGCTCCCACTCGGCGGCATAATGCGAGGGGCCGTTCCCGGCATGCTGGGGATGCTGCAGGGATTCTTTACTGGACAAAGAGGCAATTGATGAACTAGGTCATGGCGGGAGGAGATGGTACGTGGGAAAAGCACTGAACAGAGAGGCCTCTGAAAAGGAAACCATTCCCTGTGGAAGAGGCAGCCCCGGGCAGCCTGCCTTGCCCACGGGGACCTGTCGTGCCTGTGCCCTGGTCACCCTGCGGGCAGGAGGGGGTCCACGGTGGCTGGGGATCAGGGCATCCGCCGGTGTGCTGCTCTGCTGAGGAAAGGCTCCTTCTTTTCTTACTGAAGGGTGCTAAAGTGGAGGGAGAGGCTTTCAGAGCCTGCTGGGTAAGCATGTCTCTGGTGGCTCTGCCAGCGAGTGACCGGCTCTCCGAGGTGCGGTTGTGGCTTGTTGTGTTACTGTTTCACCACCCACACAACAGGAGAGGGCAAACCTGTGTCCCAGGACTGGGGGCAGGAGTGGGTAAACCCTGAGAGTGCATCCTGCAAGATGGATGCAATGCTCAGAGCGACCCTTTGCCCTTCCTTCTCCATGTTTCGTTGGCGGCTTGGGGTCAGCAGGATCCGTCAGACCCTGTCAGTGTCCCCTCATGTCCTGCCCAGTCGTGCAGGATGTGGAGTTGCTCCTCTGTGTCTCGATGACCGAGTGTGAGCCCCACTTGCTTGGCCTGGAGCTGCAGCACCTCCTGCGTCTGCCCTCCCGCTCCACGTCTGCCCTCCCGCTCCACAGCCCTGCATGCTGAGCGTGGCCTTGGGCAATAAAAGCCCTTTGCTGCACCCTGCCACCAGCTTGTGCCAGTGCCTTGCCCTGCTGCAGCCGTGCCCCAAGCCCTGCCAACGCTGGGCTGTTTTACACAGCAGAGAGAGAGATCCTTGCAGAATCTGGATGGATCGTCCACGTGGGAAGGTAATGCCTTCAGTGACACAGCCAGAGCACGGTGGCTTTAGCAGCGCTGACTGTGATTGATGTGAGTCCCGTCCCCTGCTTCTGCAGGAGCCTCTTCCCTTGTGCCAGTGCATGGTGCCTGGGTGCAGGCTGGATGGGAGGGGGCCGGGCATGGCTGCATTTCAGGTGGTGCTGGCTGTCAGGAGCAGTGACCGTCCCAAGGCAAAAACCTCCAGGCAGGTCCCTGCAGCTGCATCCCATCATGGGATATTCCTTGGTTGCTTGTCCTTGGGTCAGAGCAGGGGTAAAGCAGTGGCCCTGTAACCTCTTTCATGTGCCCTGCCTGATCTGAGTGCTCACCACCCGTCATGGCCACGGGCTCCCCTGTTCGTGAGCAGTTCTGGGGCTTTGGTCCTGCAGATGTTCGCCATGCAATCAGGTAGGACCCCACGTGTCGTGTTGCTTTTGCTGGGACTGGTGTCCTGCAGTCTGCATGGGACTGTTCTGTGGTGGCAACTTTGGGGTCTGGCTGCTTTCAGAAGTTTGTGCTGTGGTTCTTCTGTGTTGCAGCTCCCTGAGTCTCAGCCTGGAGCTTGCCTGCTGTTTGCATTGGGGATCCCTGTGATGGGGTGGCTGGTGCAAATATTTTATGCACATTTCAGTCCAGATTTTGCCTCACTCTGTAGAAGCAAAGTAGCCATGAAATAATCCACGGGATCAAGGGATGCTGATACAGCGTCTTGTTTGGTGCAAGACCTAGGACAGAAACTTAGGGAGGGCAGAGCTTACCTTTGCCTCAGCTGGAAACGTTGAAGAGTTACCCTTTGTTGACAGTTGTCTCATCTGCTTACAGTCTGGCAAAGCAGCTCGCCAGGCCCCAGGAATCTGAACGCATGCTGTGAGTAGAAAGTGCTCAGACAGCTTCTGTCACGTACCAATGGTTGTTTACACCCAGAAATAGGTGCCTTACTCGCTTTGCTCAGGGTGTCAGAAGCCCATTTTCCACTGGATTTGCCTCCCCTGCATTTTTGGAAATAACTAGAGGCAAGTAATGCCGGAGAAGGGGAAGACTGGCATATGGCTTTGGAGGAGTGTGAGTCTGGTGCTATAAAAGGCAGAAAGGGGAATGGAGAGAGGGGACTGGAGAGGGAAGTGTGAGAATCAGAGCAGTGGAAAAGAAAGACAATCTAGCAGAGGCACTTGGGGCTTGGAGTCAAATTTGGGATACACAGACAGGAGGAGGGTTGCTGGGGCATTTCCTTGTTCTGTGATTCTCTAGGGCTTATAATGAACTGTAGGCACCTGCCAAGTGCGGATCCTTTTAAGATTGAGTGTTTCCTGCTAGCACACTCAAGCCATGACCCTCTGTCTGCAATAGTAGCTAAGCCCTGTTTAGAGCTTTGGGGTAATGGATGTGGTATTAGTATGTGGCTCGTGACCTATGCTAAAAGCCCAATTTAGACACAGTGGCTTTTAACCCAACATAAGCTGGCTGAGCCAGACGGAGTCCCCCGGACTTTTCCTGGGCTTCACTATCATGTGTTGAAGGTGATGCATCCTATCTATCGTAAACCTTTAGAAGATATAAGTGAATATATGCTAATTTGACATCTTTATGTCCTAGTCTAAAGAAGTCCGAATACAACCTGCGTAAGGCAGACCTAAGCCCAGGGTGACTTAACCAGGAGACAGTGCCTGTGGGTGCTTCCCAGTGCAACATGTGCTGCAGGGTCCATCATCCTGGTGCCTTGTCTCCTCTCCCTCTGTTCCTGAGGCTTCGTCCAGTCCTGATCTCTAGTGCAGGTATTTGTTTGATGTCCAAATGCCTCTCTTGGCTCACTGTGAAATACACTGTGTTTTAGCTGCTGCCCCCATGATGTGCGAGGCAGGGCTGATCGCACCAGAGCCCTCCGGCCCCATGCAGTACTATGGTGAATCGTCCGACACCTACTACCACGTGGACCGCTGGCAGAGGCTGCGCACAGCTGTCAGGAAGCTGGAGTTCTGGGAAAACTTCAATGCCGAGCTGATAGGCAGCGGCTTCTTCTCCAAGGTCTACAAGGTAAACCGACATGCAGGCAGCCCGTGACCTGTGTGAGAGTAGCTGAGCAGTTGCTGAGGCTGTGCAGATGGTGTCTCACCTGAGGAAGCTGTCCCTGAGCTTATTTCCTTGTCTTCATCCCTCCCAGCTCACTCTGGCAGGTTGGATGGGGTGAGGGAGGAAAGGACACCCCCCTTGGCGCACCCTTTGATGCACATCTCCCCTTTCATAGTGAAAAAGGAGATGGAAGGACTCAATCAATCAATGTTTGTTGATACTGTCATCCAGCCATACAAGAAGCTTGTCAGGGAGCTAAACTGGGTATTGGATGAGATTAGGGGGTATTTATGCTCTGTGCAGGTTTTGTTGTCAAAACTGTAGCAAAATATATAGAGAAAAAGAATGTAAAATTAAGCTGTGTGTGTCTCCCAGAATACCTGCCACCCACACCCCGTGGAGACACCAGCGCTGTCACCCCTCTCTGGCTGCTGCTCCGCGTTATGGTGATGCTGGGGAAGAGCAGGGGACCTGGGGCACAGTTGGGCTGGGACAGGCTGCTGGTCCATCCACTTCTGCCTCTGCTGCCTTTATGTCAGGAGACCCCTGGCTCCCTGCAAGCCAGTGCATGATGCGGACGGTGTGTCACCGAAGCAAAACTGCTTTTCTCACTGGGGCTGTTGTGAGTCACTCCCTGCACCAAGCTCCACTGGCGTGGGAGGTTGTTTAACCCTCTCTGAGCAAGCACAGGATCTGGGGTGCTGCTAGCTTTGCTCCCCCTCCAATGCTGTTCCTCAGCCTGGGAGTGCCACTGCTTATTTGGGCGGAGTGGATGGGACTTGGGGCTCTTTCCCTGCAGCCCTTGGTGATCACTGCTCTATGAACAGCAAAGCGAAAGGAGGTGCTTTGTATTAGGAAGTGAGACTCAGCCTTCATCTCTGAGAGCAGATGCCACGTTGCTTTGCAGTGTGTCCAGGTTTGCCTACCTTATCTCTCCTCTCAGCAGCCCTTCAGAACGTGGTTGCTGACACAGACCCAGTGGAAACAAATTGGGCTTGACCCTACCATTGCCTTCAGCTCCTTAACTTGACCAGCCCCGTGATAAACATCATGACTGCACATTTCTCCTGGGCCAGCGTAAAATGATTCTGCCAGAGGAGTATTCTGACATATTCTGGGTGAGAACCCTGACTGGTGTAAGCACATGTGGCCAGTTGAAACTAATGGAGCCAGGCTGGCAGGATCTGGCCATGGAACTGCAGAAAATACACAAGTTGGATAGATAAACGCATGTTGCTTTCTCAAGGCTCTGTCTCCTCCTTTACTACATCTGGGCTTGGTGCTGTGAAAAAGCCTTTGGGTGAACTTCAGGTCTGGGGACACTGCACTGAAGCTGTTCAAAGGGTCCAGCCAAAGGTCTATGGCAGCTCTTTGCAGACTGGAGCAATATATGACAAATATCTCTCCCGACCACAGCCTCCCTCTAGTAATTGCTTTCCCCACCTACACAGCGTGCTGTTGCCATCATTTTCTCTTTCCTTTATCTAGCAGATTTTCATAGTAACAGTTGCTGTTTCCTCCGTGCATGACATTTTCCTCCTGCCCTGGCAGTGAATGAAATTCCAGCAGTAGGCAGGCTGGAGACACGGATCTTGAATGAAAATGAAATAACTGCTTGAAGTAGAAGCAGAAAAAGAAATGTAAAAAAAAAAAGAAGTTTGAATGAAATGCTGTGGGTCAAATAGTCAGAAGACAGTGGAGGAGGACTTGGGACAGGGACAGTCCTTTGTGGGGACTTGACATTTGTCTGGGGACTCGAGCGCAACTGCAACTGAGTGCTCTGATGACTCGTGGTCCTCTTGGGTCAGCCAGTCCCCTATGGACTCCTAGCCCTGGACAGCGGCACTCTTGCTGCGAAGCATCACTGGCAGTGGTCCTTTGAAGCTCTTTGCCAACAGATGCTGTCTTCCAAAGCACTCCCGCAGCAAGGACATAGACTCCCTAAAGTGCTGGCGCTGCCTGTGCTGGCTGCCTGTTGCTTTTGCCATCCTTTGTCCTTCGGTTAAGCCCATTCTCAGGAGTTGTTATATGTGGGTTGGCTGAGGAAGGAGGATTCACTTGGTTCTACTTGGTGACTCAGACTCAAGAGGTCTGGGCACAGCCTTCTGCTCTGCGGGTTATGTATTGCATGACCTGAGCACAAGCTAATTTCCCTCTTTTTCTGCCTTAATTTTCTGATGTGCAATAAAGAGCTATTCAGGTATGAGTTTCTCTCAGGGAAAGCATAAAGCTTCTTTCATTGGCAGCTCTCTCATATATAGGGGTCTGAGGTGTTCAAAAGCAGGAGAGAAATGCAACATTACTACTTTTTTTCTGAGGCTGGTTTAAGGCATTGCCCAAAAAGAGTCTCTGAGCAACCTGTGTCTCTGTTGGCCCTCAAAAAGCTTCATACACGTTAGGAAGCACAGTCCCACTCCCTGTCTTTCTGCAACTTTGCAGTGCCAGATTTTCACCTTTATTTCTCCACTCGAGGCTGACACCAGATCTGCACTTCCCTGGTTCTCATACTGATCCAGGGCAAAACTGGGCACTTCGCATGATTCAGAGTGGACCAAGGGCAGCTCCAGGCTGGCCAGAGCAAAGTCTTGGGGCCCGTGGTCTTGGAAGAGGCCTTCTGAGCCCATTACCTTTGCCTGTCTCTCCCACTATTTTTTTGGGGTGTGGGTCTAGCCTTGCTTTTCGGTCATTTCTTCTCCAGACCGGGCTGGACTTCGCATTGCCCTGTGGACAGGAACCCCTCCAGCGCTCACCGACTCCAGCAGCCCAGGCAGTGTTTGTGAACTCTGCTGGTGTCCAGCTGGGACATGCAACCTCGCCTGGAAGCTCAGTGTAGCTCAGTGTCTCCACCAGAGTTTGTGCAGAGCTAATAGGTCTCACTGAAACTCAGTATTAGCTCTTCTAAAAGTTTTTCAGCTCTTCCGGATTTCAGCTGCTCCCTGTACTCTGTCCTGGGCATAAGGGCACTCACAGTCTTTGGGCAAAGATGATCGATAGCGTCTCTTATATTTACATCTGTGCAATTACATTTAATAATCAGTTACATCTGATTAGTGATCCACAGTCTGTGGTTATGAAGTCCCATCAAGTGAGCGTGTCAAGAGCCCTGGCTTCCTTATGACCTGCTGGAGTAGAGAGGCAGATTTATTCCAGCGCTAACATGGGCTGTCAGATTGCGTTCCTTCAGAAAGGAAGCAGCGGTTCATGTTGCTCCCAAGGCAGTTTGTTTTGTGACCCTGATTATAATGAACCTCTCTCTCCTTCTAGCCCAGCTAGGTCTTACATGCAGCTCTTTGTTCTCCTCACCTGGGCTAGTAACCTTATCTGTAAAGTGACCATCACAGAGAGCAGTGGGTGACACTTTGGGATGCAGAGTGCTGCTCTTAAGCCAGCTCGTGCTGTGTCTAAACTACTTTTCCCTTAAAACAAACAAACAAAACCCCACAAACCTCAAAATGAGAGAAAATTAAACATGTGGCTGGATTCTCTGCTAGCCCTGGGGGAGCTGTCAGGAGATCAGTGGGGGCCACATTTGATACATGAGTCTCCTTAAAAGAGATGTTAATTGAGGATGGAAATGTTAAAGTGCCACAATGCTCCGTGATGTGGTAGGGAAACTGCTGTTTGGATCATCAACCCAGATAACATGAGCTGCAGTGCAGGGGCCCTGGATCGTCCTGTTGGGGTTGAGAGCCAGGGCATCCCTGCATGTCCAGTAGCCTGCATGAAACCCCCGCATTCAGTACTGCCCAACCCTGGTGCCTCCACAGGGGACAGCAAATTTCTTCCTAAAAATGCCTGCGCAGTCTGTTCAGTGTTGTAAGGTTGGGGAAGAGCATTTTGTTTTCTGCTCTTTAGCTTCCAGTAGCCCTGCCCAGGGGAAGCCCTAGGAATGAAATGTCTGGTGGTAAAATCCATAGCAGAGGTTCAGGTTAGCACTTGGCTGGGAAGCAGACACAGGACCTCCATCCTGGGATGCAGGGGAGAGACGAGCTGGCTTTCTTCATTGTGTCTGTCTGGCAGAGCCTGAATGGAGGGGGCCTATCCATGGGCAGGGGTGCAGGAGGAACTGGGGGTGAGGAGTGTGGCCAGCAGCCTCGTACAGTGATCAGACCCAGGTAGGAAGGAGGGATGGAGATGTGGGGCAGGCTGTGGTTGGGAAGGGACATTGAATGCAAGGCATTGGAGGGGAGAAGGTCAGCTCTGCAGTAACCCAGTGTGAGCTGAGAAACTGCTCCAGCCCAAGAAACACACAAATTTTGGCAGAGAAATAGTGTTGTGATGGGGACAGGAGGGACCTAGCTGTGCCCAGCCACCCAGGCAGGCATCACTGGAGTGGAACTTATGTGGAAGGGACAGCACCTTGCACTTGTGCAAATGACTGTGCAAAGCTCTGGGCAGCAGGGAAATGACATTCAGGCCTTTGGTTGGGAAGGGATGCTGTTGTCCAGAGGGGCTGGCAGACCTCTGGAAGCTAAGAGATATCCTGCTCCAATCTTGACTCCAGGTGACCCAGGCTGCTGCTTGTAAAGTGATGGTGGTGAAGATCTACAAGAACGATGTGGACCAAGAGGTGATTGTGCGTGAGATCAGCCTGCTGCAGAAGCTGTCCCACCCCAACATCGTCAGGTGGGCACGTTCTCTGGCCATGAGCAGTGGGCACTGGCAGGGGCCAGAGTTGGCTTGGTGTCTCTAAGGCAGTTCTGCAATAAGGGATTGAGCTGAACTTTGATGGCTTCTTTTCTTTTTATTTGGTGTGTTCTTCTGCTTAGGTACCTTGGGATATGTGTGAAGGATGACAAGCTGTACCCCATTCTCGAGGTAAAGGTTTCTTGCTTGTAACTGTGCTGTGGGCAGGCAAGGACCCAGCAGTACTTTGGCAGGGAAGATGGCAGATATCCTGTAACGCATATCTATGCCTCTCTGATTCCTGCACCTGTGAATGGCTCTGGACTAGCAAGATTGCCTTGAAGGGGCTTCTGGTCCTTTCTGCCCCACAGCTGGTCACAGTTGGAGTGGGGCACAGTCAGTGCAGGGCCATGAGATTTAGGCAGGATAGCCAGAAGGTGTTTCAGGTTGGCTTGGTACCACCAAGGGGCCGGAATGGGCCAGCGGTGGGGAGAAGAGGAGCCAGGGATGGAGGGCAGGAGTAGAAAGTAAAGCAGGCGGAGAGTGGCAGGACCTCCAGGGTGGCTCTGCCATGGTGGTGTGGTCTAATGGAAAAGCCTGGGCTGGTGCCGGGGAGGTCTCACCTCGTTCCTACGCTGTCGGTGGCAGAAGGTGTTGACTGAGCTGCTGCCAGGCTTTTTGCCTCTAGTTCGCTGCCCGTGAGTGAGGACCACGCTAGCTTATACAGCCATCCCTGCAGTGGGGCAGAGCCCAGAGACCGTCAGTGACTTGCTGTGCCAGGAGGGGTATTTGCACCATACCACACACAGGGGCCCCTGCATGCAATGGCATTCCCAACCTCCATCCCAAAGGAAGGGCTCGCGGGTTGGTGAGGGAGGGTTCAGCCCCTGGGAAGCTCCAGGGGAGCCTGTGCCCAGCCACACAGCCACCTGCTTTTTTGTCTCTGTTCACAGTACGTGAATGGGGGTTGCCTGGAGGAGCTCCTGGCCAGCAAAGACATTGCTTTGACGTGGAAGGAAAAAGTGGACTTAGCTTCTGACATCACCAGAGGCATGATCTACCTGCACTCGAAGAACATCTACCATCGAGATCTCAACTCCAAGGTACGCATCTGGAAAGGGGACATCATCCTCGGATTGCTGAAGGCGACTGTGTTAGGGGACCGTACAGGGACCGCTTAGGGCTGTAACCAGAAGGCCTCAGGCCTCATGCTGGTCCTCTGCTCCATGCTAATCCCTCTGCAGGCAAGGAAGCTTTCTTGATAAAACTTGTCATTACATTGCATTCATCGCTTGCCAAGCAGGAGACCCAGACAGAGATAAAAATATATTGCTCCTAGTGCTGTTGCTGTCAGAAAAGAAAGCAGGTGGAAATGTGTGCAGGATTGCACATGGTTTTCTTTGCTTACGGTTGCAGGAGAAACTCTACCAGATTTAGAGACTTCCTTTCCTGCTCACAGCAAGGAGGAAGCTGTTGCTAACGGGAGCTGGTGATGGGCTCTGGGAGTGAGTGCCGTGTGAGATGGTCCCTGTCTGTGTGCAGAGCACCAGCGGAGCTCAGGAGGTATGTGCCTCCTCACTCAAGTGCAGGGAAATTGCTCTTCCTTGATCCAAAGGGTCCAAGTCACCAGTTTTAGGATGGTCACCTCCATGGGTTTCACACCCTGGCAGTGTGCTGGCTGTGAAGGCTGGCATCTGGAGACAGGCTTTGGGTGTAATGCAAAGACAGATCATGTTCCTGGTGTATTGGCCCTCTGGCTGGGAGGCTGCTTTCCTCAGCGTGGGCTCAGGCTGCTTGATGGGGGCAGGAACAGCACTGGGGCTTTGCCATTCTCAGGTTTGTCCATGGGGACAGGCTTTGATGTCTGTTCCTCTGCCGCTGGTATGGCAGTAGGAACATGGTGGGGCAGTGCCTTGTTGATCTCTCTTGGGCAAAACTATTCAAACCTCAGGTGGATCTGCAGCATGTCCGTGGTATCACAGGAAACATGAGCTGAGGGGTTCGCCACCAGCCTGGACCATATCTGTGTCAGCTGATGCCAGAGGCTGGCTTGGTGATTCATGGAAATGGAGCCTGCAGGTCCTTGCAGTTGATGCTGGTTGGTGGTGTATCTCTTACAAGCCTTTTTTTTGTTGGTGCTCTGTGAGCTTTTTAAGAGAAACTTGAAATACTGATGAAGGTTGGCAGTGTGGAAGCCAGTCAAGCATTACAGTCTTAAAAGACATCAGCACAGGAATGAAACTCACCTTTGTAATCTCAGGCTGTTTACCTGGCTCAGTTACTAACCACGAAATCGCAAACAGCAGGCAAGGACAAGGCAAGAACCTGGTTCACTCTGACCACAGGTTTCTTGGCCAGTGTACTCTGAAGTCAGGTGAGATGTAATATCCTATTTGGTGGTGACTGTTGAGCTCAGCAGTTTTCCAGACCTGCTTGTGGAAAGTTAGCGAGTGCTGGAGGTTCCTGCCTGTCCCTTCTGGCTTGCTGCGGTGGTTCAACCCTGAAAGAGGTTCGTTCTTCCCAAGGGAAACCTAGGAAACCTGCGGTGATGATGGCTGAAGATCTGGGACAGAAGTGTGTATGTGCTCACTTGAAATCTAGTTGTTAGTGAGAGCCATCTGGAGAAGGAGCCTGTCATTTCTGTTAGTTCCCTGGGAGCAGATGTTGAGGAGGAAATCCTGGGGAACTGAACAGGCTGAAACCGCTGGGATTTTGAGAAACCTTAAGATAATTTTATAGGAATTTGTCCAGAAAGCTGTGTTAGGGATGTGTAGCCATGGGCAGTGAGAAGGGTTGTGGCTGTGATCCTGCCTGCCTTCGGCTGAACAGTGAACAGGGTCGACATGCACATTTCGAGGTCTCTTTCAGATAAAAGGATGTGGATCATCATGTCTGTTGAACAGCTTTTTCAAAGGACTTTTTCTGGCTTCAGGTGCGATCAATCCATCCCTAATCTGCCCCGCACACTCCGCGTGTGCTGCCAGGAGGCAGGTCTCTGGCGAGGGGAGAGCCTGTAATGGCGAGGTGGGGCTGAGGGCCAGTGAGGTGCTGCTCAGGGAAGTGTCCAGGCCCTTCCTCGCCAGGCGTCTCATGCTGTACCCCATGGGCTTCTTTCAGAACTGCCTCATTCGAGTGACGCCGCGGGGCCGCGAGGCGCTGGTGACTGACTTCGGGCTGGCCAGGGAAGTGGTGGAGCTGCCTGTGAAGGATGTGGAGAGGAAGCTGTCTCTGGTGGGCTCTGCTTTCTGGATGGCTCCTGAGATGCTCCGGGGAGAGCCCTATGACCGGAAGGTATGGCACTGCTTTGCAGCTCCTTGTTCATCCTCAGAGCTCCCGAGCGAGTGTGGAGGATGTCTCCTCTGCTTGCTGGTGACATGTCCCAACAGCAGAGGAGCCCTTCCCTCCTTCCCCGGGAAACATTGCCCTGCTACCTGGACCTTTGCTCAGTAATGCTCTGCTCAGCAACTTGGAAGTTCCTTATGTGGCCTTGTTCAGTTAAACTTTTAGGGAAATGGATTGCTGCCATGGACAAATACAGTGAAGCTTCTCTGAGAAAGATGCTTGATGAGTTACAGCCCAATGAACCTGTTGCAGGATCTGTGGGGGGTGCCAAGCTGTGGTAGACCAGACACATTGAACAAGAGCACGGGGCCAGGCTTCCTGAAGATGAGGTGGGAATCCAAGTGGGGCTGTGGTGTTTCTGGGTGGATTCAGAAGCCCAGAAGAACTTTAGGGGTTTGCTGCCTCCATCTCCAATGGGCTTTTTTGATGGGCTTTTGCATAACTAATGGAAGGACCTTGTCGTTGGTACTCCCCTTTCTCATGCTTTGCTTCTGTGCATGCCCTGTCCCACCTCCCGCTCTCCCAACCCTCCTGCAGGTGGACGTGTTTTCCTTTGGCATTGTCCTCTGTGAAATCCTGGGCAGGATCCCAGCTGACCCCGAAGTGCTTCCCAGGACTCAGGTAATGATTCCTGCGGCCAAATCTAATGGTGTTTTCTCCATGGTACCAGATTATGGCTTCTCTCTGGACCAGACAGACCTGTACACATGTGTATGTGTTCACACTCAGGTTTCTCTCTAGAGGTTTTTCCGTGAGAAAATCGGGTCTCAAAATTTTCAGTGCACAAGAGTTCAGTGCAAAAAGTTTGAAAACTTTTTTTAGATCAACAATTTGAAATTAAGTACTCCTGTTTAAAGACCTTAATTCCAAACACTTCATTTCGCTTTGGCATTTCAACTTCTCCATTGAAGTGACAGGTTAAACACAACTTTCATCACAAACTTTTATTTTCAAATACGTTGCACTTAATACACAGTTCATGTGGAAATAGTGGGCTTCCCTAAAAACATGGCCTTTTTTGTTTCAGCCTTTGCAACATTTCCCTTCCACAAAGTGGGAAGGGAAAGTTTATCCTGAAGAGGGATGAAAAATCCAGCAGGAAAACAGCAAATTGCTGCTTTCCATGGAGCAATGCAAAGAACCTGCAGTGACCAGAGATTATTCCATGTTTCTGTGAGACTGAACAGGAACTAACACACTCCATCTGTGTTCACAAGATGAAAGAGAATTACGTATCAGAGACTCTGAAGTCTGGAGGGACAAAACTGTAGTTGTGGAAACAGCTGGCTGGACCCCTTCGACTCTCAGTTGCTGTTGGGAGACCAAATTATCTGCAGTTCCTGTCCTCAGCAGCCATCGCTCAGCACCTGGTGCTGTTTCCTCTACTGGTTTCTGCCTTTGTGGCTCTTGTTGCCTTAGTCGGAGCTTTTCCAAGAGGACACATACTGCTCTGCAGGGATAGCACAGAGCAAGCAGGACAATGCTGCAGTCTCCCAGCCCTGCTAATGATTTACCATCTGTGCAGTCCTGCCAGAGCTGATGTTGCCCCGGTACCTTGGCATAGCCATCAGTAAAATAGCTGTGAAGGAGACCCTAAAAGCTTTAAACCATGAGCTTTTTGTGCTTTGACACCTTGAGAAGGATGAAGAGCTTTTAAATGACTTTATAGCTGAAGTCTTTTCTATGTACTCTTCCCCCTCTTCACAGGATTATGGCTTGGATGTTGCTGCCTTCCAAGGGATGATCAGCGAATGCCCCAAGCAGGTGGTGGACATCGCTGCTAGCTGCTGTCGGGTGAGATTCTTGCTTTTTTTGCTTTTTTTCTTTGGTTTTATTGGATTTGTATCACACTTGTATGACAGAGACCAAAATTATTGTGAACCCTGGAGACCTTGAATCTGCTGCTCTCAGTGCTGGCACACAGGGCTCTGCCACTTGACCTGTGACGTGATGAGATCTTCCTGGGCCAGTAGTATGCTTTCACCTACCGTGCAGTTTTGCCCCTAGGAGAAGTGTTTAGTTTGTGCATTACAGCCCAAAACATCCCAAGGTCCTGCCTGTTCCCATGCATGTTGACCCCAGAGTGGGAAGCAGGTTGGTGATGATGTCTAATTCCTCCTTAAGCCAGGCTGCAGGCAGAGGCACCCAGCTGATCCTCTCTGGAGAGCGCTGCCTCGCTGTTGCCAGCCCTGCCGTTACAGATATCATCAGAGCATAGTTCTCTAACCTTTCTTGTTTTAGCATAAAAGGTAATGGTGAAAGCTGGGGGGCCTTCCCATGCTGCCCAAAGCCTCGGGAGGCAAAGCAGAGAGAAAGCAAGATCTCTGAAAGGAAGCGAAAACCAAAGGCAGTAATCAGGCAGAGAGTGGAGAAGCTGGGTGATCATAATGCACCTGATTGCTAGGAGCTCAAGGCAGCAAATGGAAGTAAATCCTTGCATGGGTCCCGAGGACGTGTGAATAACTTGCCCTGAATCAGAGGAGTGATTCACATTGGCAACTGGCTTAGATTTATGTGTGTTCAGATCTTGTATCTCTGACGAGCAGCTTCCTAATGCAAGTTGATACACTAACGTGCTTCTGCCAGAAATGGCCCTTGGGGATGTTCTTCTCTACCCTTGTGCGATGTGCAGGTTTGGGGACTTTCTGGAGCAGTCCCCAGGCTGGCTCCGCGGGGTCAGGCACAAAGGGCAGCCCCAGGATGGCACGGTGGGGGTGCGGGATGGGGGTGCCCTGGGCTATGTCGCTCACTTTGGGTACACCTGATCAGGCACTGGGAGGACTGGGGGATTACAGCCCACTGAGGATGAGCTGCATCAGGGAGACAAGACAATTAGATCCTGAGTGTCATGAAGAAGCTCAGGGAACGATACATCTCCCTCCTGATACCTACCTGCAGCCTTTCCCTGCACAACACCTGCCCCTGCACCATCTGGGTGGGTTTTAGGATAAGCAGTTCCCACACCCTGTCCAGGCTGGGGTATGTCAGGCTGGTTTTCGGCATCTCGCTGCCTTTGCTTGAGCTGTACCACACCATGGGACCTGTCCTACAGCTGCTCGTTTGCAGCAGCCCAGGCCTGGATCACCAAGTGGTGATGCCAGAAGGCTCCACCGGCAGGCGTGTGACCCAGACCAGTGCTTGTGATGGATGGTTGCCGTTGCCTAGCCTTGGGGGACCCAGCAGAGCTGCTGCAGAGCACCCACCTCCTGTCCGGGGTGTCCTCTTCAGCTTTCCCTTCTCGTTCCAGGTGGAAGCATTTAAAAGGCCGTCTTTCTCCGAAATCCTGGATGAGTTGGAGGATGTCGCCGAGAGCCTGGAGCCTAGGAGGGACAATCAACTTTTGGGCTGAGCTACCTGCCTCCTGTGAGGCTTGGCAGAGAATCGCCCAAACTGTAAATTAACTGTCTGGGGGGTCAGGAAGGGAAGAGCTAAGTGATGCACTGCTGTTTATTTAATCATAGTCTTGGTCTCTAATTTCTTGGATGGAAAACATGGTTAAAAATGGAGAAAGGACTTACCAAGGGTATATTTTTCCTAGCTAAGGTTTTTAACAGATGTAATTAGGACACCGAGCAGCCTTTGTCTGTTTGCTTGTTAAAAGCAAAAGGTCCTGAGGGACCTGAATTCCCTTGAGGATGCTTTCCAAATCCCCGACAGAAGCATCATCCTCTCCTGCTTCCCCGTGCCCCCTGGACCCAGGGTCTTCCCCTTCTCCATCCCCATGGCCTTGGGGAATCGTCTCTCAGGGGGCTGGGGTCAGTGCGGTGTGAAGGAGAGGGGCTTTGGGGTGCTTGGTGAGCCTCGAGGTCACCTTATATTTTAAAGCCTTAAAGCACCCAGCTGGAAGCCTTGCAGGAATAGGTATGCTCTGTAAGGTCTCTGGCTGGGTCTCCCGGCATTGTGCTTGGAGCGCACCAGGCCTGGAGGCATCCGGCAAGGTTTTGGAGAGTCAGCCAGGGCCACCCATGGGGTGCTGACCTGTGCTGGCTGAGGTGGTGGGGAGGGTGTGCCTTATTGAGATACGAACTAACCGACTAATATCTCCTCTCAGAAAAGCTTTGTCAGACACATGTCCCAGCATCACAGCAGTCTGGATTTCTCCCCGCCGCCCTCAACTGGGGCTCAAAGATGGAGGGGTCTGCCTTCCCCCTTCTCGTCCTACTGCAAACATGGCGATGAGCACAATCCAACAGCTTGTGAGGCTGAAACAGGGGAGAGCTGGGTCCAGCATCATCCAGCATCTCACCCATTTCTCTGCCTGGCCCAGCACCCATCGCCTCCTCGGTGATGTGGAACACCCTCACGGGCTCCAGGGCTCAGGCAGCCAGGAAAGGACTTTGTTTTGAAACCGTGTTTTCTTCTGTGGCCAGAGGAGGGTGCTGGGGCTGCAGATCCAAACCAGTGGTGGAAAGAATAATGGCTAGAAATGGCCTGGCATTGCAAATTAAGAGAAACAGATGAGCAGTTCAGTCCCTGCCCCCAGATCAGCTGATTGCTGGGCCATTGGTCTGAAAGACATGTTCTGCTGGGACCAAAATGTTTGTGGGTGTAAATAGGTGTAATGTCTGTATAGTGGTGGAGCTGTGGCTCTGTTCTTGTAGACTGTAAGCTCGTGGAGCAAGGATCATGCATCTGTCCACCAAAAAATATTTGTACAATGTTTAGCCCAATGGGCCTTCAATGTACGCCTTGAAGGCTGTTGTCCCACATAGTGGAAGACCTACCCGGGGGCCTCATTTCAAGCTCTTGGAGCTGGATTTGGTGTCATATGCAGTCCAACGTCTCTGTGCTGTGGTACCTGCACAAGGGAGTGTCAGTCGTGTGCTGGGACAGAGACGTAGTGGAGAAGCGTCGTGCATTTTCACCAGGGATCATAAGAAATCGGGAGCTGGCATTAAATGCATTGAATGGCACCAGGGTCACCAGCTCAGCCACATCTCCAAGGGACATCTGCAGCTCCTCATTCCCCAGAGGTGCTATTGTACTTTTGTGGGATGCTGACTTACTTGCACAAGAAACCTCCTGCTCAACAGTAAACTGCCCAGCAAATACCTTCATACCAGCTGGATGTGCCAGCAGGGGGGAAGGAAAGCCTCGAGAAATAGAAGGCTGAAAATAAGGGAAGCTTTTCAACCTGGAAGAGGGAGAGTGGCCACTTTTTGACTGGTACCAGTTTGGGGACTTTAGACCAGTGGAGTGAAATGGACTGCAACAGCAGTACAAACAGCACTGATATATGTGTGTGTCTTCAGTGAAAGCCAGCCACCACCAGTGTCACAGCAACGTGTTGGCTGAAAATCACAGGGTGTATATTTGGCTGCCAGGAGATGGACCTGAGGAGCTAACTGCAACCTCCTAAGGCTTCCCAGGCTCTCCTGGGCTCTTCTTCCATAGAGGAATAGGCTTGAGAATGAGGAATCCAACAGTATGTGCTAATACTCAAAGCATTAAGGATACAAAACTTTTTCCAAAGGCCACTGTGGATGAAGGACAGCTGTCCGCCTTGGCTCAATCCCTGGCTGGATGCATTGCTTTCACAAAGCCTTTCCCCAGCCTTCCCCATGCTGCCTGGTCTGCCAAGCTGGAGTCTGTCCTTCCTCTGCCAGCCCCGCACAAGAGTAGACTAAAGGAAGATCCCTCAACATACCGATCCCTCAAATGGCCTGTTATGGCGTGAAGGTGTCTTGTTCCAGGGGCACTTCCCTGCAGGGCTGCTCCCGTGCTGGCCACCCCCTTCCTAGGACCAGCAAGTCTTGGTGCTGGTGGTGCCCTACTGCAGACTGGGCTGATCCTTCCTCCAGCCATACATCTGACCCTGGTCCTGCAGAGCAACAACCGTGGGGCTGGGATACAGTAGAAAAGGCATGTGGAGTTGTGTATACTTTGGTGATGCTGTTGTATGAAGGAAGATCTTTTGGTTTTACTTATCTGCTTGGGAGTAAGAAGCCTGCTCAAGGATTAAACAGATCCAGGGGGGATATTTTCTGCACAGAGGATAGCATTCGCCAGCACGGTCTGAGCTGCGATGGATCAGAACTGTGTTTCTTCTGGGCTTGCCATGTGCCCCATCCACTCTCATGGTGAGGCCACATGCTGGATCTCAGGTGACTGAAGGATATCGGGTCCTTGCTAGGAGGACCTTTGGTGCCTGCTGCAGGGGCAGGTGGGACCGAGGCTGTCTGCAGGCACCATGTGGACTGGAAAAGCCAGTGTTGGACGTCTACAGAGAACAGAGGTGGTCTGGGAATTTGTCTGGTGCATCTCGTGGACCAAGAGTTTCTCTTCGCTGGTGAGAGCTGGAGGGAGAGGCACGCATGGGAAACCTGCTGAGATGCCCTCCAAGTACGAGCCCCTCTGTGGGGAGTGCAGGGCCTGGCTTCCCTATGCCAGTCTGATGCAAAGTCCAGGTCAGTGGTTGTATTTCATGTCTCAGAGTCCTGGCACCGAACTGAAGCAACTGCGATGGTGGGTGGAGGGTCTGGGTGGTGCAGCAGGCTTGCCGTTGCTGGACCTGACCAGGAGCTGCCTCCTCTGCCTCTCTTCCTTCTGTTGTCCGCTTGTTCCACAGACCTGGCCACGTGTTCCCGCATACTCCGTTGTGTCTGTTTGTTTGTTTTTATAAATGCTATTTGGGAATAAAGTCTAGTGGTTCTTTTCCACATCAGCACTGGCTGCTGTGTTTCATCATCCTGGGTCTGCTGAATGGTGCTGCTGAAGTGCCCTGATTCCAAGCATAGGCACCAAACACAACTAAATGAACAGCTTCATGCTCTATCAGCATAGCTGGTATAATAAACCTTTAGTTAAAAGCAATTTACAGAAGAGTATTACCTATGAGAGAGTGGTATTTTGAGTCCATTGCCCCCCTGTGCCCTCGGTTATGGCAGGGTCAGCTGGTGTCTTAAGTCACCCCTTCACTTTGGTTGGGTGGGCACAAGGTAACAGCAGCAGCACAAGCATAGTGCAAAGGGTGTTGGATTCATCTTTTCCACCCCAGCAGCCCATAAGCCAAAAGGACCAAGGCACAGTGAAGTTATTTCCCTTCCCCAGCTGCAGCTTGTTTTATGCTGACCTATACAGGGCATTAGTTACTCTTCAGATGCAACCCTCTCACACCTTGGAAAATCGGAGGAAGGTGTTCACTATGCCAGGACCACCGGGTCTGCTGTATCCAAACACAAATCATAGAGCAGTGCTGAAACTCAGTTCTCTGAGCTCCTCACATGATAGTCATCAGTTAGGTAGGAAGAAGACCTGTCTTTCTGAAGTCCAGTTTCTTGAAGTCAGTCAGCTTTCAGATTTACAGGTGTGAAATCTCTGGGCACTTGCATGTGTCCAAAGTGCTGTGTTCCTCCCTGGGAGAGCCTCTATGCAGCCGTTGGAGGCTGGCAGTAATCCCATGGGTGGTTTGGACTGCTGGGTCTTCCCACGTCCCAGACAAGGCAGGAGGGTATCGCTGGAGGCAGCCCTGATCTGGCCAGGAGGCTGGCCTGGGTGAGACCTGAGAGGAGTAGTTTGGCCCTGCTTTTGCTTTCACATGGCTATGCATCAACAAACCATCAGAGATGCTTCCAGCCTCTCATCCAGGCTCCCTGATATGGCAGAAACGAGGTCCTCTCCCCACACCCCATAGCCTGGTCCACCCTGCTCCTCTGGTGACTCCCCAGCCTCACTTGTCATTATTTGCAGCAAGTCTGGAGAAGCTCCAGGGACTTTGTCATTTCTAGTCTTCAGGGTTGGCCCTTTCCAGATCTGCTAATGAGCAGAAGAGGGTTTTCAAACAAATCCAAAACAAAATGCTGGTGCTGATCCATGAACTTTCCAGGACACAGAGAAAAAAGCCCTGAGATGAACAGTGGCCAGGATCAGTCACAGATTGGCTGGGGCTATTCTGCTTTTCTTCTGGCGACCCTTGGCAAGATGATGGAAAACAAGAGGGACTGGATGGTATCCTGACAGTTTGGGGACCATATGCCTTTAGGACATCTCCAGTCTCTTCCCTGCCTCTTTCCCCACTGGTCAGGTGTGAGAGCTGATGGAGGAGTGGGAACCTCTCTGTTGAGGAGAAGTGGGAGCTCTGGGCTGGTAGCATGTGTATGTATCTAGGGAACTGGATTCTGACCTTAGTGGTTCAATTCTTCCTGGCTGGAGTCAGTGCAAGCCCTCTTTGTGACTGCTGCAGGCATGGTGCCTGGGATGGACCATCAAGCCCAAGGAACATGTTAACGTGGCATTGTGGGACATGATTTAATGGGCATGGTGGTGTTGGTTGATGGTTGGACTTGATGTTCTTACAGGTTTTTTCCAACCATAGTGATTCTGTGATTCTGTGACCCTCTCCCCCACATGCCTGTATCAGCACAGGGAGCATTTTCCTGCCTTGCAATGGCTGGGGCTTGTGCTGGAGGGGATGCAGTGCCAGCCCATGGCTCCCTGTGCCAGCTTAGATGACACAGGAGAATTTCACTCTGCAGCCAGGTCACCTAGCACTGGTGATAGGCTATCATACCTGAATATTTCCTCTATGGAGTCAGGTGGCCATCTGGGAATATCAACTAGATGGGCTTGGGTAAACTGTTCTTGGTGTGCTCTTAGTCCCTCTAACATTGGTGTCCTTCACAGACGAAATTTAAATGCTGAAGGTTTCTGTGTACTAAGAGGAGAAGACAGCGGGGAGCAGAGAAAGGGGATTCAGCACTCTTAGCTAGGTTAAAGCTGAGGATGTCAGCACCAGTTCATACGTCTCTGCAGAGGAGTCTGTGGTTCTGCAGAGCTGTCTGTAGCAGCAGCTTGGTCCTCTCTGAAAAGCTACTCGTGGATGTATTGGGTTTGCGTGGCAGCGTTTTGGTAGCGGGGGGGCTACAGGGGTGGCTTCGGTGAGAAGCTGCTAGAAACTTCCCCTATGTCTGATAGAGCCAATGCCAGCCAGCTCCAAGATGGACCTGCCACTGGCTGAGGCTGAGCTAATCAGCAACAGTGGTAGCGCCTCTGTGATAACATATTTAAGAAGGGGGAAAAAACCAGGAAGCGGCAGCCGGAGAAGAGAGGAGTGAGAATATGTGAGAGAAACAACTCTGCAGACACCAAGGTCAGTGAAGAAGGAGGGGGAGGAGAGGCTCCAGGCGCCGGAGCAGAGATTCCCCTGCAGCCCGTGGTGCAGACCATGGTGAAGCAGGTTGTCCCCCTGCAGCCCATGGAGGTCCACGGTGGAGCAGATACCCACCTGCAGCCCATGGAGGACCCCGTGCAGGAGCAGGTGAATCCCCAAAGGAGGCTGTGATCCTGTGGGAAGCCCATGCTGGAGCAGGCTCCTGGCAGGACCTGTGGAGCCGTGGAGAGAGGAGCCCACGCTGGAGCAGGTTTGCTGGCAGGACTTGTGACCCTGCAGGGGACCCACGCTGGAACAGCCTGTTCCTGAAGGACAGCACCCCGTGGAAAGGACCCATGCTGGAGCAGTTTGTGAAGAACTGCAGCCAGTGGGAAGGACCCACGTTGGAGAAGTTCGTGGAGAACTGTCTCCTGTGGGAGGGACCCCACGCTGGAGCAGGGAAAGAGTGGAGGGAGCGGCAGAAACAACATGTGATGAACTGACTGCAACCCCCATTCCCCGTCCCCCTGCGCTGCTTGGGGGGAGGAGGTAGAGAAAATTGGGAGTGAAGTTGAGCCCGGGAAGAAGGGAGAGGTGGGGGGAAGGTGTTTTTAAGATTTGGGTTTATTTCTCATTATCCTACTCTGATTTTGATTGGTAATAAATTAAGCTTATTTCCCCAAGTCAAGTTTGTTTTCCCCATGATGGTAATCAGTGAGTGATCTCCCTATGTCCTTGTCTTGACCTATGAGCCTTTCGTCATATTTTCTCTCCCCTGTCCAGCTGAGGAAGGGGAGTGAGTGAGCGGCTGTGTGGTGATTAGTTGCCGGTTGGGACTAAACCATGACAGTGGAAAACAGCATCAGTGGCTGATTGGGTGAGACACAGCTGGATGCTATGGGACCTTGCTCTGCTCCTGCTGAGGGCACGTCAATCTGACTGGGAGTAGGAGAAAAACAAAACAGAGCTCCTGGGGATGGGGAAGTGACTATGAGACTTTCACTGTATGCTTCTCTGCTCAGACACGCACTCTCTCATGTACCTGAAAAGGAGAAGTGAGCAGGAACAGGACCTAGTGAATAGGGAGATGCAAACCCTCAGGTTTATTGCTTAGCACATCATTGACCTGCTGTGGTGTGCTGGGTGAGTGGCCTTTTCGCTTTTCTCACCCACAATGTTTGGATTCAGTGTTGTAGGGCTGGAGCTGCTCTTGCTACACATCTGTGCAATAAGTAGTGTGATAAACCTGGGACTGTTGGGAACATAACACAAATAAATACTCTGCTTCCACTGACTCCGGTCTGTCCCTGCAGTGAGGAGTTAGCACTAAGCTCTCCTCCCCTACGTCAGCTGTGGGGAGGAGTCCAGAAGCAGGAGTCCAAGAAGAAGAGACCCTTTAACTGGTTCTGCTAATAGTCAAATAAAACATCACAGGAACTGGATGAACTGCCTCCATCTGCCAGCATATAGCCCGTCTTCAAATGCTACTGGAAATAATGGGGAATGGAAGATACTGGCACCTGCTGATGATTTACATGATGTCCACTTGTGCAAGGCTTGACTTGGGACTACTGTAGTGTCTTGGTGCCACACATATTGCTGGACAAACTGTTTTGTATCCAGCTCTTCGTCCACAGCGGCTAAAGAATGAGATCTAGGAATGTGCCCTGAGGAGTGGCTGAAGCTGGCTGTGGGCCCAGCTGCAGCTGTGTCATGGTGGGAAGTGCTGGGCAATGCTGGGGTCCTACCTGAGGTCCTGGAGCGTGTGTTGTGTGAGGCACTGGGGAGAGAAGGAGGGAGGTGGCAGTGCTGACAGCCCTGTGCTGGAAGCTCAATCCTTGCCATGCTGGTCTACATCGTGGCTCCATCACAGCCTGCAGGGAGAGAGGGGTAGTCGGGAATTCAGTGCCTTTCACATGGCTCTTGGGTCCAACAGAAAAAGAGGCTGCAAGAACACTGGGAGCTTCATATATATGGATTAGACTGAAAATTACCAGTAATTACCATTTAGGGTAATAATATCTGAGAGCTTTACTGAGATGCAGTAGCCTCACCATCACTTGGTTTTTAAATCAAGGTAATGCACTTTTCAGAAAAAGGTGCTTGGGCTCAGTCAGCATCTGTGGGGCTGCTGGAGATAGTCCAGGGTGGGAGTCTTGTGCTTACAGGAGCTCAAAACAGCACCGATCTCTTCTGGTCTCTAAAAGTCTGCTCTAGCCTGAAGGCACAACCTGTAATATCCTTCCTGGTCCAGTTTTGCCCTCAAACAACATTATGTTTTGTATCTTCTCTTGGCTGTTGAGTGGCACCTGTTGGTGCTAGTCAGACACCCTCTTGCCATCTTAAATTGGCCGGAATTTCATTTCCGTTCGCTTATGGGAGTAATGGTATTCTTTGCCTGTCTTCCAGTTTATGCCATCAGCATAGCTCCCGTGAACCCCCAGCCAGTACATCCCGTTCAGGTTGGAGTAATGGCAGTCATTGTACCACCACGCTCCCTTGTATTCTGCGGCACAGTTAAAGGAGCTCATGTCGTTGTCCTGGTCTGTTGTTGAAAATGGCATGTCCTTGTGGTATGATAAGGAGTCTCCTGCAGAGAGTACACGTTCACAGTTACTGCAATAGAGAGCACAAAATGGACACTAATGTGTCTGCGCACCACTGCAGGGCACCAGTGGGTCTTGCGGGATGCAAGGCAGATTTCATAAATCCTGCTGTTCTGTCAGTTGCCCAGGTTTCCTCCTTGGTCCTGGAGAAAAGGAGTATCCTGAGCTCTGCCAGGACTGCTAAAACACATGGGGAACTTATCTATGCCTGTGAATCAAATGGGCCAGATTCTGCTCGCGGTTACACGTGTGTCACTTCTCTTGCACCGATCGGATTCTCTGCAAACGTACTGAGGTCTGGACTATCAGACAGAGTTGCAGTGTACAAAGCCACATAAACCCAGAGCACTGCTATCGCAGGTGTTGGTTTCACTCATTCTTGCATGAGGGGTATTGAATTTTCCAGAGAATTTGTTTACTTTTTAAAGAAAAACAAAACATCAGGCATTAAGAGGGTGCAGTGCTGATGCTGCAAGTACTGAACAGGACCCCAGCCCTGGAAATGCCAAACCTCAAGGGCAAATATTTCCTTCCAAAGTAACCGAAAGCAGAACTTGGCCCGGCTACTGCAGAGGTGTTGGGAAGGTTATGTTGGATGAGATGTTGCTCAGGAGCAGGCTCAACATTTGTTGCTAAACCATGTGGCTGGGCTTGCAGGTAATGATCTGGGTCACTCTTCTGTGGGTGATGGGTGTCCCTGTCCTTCCCTGCACCCAAAGGTCACTCGGTACCTGGGGTAGCATGGCCAGTTTTAAAAAATTAACCCAAAATGTAGATGGTACAAGAGGTCTGCACTATAAATGCTGAACACTTTTGAAATGCTCTAGAAAACAACCTTTCCCAGTGAGCTGCTGCTAACTTACCAGCATTTCCACCAAGGAAGTCTCCTAGAACCAGTTTGTATTTCTCAGACTCTCCTAAAACTCTGAATGAAGCATACTTGGCAAAATAGTAGTTGTTTTCAAAGTCTCTCAGGTCAATGCGGAGTTCACAGGGTCCTAGAAGAGAAGGGGGAGAGTGCTGGTGCAGGGCTGATGGTGAGTACGCACCTGGATTTCAGGGTGGAGGGTTTGAGGAGCCCTGAACTACCTTGCAAGGAGCTTCCACTACTTGAGATACTATGATTTATTTGAAATTCCTGCAGAACCTCCTGTACCTTTGATGGCATTTTTGTGAAGCACCTTTTCTGATCTGATGTTGGGTGGTCATGGGCACTGAGAGCTACATGCCCAGGAGTCCTGCACACAACTGTGACTCCAAGGCTGTGTGTGAACAGGATGACTGCCATCACAACCAGTCCTAGTAGGACGATGTGTTGACTGCAGGCTAGGTCATGCAGCCAGCTCATTCTTTTCCCTGGCTTCTAGTTTTCCTTTCTTTTGGAGTGCAGTTCCCTGTGTGCAATGGGCTGCAAGAGCCTGCATGCTGTTTAGGATTAACTGTTGGGCCCTCAGACGGATGTGAGAAGTTTAGACTCCTTTAATGACCAAGTGTGGTACAGCATTGGACTCTCAGGGCCCCAGCCCGGGATGGAGGCAGACCTTACCCAGCGAGGTGAGGAAGTGGATGTTGTCATTCCCCAGCCAGAACTCTGTCAGCTGGTTGCCAAAACCTCGTTTGTATGAATCCCAATCTCGCAAGAAGTTCACTGACCCATCCCAGCGCCTCTGGAAAACCTGCAGGAAAGGAGAGCCTCAGCCCTGCCAGGCCACCCCCCAGGCCCACCCCCCCGAAAGCATCCAGACCACCCGGGTGGCACAGCGCCCCGCAGCAAACGCTCCCCCCCCCCCCCCCCCGCATCAGGACACTCCTGCGGGGCTCTGGAGACCAAACCCCAGGGGAATCCCTCGCTCACAGTGCTCCTCCACCTGTCCTTGGAAATAAGGAGGAAATTATTTGCTGATTTAAGCATGGAGGGGGTCTGTGTTGCTCAGCCTGCTCCCAGAGACGTCTCTGGGGATAATGTTCTGCATCCACAGGGATTCACCCAGGCTTGCTGACGTGAACCTCAGCTGTCCCCTCAGTATTCGTTTTCCTCCCTTTTTGTTTCTGTTTTGGTGCCTTGATAAAAATCACTGTAGGGACACAGAAACCTCCCTCTCCTCATCCTACTCACAATCCATCCTCCGCCATCCGTGTCCATGTCACAGAAGACGGTGGTGGCATTGCAGCCCTGGGGGTAGATGGTGTACCAGCCGCTTAGGATCTTCCCTTTACCCAACAGCTCTTGGCAGTTCCTGGCTTCTGTGCAAATCAGGGGAAGAGAGCAAGGGGAAAGAGTTCTAACATACTCACTACATTCGGGGAGCACATCAGCCTCGTGCCCTAAGCCAGAGGCTTTGAGCCCTTCAGCCTCCCAGCTGGCTCTTTGCACTGCAGGACTCTGGCGCACACCTACTGGGAGCCAAATCCTGCTGCAGTTTCTGCATCCATATGTCACAGGGGAGATGGGAACCTTCTAAGTGATGGTCTAAGGTGCCCAGACTCCTCTCATCTGCAACAACTCTTTTGGGGGTCTGGGTAATGGAGCTGCTATGAGCGGGATGACAAACTCATGATCCAGGAATTTGTCCAGGCTCAGGAATGTATCAGGGGCACAGAGAGTGTGTGGGTAGTTGGCAGCAAAGTAGTGATGACACAGAAAATCACCTACCTGTAATATGAAAACAGTGTTAAAATCATCCTCTGTGGAAAGCACAGACCGCACCTTTGAATATATACATATATAATGTATGTATTTATTTTTCCTCCCAAAACCCACACCTGATGACAGAAGGTCAGATTCACAGATGCCAAAGGATTGACTGGAACAGTCCCTATCAGACATCCCAGCTTACAGTTGCATTTGTGCCTTTCATAGGGAAAAGCCTTGGGAGATGATCTGAGAGTGCTGGTGGTGCAGGTGTCTGAGTGTGCTGTCTTTGGTGAATGGACACAGAGCTGTACCAGGCTGTCTTGTGGGCATGGCTGTCCTTCCTAACGGAGGGACGGTCCTGGGCTTGGCCTGTTCCTTATTAGTCAAATGTTTTTACATGCCCAGGAAACATAAAAGAGCAGAGGAGTGCCTGGGGCAGCAAGGGGCAAGTTCAGTGGTATCCCGGTCTCTCTCTTTCAGGTGTTACAGCAGCTCTGATCTGCCTGAGCCTCTGCATGTGATTGTGGCCCTACAGCATCCAAGTGTAGCCAGAGCAGATTGTAGCTCTGCTTTGGCTTTAGCTCATGGAGATAGATCGGTCAGCTGAAGCTTGTTTGTTTTCTTTCTTTCTTTCTTTTTTTTTTTTTTTAATGATTAAGTTAATCTGAGCACTATCACATACTTGAACTCTGCATCTACTGAACCTGCCACTGCAAGCATGGTGGTATAACTGCCTTTGAAGTAGCAGCATGTCTATAGAGGTGTTTCTAGTGGTTTCAACTTGGAAACCAGGACCCTGAGGCTCTCAAAAACTAAGACAGACCTCCCTCAGGACACACAGAGGGCAGGTGACTCGAGTAGTGCTCAGAGGACGTGACTTTCCTGGCCTGGCTGGATTACAGAGTAGACGCACGGAAGCTGCATGTGGCTGTGAGAAGCAAATGGGTTAACCATGGTATTTCCTTACTCCGTCCTTCAGTGTCACTCTGCATTTGTTTTTATTTCTGTCATGTCCTGACTTCTGGTACGGGGCGTCCACCACCATCTGCTCTGCAAAGCCAATGGTGGCATGAAGGATCTAGGATGAAACTCACCCAATGTTTCTGGAAATCCAGGCTCTCCTTTCATTCCTGTTGGACAAACAACACCATCAATTGCTCTTCACCTTCTACACCCTGCCCTCCCCTCCTCCAGCACTTGGCATCATTTGCTTTTCAAGACAAATCCTGCTGCACTGGTAGAAGGCTCTGATGTTAGGGGAAGTGTTTAGCTCATCTGCACACACAACAGAGGCACAGAGAAACCAAGAAGGAGGGATAAATAACTCAATATATGTTCTGCCCCAGCCACTCCTGGGCCCACTGGAGGAGACCCACCAGCCCATCAAAGGCCTACCATCTGCACAGAGCCAGGAGAGCAAAGAGGGACAATGGCAGGTGGGAACCCAAGTCACACCCTCCTGTAACTACAGCGGTGACACCCAGCACCCTCAGCCACTGGGAGCAGCTCTCCAGGTCGCCTAGCTGGCACATGGGGTGGCTGCCGGGAGGGTTGGGGTGGGACACATTACAGGTGCACAAGGAGTAGCAGCCTTGCCTTCTCTTGGGCTGTTGGACCCGGCATGATGTATTTTCCCCTGACACCTGATTTGGGGCTGGGAGATCCAAATGGCAAGACTGACAGATCTGTCTCTGTTGGACCTGGCTGCTCTGCCTGCTGCTGGCCAGCCCGTGGAGTTGGGTACTGACATTTTATGCCAGTGAGTCCCAGTGGGCTAGGACACGTGGGACAGGAGCAGGTGGGTGTGGGAAGGAGGAGGAAACGTACCCACGGGAAGGCAGAGTCAAAAGCCCCCAGAGAGGAATGGCTGCTGCTGGCAGAGGGCTTCAGTCAGTGGTTTGGGAGCAGCTGTGACAGCTGGAGCAAATGTGCTGAACCAGCCAACAGACCAGCAGCACTTGGACCCCCCGCTATTACAAGCCAAGCTCTGGTGAGGGAAGCCTCAGTGCAGACAGTGCTCAGTGGTGGGTGCCAGTGGCCCTTGCATGCAGGATGATGGCATCAGGGAAGAAAAAAAAAACCCAAAACCCACACCACCTTGTTTTCCCTCTACCCTGTTGCTAGTGCTGGTAGAGAGATGTGTGGGTGAGGCTCTTAGGGATGTGATTTAGTGGTGGACTTGGCAGGGTTAGGTTTATGGTTGGACTTGATGGTCTTAAAGGTCTTTTCCAACCTAAAAAATTCTATGATTCTGTGATTCTATGATTCTGGCACTAGCAACTGAGTTTCATCCGAGCCTCTGTGTTTTGTGATAGCATGGGAGGGTCAGAGGTCTGCCCAAATCTGGCTGGTCCCTCAGGCTGGGGTGTGTGAAGCCCTGCAGTTTCTGCAGCTGATGGTGCGGGGCAGCAGCATCAGGTGCCCGAGCTGGAGACAGCCCCTGTTGCTGAACAGCTGATTTGGGAGAGGGGCTGCTCACACCACCTGGACCGGGACTGAGCTAACGATGGGGCACAACTATCACTAAACATCCCCATCCAGTACCTTGGTGGGGTGCTTTTATTTCTTTATAGTTGCTCCCACCTGGTGTGTTGTTCCAGAACAGCACAGGGTGGAAGTTTAACTAAACCAGCTCACATGATAAATTCAGCGCAGCATGATTTACCTTTCAGCCCTGGGAAGCCAGGCTCTCCAGCTGCTCCTGCAAGACACAAGAGAAAAACACTCATCACAGATGACTCAATGTGAGTGAATTACCGTGACTCCCCAGGTGGCTGCTCCAGCCCCTCCATATGTCCCAAACGTACAGGAGAGGCTGTCAAGCGGTGCAAAGCCATGGTGCTCTGCTGAGTGTCCCAGCTGGTGCTGCCACCCTGCCCTGACTGCCCTCTTGATCAGCAGCATCTCTTGAGAACAGCAGGAAGAGCAGGACACAGGGGTGAGGGAACTGCTGCTCTGTGTGCTGGAGTGCATGGGGGGATTCACAGCTCTGCCTCAGTGACTTTTGGTGGGAGCTTTCTGTTTTCAGTCAGGCACCTGTGAGATTTTGGGCAATAGCTGATTTTTCAGTTGGTTCATCCATCTCCTGCTGGGGTTTCAGCTGAAGCCTTGGGTGCTTTTAGCCAGGAAATAGCTACATATTTAGCATGCAAAGGGACTGTTTTCTCAGCTAGTCAGTGCACTGGTGCTCAGTTCGTGGGTGCCACCTTGTGCTGGGAGCTAGTTTCTTTAGACGAGACACTTTTCCAATGTCTGCAGCACACAGATCTTGCTGAAGACTTCAAGCACAGCCTGGATGGAGTGAAAGCTGATTTCTCAGCAGATATCTTCCTCTTTTCAGGTGCTCGTCCCATTGCAAAGAAACCCCCATTCCCTCCTTGCTTCACCCTGTGTTAGCTGTTTCCTGGTGGTTTGATCCCACCCTTCTGGCCAAGCGGGCTACAATGGCCTCGCACGCCAAGTCCAGGCCTGGAGGCTGCTGGAAGCCCTCAGCATCATGTCTCTGCATCAGGCCTCCTGGCCAAAGCACCCCAAAGCCCCTCAGAGAGGGGGGCATTTGGGCAGGTCTGTCATGGTGGAGGCAGGTTAGGGTAGGAGTGGGGAATGGGGAGAGGTCTGATTTTAGGGGGCTGGTAAGGGTCAGCAGGGAACTTTGAGAAGACAACTATTATCTTCCTCTGTGATGTGGTCCCACTCAAGGACACCGTTTCTAGTACTCACCCCATGCAAGAGCCATACCCCCAAATCCTGCTTTGCCTACTTTACTTCAGGGCTGTTTCGTGGACTATGACCCGCTCTATAGTTCATCTCTGTAGCCCCAGTCTCCCAGTGCGTGGTGTGGACTTGGGTAGATTTGTGGATTAGAGCTGAGTATGTTACACATTACCTTTTGCACCAGATGGTCCTGCTTTCCCGGGGAGTCCCTGGGCTCCCATTTCTCCTGCAAGGAAAGACTCCGTTTGTGTGTGCACATTGCCCACTAAACCATGTCCCACAATGCTTCGTCCACACATTCTTTGAACACCTCCAGTGATGGTGACTCCACCACATCCCTGGGCAGCCTGTTCCAATGCTTCACCAGTCTCTCAGTAAAGAAATTTTTCCTAATATCCAGCCTAAACCTCCCCTGGTGCAACTTGAGGCCATTTCCTCTTGTTCTATTGCTAGTTACATGGAAGACATGTAGACTATATATATATGTGTGTATATATATACATGTAGACTATTAAAAAAACCCCAAAACAACACAACACCATAAAAACACCCAACCCCCCCCACCAAACCAAAACACCAAACTATAGACCTGGTGCAGACTCTAACACTGTTCAAATATGCAATGAAAAGCTTATTTTGTACATCTCTCACTTTTAGACAGCTAGAGGAATTAATGTCTTAGCCTGAGACCTCTGTGTTAATGACCCTTAGCTATGTAGTGATGAAAGGTTTTGTACATCAACTTGTTCCCTACTGCTGAAATTCTTTGTGGAGCTACATCCTTTTATGCTGTGTTCTTCAAAATGTAAATTTATAAATGTATCAAACATGGGCATTCTCCTTTTTCATTCCTCACTCTTTGCATTGAAATACGATCATATTAGAGTAGATGTTTATGGGGGAGACAGTCTCCTTTTCAGAGTGATGTTTATGGAGCAGAAACAAGGAAGCTGGGTTTCATTAATTAGATTCAACCTTGCAACATATCTTACTCCCTTTTCTTCTGTTGAAGCTACATTACACTGGTACTGCCAGTGTAAGTCCTAATTTGCCGTTCAGGTATGAATTCCTATGAGTTTTGTACATCTTGGAGCCAGTCCATGGATTTTGCTGTAGTGGATCTGCTCCCTCTGCTAATGTGATTCATCGTCTCTGTGACTTGGCAATGAAAATCCTGATGGACCCCACCCCAGTCTCCCTTGCTTCCTGGGGTAAGGGGTGCCAGTACAGTTCCCAAACTGTTCCCCAGTAGACATGCAGGAGTATTGCAGCCTCCCTCCCACCCAGACTGTTCAATAAAGACTCAGAAAAGAAATCAATTTTTTTACTGTGGAAGAAACAAATGAGTTATGACACTTCACACCCCAGGACCACTTCAGACTTGTGACACGACTCAGGTAAAAGAAGACGACTGCATGTGTACCAGCACATCTCTACGTGGGGTGTTTTCCACTCCTATTCAACTCTCCAGCTGCTCACAGAAGCCAGTGCCAGGTCAGCCACTGCTCCAGCCTCAGCTTGCTTCCCCTACCAAAAGCAACAAAGCCACCTCATATCACAGTGTTCATCGCTGGCTTTTGGGGCCTCACCTTTTTCTCCTTGGAGACCTGGTTCTCCTTTTGGGCCAGAGGCACCTGGGATCCCTGGGCATCCTTGGAGAATGGCGAGCCGGTCAGCATCACCCAGTCCCACTATTCTCACCTCTGAGGAAACAAAGACAGTCTTCATGGAGATTATTAGGGCTCTGAATGTCTTAGAGAGGAAACGGAACCCTCTGGAGTCAGAAACAGTGCAAGCAAAAGCAATGAGGGTGGGAGTTTGGAGGTGTGGTATGGATTAACAGATGGCATTGAGGATCTCACATATTGGAGGAGCTAGACACTGAATCTCTGGCTTCAGGGGAGTTCGGTGGGAAAGGAGGCTTTTATATATGACATTACATGCATGACAAATATACTGTAGCTTAATAAAACAAAAGCTGAGAGGTGCATTGGGGGCTATTGACAGCAGAGTAAGTGACATTGACGGATTTGTGGACAGTAAAGGTTCTATCAAATTGCCTGACGGCGGGTCAGTTTGAAATCACCCCTATCGCCTTTCCGAGGAATGTAGGCAGAAAGCTGTGCTGTGCAGCATCCCAAAGCCGCCAGCGTCCCTGGCACCTAGTAAGCACTTGACTGATCCTTTGTATTGCTCTGCATCCTTTAGTAGCTGGGCCAAGGCACCAGGAACAAAAACCCCTTAACCAGGATGGAAAACCGCAACAGGGACAGCCTGTTCCTGGAGATCCCACTGGTGACTGGGGAATGGTGCTACATCTTTCGTTAGAGCCAGCAGTTTTGTAGAGTGGCTGCTGAGATGTCATCTTCCCCCTTACCCTCCTTCCACTTGCAGTCGAATTAAAAAAAAGCACAGAAGGAAAAAAATAATATCCTGCCCCACCCCCCCGCTGCTCCTTGTGTTATGGGGGGAGATAAAATAGGCTGTCTCAGCAGGATGGCGGTAGGATTTGTGCCCCACTCACCTGGGCAGGTGTTCTGGGCATCACAAATAGTCGCTGTTAGGCTCAGCAGGGCCAGGAGGATTGGGGCTGCCTGCCCCATGGCCGGCACTGCTCTTCGCTCTCTGTGCAGCTCCCGTCATCCACGTCCCAGGCGCTGCGGTTAACATTGACCCATCTAAGCCTTTTATACCTAACAAAAAACCCCAGTGTAAGCTCCACCTCTGCGCTTGCCCACTGCCTGCTCTCAGGTCTGGGACTCTGTCTGGGTCCTAAGATGTTTTCCAGACAAGCCACTTCCAACAAGTCTGATGGGAACGTTCTTGCCCGGATGTCCCAGCCTGTCTCACCTCCATCCTCTGCAAATTTTGGAAGCCTTTCGCCTCCCATATTGTATTTCTAGAGGAAATGAACCACCAAAACATACCTTTATCTAAGTGCAGACAGTTCCCCTCATCCTCCCTGCTACTGGCCCTTTACAAAGAGCAGAGCTTACTTTGTAGATGGGGAAACTGAGGCACTGGGAAACAAAAAGCCCAAGGTCAGCTAAAGCCACTGGCAGAAAGAAGCAGCACAGCCTGGCTCATGCTCCAACGCTCTGCCTGCCAGGCAGCTCAGCGTCACTTTGCAACCCTTCATACTGAGGTTTCAGTTTATACATGATCCATGACTGACATGGAGTTAAAACTCTGTGTGTCCAGGCAAGGTTAGGTGGGCAGAGCATGTTTGATTTTTTCCCCCATCTGTTTTTTTCTCCAGTCCCTGTTCATTGTAATAGTGAGCAGGATTTCTCTTTTCCTTTGCTGTTGCTATGCCTTGTGCTCTGCTCATTTGTGGCAGCATTACTAGAAGCCCACACTGCCTCATCAAGTTTGACCCCCATGTCACCTCCAGAAACAGAGCCTGTAAAGTTTGTGAATTTTAGCAGAGGGCAGAATTTAAGGGGTTTTTCCTCCTTATTGTTGCATCCCAGTTCAGAGGAGACTGTGATTTCTTGGAACCTTTCCCAGCTATCAGGATATCAGAGGCAGAACATAGCCCCCCTTCAAGTACTCACTTCTATCATGAGGTCCCTCTAACATCCCAAATTCCAGTGATATATGGCAGTCTATTTTAATGTTAAGCAAATGGCAGAAGGCAGGGAACAGATAAGTATTTAGTTGTCACTTTAAATTCTGTGTCCCCCAAATAGCCCATACATACACACATTCATATACACATTCTTATATATATATATATATATGCAAGTAAAACAATAATCCAGTAGATGTGATTATTGTCATTCCTGAGAGCCAATTCTGGCAGGGAAACGCACACCTTACTTTCTTGCTCCCATCTGAAAAAAGTGCAGGGAAATCCAAGGTATCGTGATCAGACTGGTTGCATTCAAGTTTGGGTTTTGCTTTATGGGTATCTCATCTGTGGCAAGCACTGTGCATGCAATTCTTGGGGAAAAACGAGACCAGCTTCTTTCTTCAGCCTTTCAGAAGGAAAAAGTGTGAGCAGGTGCCTCTGAGCTGCTAGGGAGGGAAAGGTCTATGCAGGGCAGCTATAGGGTGACTGGGGACTTTTGCACCCTTCTTCTCTCATCTGTACAGCCTGTGCTGCCCATCTTGTGTCTGCCCCATGGGGCAGGTGGAGATGAAGAAGAGCCAGCCCCTAGCACTGAGAAGACTTCTGCCCAGTGCCTTGTATCCTGTGTTCTGTGCCTGGAAACAGCTGCAATACCTTGTTTCAACTATCTGGAGGCAAAGGCTGCTGCCCTCAGCTGTTTCCCTTGGAAAATCATTGCAAAAAGCAATGGCAAAACTGGCCTTGCAGATTACCCCATCGTTACAGTCTCTAAAGGGCTCCAGGCTAGATCTGTCCTGCCAAAAAAAAAAAAAAAAAAAAAAAAAGAATGGTTTTGCGCAGCTTTTCCAAGTTGCTCCGTTAGAGGGGTGGCCAGCTCTGGGTTGGTCTGAGAACACACACTATGGAGGCAGCGGTGATGTATCTGCCCAGCACTAATGTATGCCCTTCGGTGTTACCAGCTGTGGGCTCCATCCAGCCTGGAGGACACCTGGAGATGTCACCCCTCTTCTGTCCGAGGAGAGCAGCAGTGTCCTTGTGGATGCAGATACTTTTGGGAGCAGGGGGACGAACTGCCAATGAATGTGCTTAGTCCAAAGTAGGTCAGGCCCCGGGGGTAGAATTTGAAATTAGCCCGCTGATCAATATGTCCTTAATTGCTTTTCCTCATCCCAGGATTCAGTGAAGATTGCAGAAGGCTGATCATTTACACCATCAACAATTCTTTTTTCTATGCAGATTCTCCCTTGAGCCCTGGTAAATGTCCCCTGTTAGTCTTGAAAGTCCAGGAGCACTTTGGGGATGAGAAAACAAGAATTTTAAGCAGACTGGGTGAATGGGAAGCACCTTCGAACACTGTGACCCATCACTTCACCTCTAGAGACATATATGCCAAGAGTGAAGTCACCAGAATTGAACTGATCTACAAATCCCCAAGAGATTAAGCTTAGCAAACCAGAAGGTACAACCAGAAGACCTTCAAAAAGTCCATGTGGGAGCATTGTAATGTGTGCAACACAGGATTTAGCACTGATTAATGTGAAATCGTAGGTGAAATCCTGGCTCCTGGTGGGGTCCTGGGGCTTCGTTGCCACCAAGATGCTAGAGCTTTGCAGCAAGGATGGGGAAAGCTGCAAAAGCTGTAAGCATGTAAAACAACAAGCAGCAAGCCCCAGTCATTGCATTCCTCTGCTGTGTGCTAACGTAAGGACATTGCCATGCAACTCCTAAAGGTGCACAAAGGGCAGACAGTTGGCACTGGGGAGCTGGGAGGTAAAGTCTGACAGATCTGCTGTTAAGCAATGTGAAATAAGAGCTTGCTTGAGAGTTCACACCATTGCAGGTGCTCAAGGGGAGCTTCCATGTGCTTGGAGACTTGCCTTGTGGGAAAGGAGTAATGTCTACCTGCAAGGGGAGATTATCATTCAAAGCAGCAAGGAAAGATGTTCTTCTGGCTTAGCCTTTTGTAGGCTATGCTATTTATAGCACATTGCATGAATAACAACGTTTTCAGGCATTTTTTCTGATGAACACTTATATTTCCAAGGGAGAATTTTTTCAGCCCATGACTAGTCTTAGTATCTGTGGTGGGGACATCTGCCCAAGCTAAGTTAGCAGTTTTTTCAAAAGATGTCCCTTGGTTTTCCCTTTCTTCTGGATTTTGTGAACGTACAGCATCTTAGAGTGCCCAAGACCCTCAGTGCTAAGAGCCCTGGTGCACATTTCCCTTGTCCTTACTATAAAACCAGTTCCAAGGAGTTTCTGAGGCTCCAAAAAGGCACAGGTAACTGGTAGAGTGTCTAAAGACAGTTGTCCTTACCAGGGAGGGGAAATGTGGGAAAGCAAAGGGAGGAGACTTCCCCCCGCTCACGCGTTGCGTTTCACACGCTATGTTGCTGTTTCACTCTCTGTTTTCCCAGGGTGACTTCAACAGAAGCTCCTGGCTCTGAGGAGCTCAGGTTGCTGGTTTCACTGGTGCCCACAGACCCTTCCTGCTGGGCAGAGCAAAGCAAATCTTTCCCATAGCTGGTGCTGGCTGTAGCATGTCTTAGTACTGGGCAGCCAGGCAGTGCAGTGATTCATGAACACAGAGTACCCACTTTGAACCTGCATCGAGGGGCTCCTTCCCCACATTTCCATACACTGATTTTTGGGGCACACTGGTTTCCTAATTTCAAGAGCAAATTAGGACAGGTCTCTGTCAGTTATTGCACACCAGCTGCAGGCCCTTGTGGAACATCTGGTTTGGCATTTGCTTGGTTTCCTCCAGGACCCTTTGCTTAACTCTCCTTATGGTTATATATTGAGACAAGCTATCCAAAAAGGATTTCATTTTAGTGGTTTCTTTCCTACCAGCCTCTCTAGCACCCTCTGCTTTGACAAGCTATTTCCTGCTGCATTCCATTTTTAACTTATTTTATAATCTCTGGTAACACCTCTTCTGATCTGTGAAAGGCTGGCAGCTGCTCATCACTGAGAGCAGGGAAGACAGGCAGAGACATGATTTATAGGATAAGGAGGAACTGCTCTGCACTCTCCCTGCTCAGACGAATCCTGAAGTGCAGAAAGGCAATGACCAAGCCCTTTTTCTTTGCTGATATTAATTTTCCCATGTACAGAGCAGAGGAGACATTGGTGGGACTGATCACTCTGGCACAACTGGTTGGATGAGGAATGTGCTCAGGAAAGGGGAAATGGAGGCTCTTACTGCAAGGGTATCTGCTGAGGATATGCATGCCAAGGAGGTTCTTACTGCAGGGGCATCTGGTGAGGGTATGTACACCAAATGGGCAAGGACGGCAAGAGCTAAACGGCAGCATAGTTTTTCCCAACAATTTGCCTGTTGTTGGACCAGACAAATGTCACACAACTCAAGTTATACCTGCATGAGGTGAATTACTTGGTTCTTGGTGAAGGTTTTGCATATACGTCTCCTATTATTCCCATTCAGGCCTCAAATGCCCCATTTTTTAGTGATGGCTGCATAACAACATTTGCTTCCTTCCTCTCCAGTGGGGGATTTTCATGCTCTCCTGACTTGCTTCCAGCAACTTTGCAGAGTTAAGCAGCTGTAGAGCTTAGAGCAGGAAACTATCTCCCACAACAGGCACAGCTATCTGCAGCGTTTTATGTCAAGCATAACTGTTAGCCCAGTCCAGGTTTTCTGGCTCCCTCCAGACATTATGTAATACGAACCATAAAAACAGGCAGGACTCTTTTTTTATGGAGAATAAGGACTGGATGTTCAGGAAAGCCGAGGGACAAAATTACCTGGTTTCCTGCAGGGCTGGACTCTATTGTAGTTTCTCTATTGTAAATCTTTTCAGGCTGGTTTAACAGTAACATCTAGAGTGACAGTGTTCAGCTAAGCCTGGAGAGGAAAGGTGCAGATTTGGTGTTCATGGTTGGGGTAATAGGCCTCTTAGTCCAGTATTTTGTCTGATAATTTGATGTCCATTGTGGTCTTGGTAGGACTACTGAGTGACTTTGTTACTCAGAAGAATATAAGGTTTCAGTCAAACGTCTACTTTTTTTTTGTTTTGCTTGTTTCAGCATAAATGAATCTTGTAGAAAGTGACTTTTTTCTTTTCCTTTAGCCTGAGCTGGGAGTAAAGACCAAGGATTGAGTGCTGCTGGAGTTGGACCATTGTCCCACACGGAGCCAAAATCCAGCTGAAATTCAGCTCTGATGGCAAAAAGCTGTGTCACTGAAAAGTTTCCTGAAAGCCACAGATAAACCGCAGCCTTCCTGCTAGGCTATGTTGTCCTGACTTTCATCTCCGACAGCTGGCAGGAGTATTTATATCCTTTGCCTGTCTGCCAGTTGACACCATCTGCAGAACTGTCATGAGCTCATGGTGGTAAAAGCCATTGAGGTTGGAGTTGTGGCACTGGTGGGTACCAGTGCTCCTAGGTAGATATTAAACTGAGAATTAATCACTGGTGAGCGAATTGGGAAAGGAAACTAGCATGGCTAGTTAGCCAATGTGACGCCCACCTTCAACCATGGAGGTTATCCAACGTGACGCCCATCTACAAGAAGAGCCGAAACGAGGATCCGGGGAACTACAGGCCTGTCAGCCTGACCTCAGTGCTGGGGAAGATTATGGAGCAGATCATCTTGAGTGCCATCATGCAGCACGTACAGAACAACCAGGCGATCAGGCCCAGTCAGCATGGGTTTATGAAAGGCAGGTCCTGCCTGACTGACCTGATCTCCTTCTGTGACAAGGTGACCCGCCTAGTGGATGAGGGAAAGGCTGTGGATATAGTCTACCGAGACTTTAGAAAAGCCTTTGACACTGTTTCCCACAGCATTCTCCTGGAGAAACTCACTGCTCATGGCTTGGACGGGTGCACTCTTCGCTGGGTAAAAAACTGGCTGGTTGGCCGGGCCCAAAGGGTTGTGGTGAATGGAGTGAAATCCAGTTGGCGGCCGGTCACAAGTGGGGTTCCCCAGGGCTCAGTTTTGGGGCCGGTCTTGTTTAATATATTTATCGATGATCTGGATGAGGGGATTGAGTGCTCCCTCAGCAAGTTTGCAGACGACACCAAGTTGGGCGGGAGTGTTGATTTGCTCGAGGGTTGGAAGGCTCTGCAGAGGGATCTGGACAGGCTGGATGGATGGGCCCAGGCCAATTGTATGAGGTTTAATAAGGCCAAGTGCCGGGTCCTGCACTTGGGTCACAACGACCCTGTGCAACGCTCCAGGCTTGGGGATGAGTGGCTGGAAAGCTCCCCCACAGAAAAGGACCTGGGGGTGCTGGTCACAGCCGGCTGAATATGAGCCAGCAGTGTGCCCAGGTGGCCAAGAAGGCCAACGGCATCCTGGCCTGTATCAGAAATGGTGTGGGCAGCAGGAGCAGGGAGGTGATGGTGCCCCTGTACTCGGTGCTGGTGAGGCCGCACCTCGAATGCTGTGTTCAGTTTTGGGCCCCTCACTCCAAGAAGGACATTGAGGTGCTGGAGCGTGTCCAGAGAAGGGCGACGGAGCTGGTGAGGGGTCTGGAGCACAAGTCTGATGAGGAGCGGCTGAGGGAGCTGGGGTTGTTCAGTCTGGAGAAGAGGGGGCTGAGGGGAGACCTCATCGCTCTCTACAACTACCTGAAAGGGGGTTGTGGTGAGGTGGGTGCTGGTCTCTTCTCCCAAGTGACTAGTGACAGGACAAGAAGCAATGGCCTCAAGTTGTGCCAGGGGAGGTTTAGGCTGGATATTAGGAAAAATTTCTTCACTGAAAGGGTTGTCGGACACTGGAACAGGCTGTCCAGGGAGGTGCTTGAGTTACCATCCCTGGAAGTATTGAAAAGACGTGTGGATGAGGCGCTTAGGTGCATGGTTTAGTGGTGGACTTAGCAGGGTTAGGTTTATGGTTGGAGTCAATGATCTTAAAGGTCTTTTTCAATCTAAACGATTCTATGATTCTATGATTTCTGGCAAGGTTGTAACTGTTTTAGGGGTTTTAAAATTGCATAAATATGGGGAAAGGAAAGTGTTGACAAGACTTGGGTAGATCTTGGCTGGGCATGGGTCTTATTCTCAGATTGTTTATTTTTAGATAGAAATATGCACAACAATTTTTTCAGAGACACATACTTCTATTTAAGGAGAATGGCTGAAGCACATGTTCCCCAAATCCCATCATTTAAATTCAACTCTAAGCAGGTTTTCTGTTTGGCTTCTTTTTTGGATGCAGGTGTGAGGCTCTTCCCCCACATGCAGCTGGTGGCAGTGGGGAAGCCTGGATGAGGACTGCGAACACTCGTGCTGGCACTCCCAGTGAGGGCCTTCTGGAGCTTGCTGCATGGAGCTGTAGGCACCTTGCACATGGGCAGCTGCTGTGGTCAAGCAAGGGCAGAGCCAGTCACAAAGCTCTAGTCACAGCAGACATGCCAGTAAGGACCCTACCAGTGCTGATCACAGAATCACAGAATCACTACAGTTGGAAATGACCTGTAAGATCATCAAGTCCAACCATCAACCCAACCCCACCATGCCCACTAAACCATGTCCCAAAGTGCCTCGTCCACACGTTCCTTGAACACCTCCAGGGATGGTGACTCCACCACCTCCCTGGGCAGCTTATTCCAGTGTCTCACCACTCTCTCAGGAAAGAAATTTTTCCTAATATCCAGCCTGAACCTCCCCTGGTGCAACTTGAGTCCATTCCCTCTTGATCCAGCAGTGCGGGTGAAGGCTGAGCCCTGGCTGAAGCACTACTGCACTGTGCACAGCGTGTGGCTGTTCCCTGTGTGCGCTCTCTACTGGAGTCTTGCGCAAGTTTTGCGGCTGTGCCCGCAGGCAGCAAGTGCCCGGGGCAGCTGCACTCGCTAGCGATGGCAGCTGATGCTTCCCCATGGGGCTGAGCGGGTCCAGCCTGGGGTTTCATGGGGGTTTCTCTGACGTTGTCTTAACCCCAGAGGTCCCCCTGGTGTAACTGCTGGCTCAGAGCACTGGGATCTTGCTTGGCAAGGCCTGGGAAGGTTTATTTGCCCAAAGCTTTCACCCAAGAAGCTCTGCTTCTTGTTCTGTGCTGCAAAGAAGAGACATCTCAGGATGGGCCATTGCACTGTGGTGAGTAGGACATAGCTTTAGAAGTCACCAGAAACAAACCTCGGTGAGTATGTTGAACTGTGAGTCAGCAACCCCTCCCCAAGCTACAAGGAGATGAGGAGAAGAGGGTGGGAAGGCAAACGCGACAGGGATAAAGAAGTACTGGCTAATCTGGTGAAGGGGCGGGTCTGTGAAAGCTAGAAGGGTTTGAATTTTTTTCTTCACCTGGACACTGCTCAACACTTTCTTGTAATACTGACATTTTCTCATTTTCTGGAACCCATGAGTTCAGAACCACTTAAAAAAGATCTGTAGAGACTGAATAAGCTGCAGAAATAGCAGTTTAAATTTCAGCCACAAGTCTAAAAAATTTATTTCGATGCTGCTCAATAATCAAGAATCAAAAGACAAATGCCACTTTTAACTATCTGACTCAAGAAAAAAATCACTCACTTGCCTGTTGCTCACATTGCAGCTTTCAGAACCCTTGTGTGGCTGGAGGAAGATGCAGACTCTGTTGTGTTTAAGTGATCCAGATTCAGATGTGCAGCGGAATCTGCTTCCACAAAAAGCTCAGAAGATGGGGGAAGTATTAGTTTAGTTATCTGCTATGCCTTAAAAATGTATTCAGCCACAGAAGGAAGATACATTCAGTCATAGCACAAGCATGGAGCCAAACAGGAAAATGTAAAAATGCAGATGCAGTATTGCCAGTTGATGTGCAAGACTGGATTGGACCAAAACCCCACCTGGTGGGAAGCCATAATCAGCTATTTCAAGAAAACATGGATTGCATGAAAATATGTAAATTCTTGAAGTGCTCCTGGGTAACTGGGATTTCATCATTTATTAAAAATCCCACAACCATCACACTAAAATTCCCTCGCCAGGAAAAGAGCTGTGCCATGATGAGGTGCTGTGCTGACTCTTTTGATGTTTCCTCTGAGATATGCTTTTTCTAGGTAGAAGAAAGTAAGTGGGTTTAGATCCTTTCTCCTTGATCCTAGGTTAAAAAAGGCTTAACTGCCCAGGGACAGGGCTAAATATAGTAGCTTGCAATTCATTCTGGCCCTCATTTCTTGATCTTCCCCTTTCAGACAACTATCATCTGCCCACGATATTAATTCCTCTCCAGCCCCTGCCAGTCATCAGCCAACACAGAAATCCCTCTGGCTCTGCAGCAGGGCTTGTTCTGAGATGATAGGGGAGGGATGAGGTTTCTGTGACAGCCAGTACTAGACATTGAGGGAATTTGGGGCTGGAAAACAAGCAACATGCATCTCTTGCTCTCTGTTTTCCTCCTCTCTGTTTTTCCCAGGATGAAGATTGGGGAATTCTCCTGGGAGCTGTGCCTGCTCCCCTGGCCTCTGACAACTGGCTGCAGTCAGAGAGACAGTGGAGATAAACATCCATTAGCATCCCAGTCCACCACCATGACCTCCCCTGGCCTTATGCTGGACCTTTTGCAGAGCATTTCAGCAGGGAAAAAGCATTCATTTTCCACTATGGCCAGATGTTATATAGGGGAAGGGAAGGGAAGGGAAGGGAAGGGAAGGGAAGGGAAGGGAAGGGAAGGGAAGGGAAGGGAAGGGAAGGGAAGGGAAGGGAAGGGAAGGGAAGGGAAGGGAAGGGAAGGGAAGGGAAGGGAAGGGAAGGGAAGGGAAGGGAAGGGAAGGGAAGGGAAGGGAAGGGAAGGGAAGGGAAGGGCTGTCTCTCGCCAGAGCCCATCACTGAAATTGAAAATGCTCCCACAAAGAAGGGGACAGAGCTGAAAGCTGTTGCTGGCCCTCTCCTTCCCTTGGCAGCCCGTTCACAGGCCCACCAACACTGGGGCTCAGCATTTGCCTAGCCATGTAATGGTCCCAAAATACTCTCTCTTGCTCACTCTCACCAGACCCCATCACCAAAACCGAAAACATCCAGCGACTGCTTCCACATGGAAGGTGCCAGCAGTGAAAGCTGTTGCTGGCCATCATATTCCCTTGGCAGCCCTTTCACAGCCCCACCAGTACTGAGGCTCTGTGGTTGCCTAGCCACTTTCTCTCACTCTAATGAAGGCCAATTCCAAAATTGAAAACATTCAGTGACTGCTGCCACACCAAAGGTGCCAGCAATGAAAGCTGTTGCTGGCTATCACATTCTTTTTGCAGGCCTTTCACATTCCCACCAGCTCAGGGCCTTGGTGCTTGCCTTCCCACCTAACGGTCCCAACACTCTGTCACTTTTGCTAGAGCCCTGCTCCGATATTGAAAATGTCTAGTGGCTGCTCCCACACGGAAGGGGCCAGCACTGAAAGCTGTTGCTGGCCCTCTCCTTCCCTTGGCAGCCCTTTCACGGGCCCACCAACACTGGGGTTCTGCGCTTGCCTAGACACTTAATGGTCCCAACATCCTCTCGCTCTCTTTTGCCGGAGTCCATCACCAAAACTGAAAAAGTCCAGTGGCTGCTCCCACACGGAAAGTGCCAGCACTGAATGCTGTTGCTGGCCCTCACCTTCCCTGGTGGGATGGATGCAAGGATGAGGGCTAGGTGGTAGAGCAAGCGCAGAGCTCCAGTATTGGTGGGGCTGTGAAGAGGCTGACAAAGGAAGGTGGGGGCCAGCAACAACTTTCAGTCCTGGCCACTTCTGTGTTGGAATCTTCGACAGAGGTTTTCTCTTTTGAACCAGGGCTCTGGCCCAGGACCCGGTGTGGCTCTGCACTGGTTGTGCTGGTCTGGGTGGGAAGCAGATCCAGGTGTATGGGAACACTTCTAGTCACCCCCTCCCTGGGGGTCTGCAGCTGTGGAAGGAGCACAGAGCATTCCCCTGGCTCAGGATGTTTTCCAGTAAGCACATTGACCTACCCATGGTCTTTTACTGAGGGAGACATGAATTGCCCTCCAGTCTCCTTTTCTTGGTCTTTCTGGGTCCCCACTGCCTCACCTGGTATTGGCAGAGACTTTGTTTGCTTGTGGATACTTAAATAGAGTGTTTTACCTTTGGGTAACATCACCTTGGATAGTTTCTTGTTCTGTGAGGTCCACCTCAGGAACATGGTGTTCCTGTGGATACCCTCTGCTCTCCTGGGGGCTCCAGATTTCCTTCCAGAAAGCCAGGAAGCTGTCACTCAGCTCTGCTGCATGCAGAACAGCCCCAGGCAGGCAATTCCGAGCCCATTCACCATCTCCTGTCGCACTGGGCACCCACAAGTGAGAGCTGAGTCCAGCTGTCATTCCCCAATACATCTTCCTGTGACCCTTCCCATGAGCTCATGGAGAAGCAAGCGCTGCAGCAACCCACGGAGCGTACAGTTCCTGGAACCTATTCCTGACTTCAGCAGGAAGAAGAGCCCAACTTTCAGGCATTGTGCTGGGGAGACACCGTTTTATTGCAGAGATGCTCCTCGGGAAGACAGTTCTGACACTGATGACACATTTACTGAAAGCCTCCGGGTTAGTAGGCACAGCAGGATCATGTCTGTAGATACATGGAACAAATTCAAACATTTCCATATGAGCACAATCATCACAGATGCAAAAGCAAATAAAGCACAAGTCTGCCCTGGAAAAAACTAGGAATAACCTGTGAGGAGAGATGGGCAGCTTACTGCTGCTGAAGGTGAACCCATTGAATAAGTTTCCTCGGGGCATCCTTGAGCTCCTGGTTCCTCATGCTGTAAATGAGGGGGTTTGCTGCTGGAGGCACCACCAAGTACAGAAGAGCCACCACCAGGTCCAGGGATGGGGAAGAGATGGAGGAGGGCTTCAGGTAGGCAACCAAGCAACTGCTAATAAAGAGTGAGACCACAGCCAGGTGAGGGAGGCACATGGAACAGGCACTGTGCCATCCCTGCTCAGAGGGGATCCTCAGCACAGCCCTGAAGATCTGCGTATAGGACAACATGATGAAAACAAAACACCCCGAAGCCAAAGCAAGACTAAATACAAAAAGCCCAATTCCCCTGAGATAGTTGTCTGAGCAGGAGAGCTTGAGAATCTGGGGGATTTCACAGAAGAACTGGTCCACGGCATTGCCTTGGCAGAATGGAAGTGAAAATGTATTAGCAGTGTGCAGCAGACAACGGGGAAACACACTGCCCCAGGCAGCTGCTGCCATGTGGACACAATCTCTGCTGCCCAGGATGGTCTCATAGTGCAGGGTTTTGCAGATGGCAACATAGTGGTCGAAGGCCATGACAATGAGAAGGGAATACTCTGCACCAAAAATGAAGAATAGAAAGAAGACTGGGGAAACACATCCCAAGTGGGAGAGTGCCTTGGTGTTCCACAGGGAATTGGCCATGGATTGGGGGACGGTGGTGGAGATGGAGCCCAAGTCAAAGAGGGAGAGATTGAGGAGGAAGAAGTACATGGGGGTGTGGAGGCAATGTTCGCAGGCTACAGCTGTGATGATGGAGATGTTGCCCAGGAGGGCAGCCGGGTAGATGCCCAGGAAGAGCCAGAAGTGCAAGAGCTGCAGCTCCTGTGTGTCTGCAAATGCCAAGAGGAGGAACTCTGTGACGGAGCTGCTGTTGGCCATTTGGTCCACCTGGGACTTGGGTGCTGTCCAAGGAGAAAATGATATGGCCAAGTGAGGGCAGCCTTGTCTGAGGAAAACTGTTCTGTTTGTCATCGAAACTGCCCACATCACCTCTCTTCTTCTCAAGAAGACCTTCATGCAGCTTCCTCCCTTCAGTTCTGATTTGCTCTGGCTGAGTGTGCCATGAGGATCAGGGGCCTCATCCGATGGACTCCTCAGGAGTCAGACTTGCTCTACAGCAGCTGGTACACAGAAGCAGCAAAAAGCCACATATATTGAGGTGGTCACTGAGGATGGAAATTCTGGGCTGTGTGCAGGAGCCTGGATGCAGTGACCCTTTGGGAATAGTCTCCATGACCTGGTGGAAAAGAGCACATTAACACTTGGGCCACCTGCCTCTGGAAAAGTGCCCTGGGAGGGATTTCTCTTTTCTGGTTTCACCCGTCTGAGTGTGTGCACTCAGCTGTCCATGCCACCCACAGACATCAGCATTGGTGGGCAGTCAGTTTAAGGCCTCAGGAGAAAAGGGGCATATGTCAGGAGAGATGCACTTCTCATGGACACCACGGTCTTCATGACAGAAGTTGTTCTGGGTGGGAAAGGAGAGAAGAGAGCTTGCTCAGTGGAAAGCATCTGCACTGGAGCAACAGACAGGGAGTTGTGCAAATGCACACTCCACACTGAGTGCTGTGTCTGAATCAATCACCACTGAGATAGACTCTGTCCTCCCATTAGACTCTGTCCTCCTATCAATTTACCCTCTGCCTTCCATCTGCAGATGTGGTCACGAGAGAGGGGCAGGTGGGGACTATCACTACATGCACGTCCTTGCTCACTTGAGAGGCACCCATCAAGGAGGAAGGCTGTTCAGCATTTTCCTGCTCCATGCTCCAGCGGATGGGCTGTAGCACAGGGGCTTAGCAATACGCTTTCTTCATTTTTAGATACTCTTGTCAGATCAGGGGCATATTCATTGAAGGGGTAGAAATCCTCAACTTTTGGATTGCTCTCAACATGAACACTAGTGAGTCCTGAGAGACAAAAGGGTTCCCTGTGCCTTATTGCAGAGTCAGGAGAGCTGGTCTCTCCAGCAGTCTTGCTCCCAGCTGCCCTGTCCTACCTCTCGCAGCTGGAGGATGATCACACTCACAAGTTACTCTGAGAAAGGAACTGGACGGAGCTGGGTGGGTTCATGATCCAAACTCTCCAGACTCCTCTCGCTTGTTCTCAGCACAAATAGGCAGATAGTGACACAGAGGTTGTGGTTCCTCATGCAGGTGACCAGACCATGCATTCTGGGGTGTTGTGTCCACACCAGAGTGAGATCGCAACACTACCTCTCTTGCCAAGGGCATGCAAGGCTCATTTCATCTGCTCACATACCCATGCTGGAAAATGCCCAGCAGCATTTTTATGGCCTCAGTATCACCATGGCTTCACTGTGGGTCTCTTAGATATCACAAAGATGCTGTGGGAGAGCTGAGCCCTTGTGGAGAACAGCTTGACATGACCCTGCAGGGGGACAGTCAAGTGTCCTGAGGTGTTATGGCTTTCAGAGAGAGTCTGCTTGTTTCCCAGAACCCTTCAATGGCACTGCCCTGATAAGAATGGGATAGAAGACGCGGAGGCAGTAGAAGGTGGTGTCTTCTGAAGGGACATTCCTCAACCCCGTGCACAGAATTCCTGGGGTCACAGAAGTCAGAGGGGGTCAGGGACACCTCATTCCCATGGAGACAGATGACGCAGGACGCTCAAGGTCAGTGTCTGAACTGCAGTTGAAACATTCATCCCCAGAGAACCTGCAAACAATAGCAGGAACAGCAGCATAGGCAGATGTAGAAACATGGGGAAATACCATTCTGCTCATGCAGAAGGCGGCAAAGAGGCAGAGAAACACCCCAGAGAGACATTACCTTAACCAGCTGTGCATGCCATCCACAGACATCAGCTTTGCTGGGCAGTCAGTTTAAGGCCTCAGGAGAAAAGGGGCATATGTCAGGAGAAATGCACTTCTTGTGGACACCACGGTCTTCATGACAGAAGTTGTTCTGGGTGGGAAAGGAGAGAAGAGAGCTTGCTCAGTGGAAAGCATCTGCACTGGAGCAACAGACAGGGAGTTGTGCAAATGCACACTCCACAGCACTCCCTGTCATATATTCCCTGGCATATCTCCCCTGGCATATCTCCACTGCCTGGAGGTGTCTTTTCTCATCACACCCTCTGAGAATTGAGCTCTGCCCTGCACAAACCTCCCAGTGGCAGGGCATGTGTTGGGGCACCCTCATGTTTCGTGGTCCAGAGGAATAGGTCAGAAAAAAACATGCCGTGGCCAGAAAATGGGATGCTGCTGCAGTCTTGGGCTGAAGAGTGGGTCACGGGGTGTTTTCAAGTTGCCAGCAGACCTACCAATCTGTCAGTCTCAGTCTCTTGTCCAACTTAACATCATCTTTTCCATTTCTCTCCCTTCCCCAGCCCTTCCCAGTAGAAGGAAACTGAAAGCACATTCTCAGGAAAGTTTTTTGTTCTTTAAAGTAATTCCTGACTTGACCTTCCTCTTGGAATGTCCCTTCTGAAATGTCCTGGGGGTGGTCTGGAGCTGTGAGCAGCCTGACCCACGCAGCATCCTCTCAACAGCAGAAGGACCCTGCCCTCCTGGGTGTCGCTTCTTCCACCCACAGCTTCTCATCACAGCACTGTTGGGAGCTCGCTGGGCAAGCTGAGTGCTGACCCTGGCAGGCAGCAGAGTCCCTCCCCAGCACACAGCCCCTGGGGTGCAGGGACCCTGCTCTGAAGGACAGCCCTGGGCGCCCCTGGGTTGCAGGGACCCTACTCTGAAGGACAGCCCTGAGCATCCCTGGGTGCACATCTGGATTTGTACCCCTTCAACTCTGCCCAGGATGAAGGCAGCCATCATGCCCTGTCCCTCTGATGGTGTGGCAGGGAAGCCCTACTCTGGAGCACATCCTCATCCTCTACACTAGAAAGGCTGTGAGACCCCTCCTAGAAGATCCCATAGGCTATGGGATGTGCCAGCTTTTTCAGCTCACTCCAGGAACTGCAGCTGCATTGCCCTGTACCTGGAGACCTACCATGTGAAAGGCTGTAAAGATTTCTCCCCCAGTGAGCTCTCAGCATTCTCCCTCCCCAGACTGCCTTTAGGCTCTCTCTGCCTCGCTTGTCTCCCCTAAGTGCCCTCACCCCTGCTGCAGTTTGTAGAGAGCTGATTCTGGGGAGAGCTGTCTCTCTGCAGCACTGCCCTCTTGCCATGAGCTCCCTCCATCCCAGAAGCGTGGCCCAGCTCTGAAGCAGAGGACCAGCCCAAGGTGTCACTTTCTCTGTCCCCTCTGGGCTCCCTCCAGGTGTTCCTGTGGCTGAAGAAATGACTGACGTTTTCTCCCTCAGCTGGGGAGAGACACTTATTTCCAGTAATGCCACTTCTCTTACCAGAGTCAGATTTAGGTCTAAAAATAATATTTTCCTGTCCCATTTTCAGGCAGGACACCTAGTCAGTGACAGGCAGGGATCTTCTTTAGCCCTCTTTATTTTCTGGGAAAACCTATAGAGATAGTCAGCTGGCCAAATGGAGTCATGGGCCATCAGATGGGCAAAGAACTTTGAACACCAGCTAGACCAAATATGTCTGTGTGTTCCGGTTTTGGCTGGCATAGAGTTAAGTTTCTCCATAGTAGCCTGTATGGGGCTATGGTTTGGATTTGTGATGAAAACTGTGTTGACAGCACACTGATGTTTTAGTTACTGCTGAGTGGTGCTTACACAGCATCAAGGCCTTTTCTGCTTCTCACACCACCCCACCAGCGAGGAGGCTGGGGGTGCACAAGAAGTTGGGAGGGGACACAACCGGGACACCTGATCCCAACTGACCAAAGGGATATTCCATCCCATATGATGACATGGTCAGCAATAAAAGCTGTGGAAAGAAGAAGGAAGAGGGGGACATTCAGAGTTATTGTGTTTGTCGTCCCAAGTAACCATTATGTGTAATGGAGCTTTCCTAGAGATGGCTGCCTGCCGATGGAAAGTAGTGAATGAATTCCGTATTTTGCTTTGCTTGCACACACGGCTTTTGCTTCACCTATTAAACTGTCTTTATCTCAACCCACGAGTTTTCTCACTTTCACCCTTCCGATTGTCTCCTCCATCCCACGGGGGGAGTGAGCGAGTGGCTGTGTGGTTCCTAGTAGCTGGCTGATGTTAAACCATGACAGTGTGCCTCACCAAATTATTGAACTAGCTCAGAGGAGCTTGGCATTGAGTTCTTCCTCTCTTAAGCACTTCTGACCAATGCAGCTCTCCACTCCTGGCCCACAGCACATTAAGGCCATTATCCACATTCAGGTTACTCAAGAGGAATCTTCACCACTGTCCCAGCTCCCCAGTCAGCTAAGCTTCTGTTTTTGGCAAGACCTGGCATCCCCAATATCTTCCATTAAGGGAGAAGGGAAAGCCTGAGAAACCATTGGAGCTTCTTCCTTCCTCTCCCACCTCATGCCAAATGGGCCAACATCTTTGCTATGGCAAAGATGATGTCAGAGCAAAGGCCTACAAGGAGTGATCTCACTGACCTCAGCATCAATAAGAAGGAGGATTTAGATTCTTTAACCTTCCTGAGGCAGGAAGGTAATGGGGGAGTGTCAAGCACCCTTGTAGATATTGTTCAGGAAAGGCCACTTACAGAAGTCCTGGGTGCCCTTCCCATCCCTGGCTAGTTCCAGCTCCAGCTGAGCTTTGGCTTTCCTGGCTCCATCCCTGTACCTACAGGCCATGTCCCTATTTGTCTTCTGGACAGCCTGTTCCCCCTTCACCTTCTCTGCACTTCCTTCGGGTGTTCGAACTCCTAAGTCAGGGTCCCCATTCATCCATGTTGACCTCCTGCCAGGCCACACTCAACTCCCTGCACATCAGGTTGGCACGTTCCCGGACTTTGAGCATGTTGTCCCTGAACATCCAAGAGGACCCCACAGTCCCTTTGCCCTGCAGGACAGTCCAAGCAGAGCCTCAGCTAACTGAAATCAAATCTGCAGTTCTCCATTGTGATTCTGTTAGTTGTCCTACTTCTCCACCATCTCATGGTCATTGCAGCCATGGCTGCCCTCAGCATTCATCTCCTCATGCAGCTTCACCTTGTCTGTGAGCAAGAGACCTGCACTTGCCAGCTCATGGACCGTATGTGCCAAAATGCTGCCTTCAATACCATCCAGAAATCTCCTGGGTTGCTTGTGTCCAGCCCTGCTGCCCTTCCAGTAGATTTTGAGATGTTTCAACTTCCCATGTTTTTGAGGATCTGTGACTATGAGGCTTCCTCCAAGGCAAGGCTGTGTGCACACCAGCCGCCCCTTTGCACAGAGCTCGCCTCCCCCTATTCACCCTCCTGCCTGCCTTCCTGAGGAGCAGTTGCCATCCATGGCTGCCCTCCCACCACTCAAGGTGTCCCACCAGGGCTCTGCAGTCCCTGTGGGGGAGCAGGTTTCTGCCTGCCCAGCAGAAATGACAGCGCTGGGGAAGGGAGAGAAGAGGCTGGCAAAGGGAGGCGGTTGTAAGGTTAATTCTGCTGCAGGAAAAGGGACATATAAGGAGAGGCATCGTAGCTGGGATGTGGATTTTGAGGTCACTTCTTTTGCAAGAACCTGATTGGCCAGGTGCCAGAGCCAGCCTAGTGATGTCACCTGGAGTATCAGAAAACCCACCCAGTGGTGCTGATAACTGGTGAGAGAGGAGAGGTAGAGGAAGGTGAAGACGACATGGCTGCGAGGTGGAGTGTGATACCATTTCTACTGCAGTAACCTGACTGACTTGCGGCAGGCAGGCAGATACTGTGACATCACCAAGTGCATCACAAACCCCAACATGACACATATGACAGCTGAGGTAGTGGAGAGGGGTATTGGTAGGTAAAGCCAAGGTGGCCGGGCTGTCGCTTGTGAGGTCACCTCATTACAACAATATGTTTGGCCAGGAGCAGGCAGACATCATGAGGTCATCAAGAACACCAAACGTGAAAGCTTCAGGCAGATGACTGGTCCCCTGGTTAGGCCCTACACTGGGCTGAAGGTACCTGTACATGACATGGGGAACTATCGGACACGGCATAAGAAACTGCCAGATGTGGCAGAGAACAGCATGAGAAGGAATGGGAAATACAGGCAGCACCGTGTGTCCCGTCTGGGTGTCACAGGTGGTTGAAGAGCAAAGACATGAGAAGTGACAGAACTGCACAGATAACTGGAGGGGAGCATTAGGGAGATTTTTGGGCAGTCAAGTCGTGTCAGTGTTGCAATTTAAGGCCCAGATGACCTAGTCAATGCTATCCCAACTACCACAGGAGGGTAGAAAGGGAGCAACCCTGTGACTACTGGGAAAAAAGTCATTGGTGAGGATTATTAATTGGGGAGGATACTGGGGCAGAGAAAGGGAAGGAACAAGGTGGACTGGGAGGAAGAAGCCTGTGGAAGGGGAGAGGAGACACATGCAAGGGGCCAGCTGCATGTGGCTAGGGGTCTGGTCAGTGCTGGTGTGGCCAAACCCTGTGCCTGATCATTGTCGTCTGTCCTGTCTTCTTATTAAACTCTGCTCCTGGCTATTTGCTGTGTGATTATGCTTACTATTATGTATGTGCGTTTAGGGTTGAATGTACATACATGCTTTGCTGGTGAACTCCAAGTGGGCATGGCTGGAGGAGGACACGAGGATGTGGAGAGACACTGTGGTAGGTTGACCTTGGCTGGACACCAGGTGCCCACCAAGCCAGTCTATCATTTGCCCCCTCAACTTGACAGGGGAGAAAAGTACTGTGAAAGGCTCATGGGTGGAGCTAAGGTCAGGGAGTTCACTCAGCAATTACTGTCACAGGCAAAACAGACTTGACTTAGGGAAATTAATTTATTGCAATCAAAAGTCAGAGTAGGGTAATGAGAAATAAGGACAAATCTTAAAACACTTCCCCCCACCCCTCCCTTTTTCCCAGGTTCAACTGCACTCCTGATTTCTCCACCTCCTCCCTCTCAAGTGGCACAGGGGGATGGGGAATGGGGGGTATGGTCAGTTCATCCCATGTTGTCTCTGCCACTCCTTCCTCCTCACGCACTTCACTTGCTCCAACGTGGGTCCTTCCCACAGGCTGCGGTTCTTCACTAACTGCTCCAGTATGGGTCCTTCCCATGGGGTGCAGTCCTTTAGGAATGGACTGCTCCAGCGTGGGTTCCCCATGGGGTCACAAGTCCTGCCAGAAAAGCTGCTTCAATGTGGGCTCCTCTCCACAGGGCCACAGGTCCCGCCAGGAGCCTGCTCCAGCACGGGCTCTCCACACAGTCACAGCCTCTTTCAGGTCACATCCACGTGCTCCAGCATGGGTTCCTCCATGGGCTGCAGGGTGGATATCTGCTCCGCTGTTAACCCACATGGGCTGCAGGAAGACAAGCTGCCTCACCATGGTCTTCCCCATGGGCTGCAGGGAAATCTCTGCCCTGGTGCCTGGAGCACCTCCTCCCCCTCCTTCTTCAGTGACTTCAGTGTCTGCAGAGTTGTTTCTCTCACACAGTCTCTCTCCTCTCTGCCAGTTGCTATTGCACAGCAGGTTTTACCGCATCTTAAATATGTTATCACAGAGATGCTACCATCGTTCCTGATGGGCTCAGCTTTGGCCAGCGGCGGGTCTGTCTTGGAGCTGTCTGGAACTGGCTCTGTTGGACATGGGGGAAGCTTCTGGCATCTCCTCACAGAAGCCACCCCTGTAGCCGCTCCCCCCGCTACCAAACCCTTGCCACGCTGGAGCTGCCAAGTGGGTAATGGCCCTGAGTCTGGGAAGAGCACCTGGGCACATCCAAAGCCCACACCCGCACTGGAGGAACCATGAGTGTGTGTGTGCCCATGGGTAAGTGTTGCAGGGGCTCATGGGCCACTCAAGGCCTTCACATCAGACTGTCCTGAGAGGGGAACAGGATGGAGTCACTTGTGTTGCTTGTGGTTGTGTATGTGCTGCTGGTGGTGTGGTGCCTGTAAAGGTGCTGTTCCCTGATGGAGTTGGTTTGTGTATGGTCAGCTGTGTCCATCTTGTCTTTACTTGCCAATGCCAGGAGGTAGTGCTTTCCATTTGAGTGACTCTACCTTGGGCGACCTCTTGCTTTGGGACATTTCATTAACTGCTCACCTCAGGCACACACTGGCCCTGGAGATCCCCTGGGCTCTCCAGGTAGCTGCAAGCTCTTCTCCTGGAGGATTTCCTCTGTCCTGTTACATGTGGGACAGCCCCGGGTTGGTCCCTCAGTGACTTTTCCCTACCTCCACTGTTACCAAACACCAATGGTTGAGTCCAAAATGCAACCCTTGGTCTCTAAAAGCTACCAACATGACCATGAGCTTTTATCTCCAAAATCCAAGGAGAAACAGGCCCTTTTGTAGTCAAATTCCATGGTCCTGTTGTTGATATCAGCTTTGGAAGAACAGCCCAATCTTGAAGAACTGCACTGGGGAGATGCCATTTTATTACAAAGATATTAAGAGCAAGTCTGCTCTATCCCAGTGTTAGACACCCCTTTTATACAGGTTTCAGGTGAGACAGAGCAGGTTCATTCCTCAGAAGTGAGATGAATGTAAAGATTTATTTAGGAACATAATAGACACAAGTAACAAAACAGATAATGGTGATAATAATGATAAACAAAGTAAAGGCCTGCAATGGGATACCCTGAGAGTCACTTGTGAAGAGAGATGGTGAGCTTATCACTATTGAGAAACAGCCCTGAAACCACTTTCCTAATGGCATCCTTGAGCTCCTTGTTCCTCATGCTGTAAATGAGGGGGTTCACTGCTGGAGGCACCACCGAGTACAGAACAGCCATCACCAGATCCAGGGATGGGGAGGAAAAGGAGGGGGGTTTGAGGCCAGCAACCATGGCGGTGCTGATAAACAGGGAGACCACAGCCAGGTGAGGGAGGCACGTGGAAAAGGCTTTGTTGCGTCCCTGCTCAGAGGGGATCCTCAGCACAGCCCTGAAGAGCTCCACATAGGACATAACAATGAAAATAAAACAAAAAAACGCCAAACAGACACCAAATACAATAAGCCCAACTTCCCTGAGGTAGTCATCTGAGCAGGAGAGCTTGAGGATCTGGGGGATTTCACAGAAGAACTGGTCCACGGCATTGCCTTGGCAGAATGGAAGTGAAAATGTATTGGCAGTGTGAAACACAGCAGTGAGAAACCCACTGCCCCAGGCAGCTCCTGCCATTTTAGCACAAGCTCTGTTGCCCAGGATGGTCTCATAGTGCAGGGGTTTGCAGATGGCAACATAGCGGTCATAGGCCATGACAGTGAGGAGATACAGTTCTGCTACAATCAAAAAGACAAACAGAAAGACCTGTACAGCACATCCCAGGTAGGGGATAGCCCTGGTGTCCCAGAGGGAATTGGCCATGGACTGGGGGACAGTGGTGGAGATGAAGCCCAGGTCGATTATGGAGAGGTTGAGGAGGAAGAAGTACATGGGGGTGTGGAGGCGGTGGTCACAGGCTATGGCTGTGATGATGAGGCTGTTGCCCAGGAGGGCAGCCAGGTAGATGCCCAGGAAGAGCCAGAAGTGCAAAAGCTGCAGCTCCCTTGTTTCTGTGAATGTCAGGAGGAGAAAGTCAGTGATGGAGTTGCTGTTGGACATTTGCATCCTCTGGGCATGGGGCACTGTCCAAGGAGGAAAAGTCAGTGACAAGTTAGGAGGCATTTATCTGAGAAAAATCCATGCCTTTTCTCATAGAAATCCCCTTCTCTGAGCTGAATGAGGAAAGAGTCAGCTCATTCTCCATCCCTACCAACAGAATGACATTGTGCCTCATGGACCTTGGGCACCTAGTTCCCATGAAGACACCTCCAGGGCAGGACCCCTGGACTCAGTGTCAGAACAGAAGCTGATCCACACACCCACTCCAACCCCTTCCTCTAGAGCAAGAGCAGCATGGTGATCTGAAAATGAAAGAAGAAAAAAAGGGCAGTGGAGCATTGCAGTGAAGCCTTCTCATTACACAGCTGTGCTCACCACCTCACAGGCAGTGACACTGCAGGGCAGGTGCTTTTATATCCTCTTTGTTGTGTATCACATTGCAGGAGACTTGGTTGGACTTGATGATCTTACAGGTCTTTTCCAACCTTAGTGATTCTGTGATTCTGTGAGACATGCACCTCTCCTCTTCTGGCGGTCCAGCTGCTGAGGAGGTGACTCTTACCCTGGATCCCATGGCCTGGGGGGCAGAGGCTGTGCTGCGCGGGAGAGGAGACAAGGAGGTTGCTCCGAGGAAGGCATCTATGTAGCAGGGGATGGTAGCAAGAAGCCCCAATTGCCCCTCCCATGGCGTTTCTGGCAGCAGATCCCTCTCACTCCCTGCTGCAGGGAGCTGTCCGTCTTGGGAGCCGTTTCACTGTCCCCGCATCTCCTCCCTGTCAGATCCCATCACAGCCCTTATCCCACCCGCTCTGCACTCAGCTTTGCCCTGCAGACACCTCCTTGCAGCCAGGCACTGCCCAGGGGCACCTCTGTGTGTGCAGGGGCTAAGTAGCAGCTCAGACCAGTCCTAATGAGAACTGTGGTCTCAGTGCCTTCTCCAGAATGGAGAAATAAATTCCCATCTCCACTGCTTATGCAGACAATCAGTATGAGAAAACTCAAGGCACAGACACTTTCCCTTGAAGGTAAAAACTGCCTTGACGTCCTTCTTCAAAAGGACCTTCTGAAAACGTCCATGAGGTGAGAAACTCTGACCCACGCAGCATCCTCTCAACAGCAGAAGGACTCTGCCCAGCCAGTGGTAGCTCCTTCCACCCAAAACTTCTCTCCACAGTGCTTTGGGGAGCTCCCTGGGTAGGCTGAGTGCTGATCCTGGCAGGCAGAAGAGTCCCTGTCCCAGCACACAGCCCCGTGGGGTGCGGGGATATAGGGTGCAGGGACCTTTCTCAGAAAGAACAGGCCTGGGCACCCCTGGCTGCACACACAGCATCACATCCCTGTAGCTGTCTGTGGAAGGATTGAGCTGTCATGCCCTGTCCGTTTGATGGTGTGGCAGGCAAGCCCTACACAAAAGAAGCTGCAAGTCCTCCTGGAAGATCCCATCAACTGTGGGCTACGCCAGCTTTACGAGATCACTCCAGGAACTGCAGACGCATTGCCCTGCACCTGGAGACTTACCATGTCAAGCGCTGTAAAGATTTCTCCCGCAGTGAGCTCTCAGCATCCTGCCACCCCAGACTGCCTTTAAGCTCTTTCTGCCTCGCTTGTCTCCCCTCGGCACCTGCAGGCAGTGCCCTCAGCCCTGCTGTGCTTTGCTGAGGAGCTGCTCCTGGGCAGAGCTGTCTCTCTGCAGCACTTTTCATGAGCTCCCTTCATCCCAGGAGCCCAGCCCAGCTCTGCAGCAGAGGACCAGCCCAAGGTATCACTTTCTCTGCCCCTTCTGGGCTCCCTCCAGGTGTCCCTGGGGGTCCAGGGGAACATACTGTGAAACAGGCTGAAGGAATCACTGATGTTGCCTCTCTCAGCTGGGGACAGACACTTCTTCCCAGCAGTGGCATTTCTCTTACTAAACTCAGATTTAAGTCCAAGAATCACCTTTTCTTGTCTCATCATTAGACAGGACACCCTGACAGTGACAGGCAGGGAATCTCCTGTACCCATGCTGAGAGAAGGGATTCAGCTGCATCAGTCAAGGCATCTCATCCTGGGGCTAGAATGGGACTCAGCTCCCTCCCATGCACACCACAAACCCACAGGAGGAGGGATTCCTCTTGCCTAAATTCAGGTGTGCACAAAATACCTTTGTCTCAGCTCTCATAGTAATAAAGGCAGATGGAGACTAGGAATGAGCTGTTCAGACACAACCATCCGGTGACCTTTGAAATGCCAGAGGTGGTCTAAGATACATTCAGGTACCTCCAAGCTCTGACGGAACAATATTGAGAGAAAGAGCAACATCCTGGGGCATTCTTGTGGAACTGGTGGAACTGGTGGAACTGGTGGGGAATTTACTTTGGCCAACAGAAATGGCAGCAGATGCCCACATTTTTAACAATTAAACCTTTCCGTATTTGTTAATTTCTGGGCTGTCTATGCAAGGATTCATCTGATCAGATGGAATCATGTACCGTAAGAGAGCTAAGTTTCCCTTTGTCTTTTCCATCAGCTGGGCTATTATGATGGTGGTCTCATGAACATCACCACATTGCCTCATCAAATTCAGGGCAGTTACTCATTTTAATGGTCAAATACAGGTCTGTAGCATTACGTGAGGTGCCAAGGCTTTCACATACCTTTACATGCAGTTGGCAGGGACAGCACTGGTCCTACACAGGAAAACCATCCCCATTCAGAGTGAGGGTGTGACAGACACCCCAGACAGCATTGCGGACAGGTTTGGTGCCTTTGTGCAAGTGAATGCCTGCCACCACTGCAGTGAGGCAAGGTCTGTCCCTTCTTTATCCCGTAGATGTACGGCAGTCCAGGAATAGGAAGCACATCACATTGGAGTCTCCGCTCATGTGCCTACACTCTCAAACTGCTGGTTTTTCTCTCTCCCATTCTTTTACTCACCCCCTTGATGATACAGTCAAGGAACAGACCAAGAGTTTCCACAGTATGCCTGCCAACAGCACCTTGTTGATCCTGGAGATCAGCTTCACCTCCACCAAAGGCTCTCACGGGCAGCAGAGACACCACTGACTGCAAAGCTCTTTCTTGCCAGGGCTGCACTTCCCAGCCCTGTTTCTTTCTGTCCCCGGGGACAGCAGGATTCACTCACTCTCTTAGCATCCATTTTCAGCTTTGTGTTTCCATCTGCTGTACACTCCAGCGTGTCTGTGCTCTGAAGCAAAGCTTTTGCACACATGGGATCTTTGATACTTCGTACTAGGTTGCCCTAAGACAAGTCAGAGCTTGGCCTGGAGCCACACCTGAAGTGCTACAGCCCAAATGTGCACCAATTCCCTCAGCCAGGGGCACAGCCAGAAGAAACTGGAATCCGTGCTTTTTGACACCAAAGGAGAAACCGCCAAGGTGTAGTGGGACAATTCACACAACTTGGAGCGCTGCAATGGATGGATAGGCTTTTCAGGAGGGACAGGCTGGAAGGATCATGAGTGGGGTGAACATATCTCTGACATCTTGCACTGCCATCCGTAGATGTGCCGGCTGCTTCTAGTGTGGCTGTTAAAGTTGCAATATTGGGTACTGCAGCCGTCAGTGGAACTGTGTTGGCATTTAGGTGCCAATAATCAATTGTCAGACGCCATCTCCCATCTGGCTTTTGGACTGGCCAGACTGGTGAATCGTATGGGGAGAAGGTTCTGGAAATAATGTGCCATTTTTTCCAAGTCTGCTGTTGCATCAGAAATTCCATTTTGTTCTGCAGCAGGAATTGGATACTGCGGTACCTTGGTCATTTTCTAATTAGGGAGTGCTGGCGCTGCACAGGGTACACGCACTGTAGCCTCCCAGTTTCTACCAGGGTTGGGGTTGGTACTTGTACTGAAGAACCACATGCTGCCATCTGGCAAGTGCCAGTTTCGACCAGTCAAAACACCAAACCCCACAATATTTTCATTGTGCTTTTTAATCACAAAGCGAGTAGACGACATGCTCTTCTCGCCCCGGAGCCATAAATTAACTTTCACGATTTGGCAAATAACACTTGCTTTGTTTCCTCCGGTGACTTTAACTCTCTGCCATCTGGGTTGCATACCCAGCTTCTCAGCATCCTGTTCTGTTAGTATTGTCTTAATATCACAGAACACCACCCCGAGGTCCTTCAGAGTATCCTGCTTTAATGATGGGTCTACCTTCATATTCAGGGGAATCTGAGGAGAACAGGGGGTCATCATTTCCCTCATCATAACCATCAAGATCACCCCAAATATCACCAGTCCAATGCTCTGGGAATGCTGTAGGTTTCCTATTTGGCATGGAGTTAGGGGGATGGAGAGCCCACATAAGCATCATCTCGATCTTTTCTTCCAACTTTCGTTTTTTCTCCTTTTCTTCTTGTAACTGCTTCTGTAGCTGCTCAATTTGCAAGGACAGTAACAGCTCAGCTGCCTTCTATTTCCTCTCTCAGATCTTGTCTCCCTCTATTATGGTCTTTCCTATTCTAGGCAGGTGCCTAACATCCTACAAATAATTCCTTTTCCTTTACTATCTTTAGCATTTCCTCTTGCTAATTTTAATTCTTGATTGTGCAGCCATCACAAGATTCCACAACCTCCCTGGGAAACCTGTTGCAGTGCTTATAGGAGAGATGCTCCAGTCCCTTCATCATCTTTGTGTCCCTTTGTTAGACTCTCTCCAGTAGGCCCATGTCTCTCTTGCACTGAGGAGCCCAGAACTGGACCCCCTACTCCAGCTGTGGCCTCACAAGTGGTGAATAAAGGAGAAGGATCACCTCCCCCTACCTGCTGGCGATATTTGTCGAATACAGCCCAGGATACCATTCACCTTCTTTCCCCCAAGGGCACATTGTTGGCTCATGTTCAACTTGGTGTCCACCAGGACCCCCAGGGCCTTTTCTGCCAAGCTGCTTTCCAGCTGGGAGACCCCCAGCATATACTGGTGTATGGTGTTGTTCCTCCCCAGGGACAGGACTTGGCACTTCTCCTTGTTGAACTTCATGAGGTTCCTGTCAGCTCATTTCTCCAGCTTGTGGAGGTCCCACTGGATGGCAACCCAACCCCCTGATGTATCAGCCACTCCTCCCAGTTTGGTGTCATCAACAAACCTGCTGAGGGTACACTCTGCCCCATCAGCTGGATCATTCATGAATATTTTGAGCAGGATTGGACCCAGTATTGATCCTTGGGTACACTGCTAGTTAGCAGCTTCCAACTAGACTTTGTGTCACCAATCACCACTCTTGGGGCCCAGCCACTTTTCAATCCCCCTCACAATGCTCATCCAGCCCAGACTTCAACAGCTTCTCTATGAGGATCTTATGGCAGACAGTGTCAAAAGCCTTGGAGAAATCAAGACAGACAATGACTATGGCTCTCCCCTTGTCTACAAAGGCAAACATTTAAGTGGAGAAGGTTATCAGGTCAGTCAAGCATGACTTCCCCTTGGTGAATTCACGCTGACTATGCCTGATGATTTTCTTGCTGTTCATGTGCCTGGAAACGGTTTCTAGGATTAGCTGCGCCATCCTGTTCCCAGGGATCAAGATGAGGCTGACCGTCCTGTGGTTCCAAGTCTGGCTCTGTCATCGGTGTCTACATGTAAAAGCAGCAGGCAGCAACAGTCCAGGGCTGAACAAGTTTCTGCAGCCTCTCAACAACGCAACTTTTGATCAAGGACAGCAGAAAGTGTTTGTTAGAAGCTGCTGGAGGTTGCTAGCATCTTACTGGGAATCACAGAAACCTGTGGCCCTTTTCACCTCGCAGCAAAAGGCCCCCTTAGCTTCCTTGAGGATTCCTCCAAACACAGAAAATATTTTCAGGACACTGTTGGCCAAAGCCCTGAGGAACTTGGTGGGAATTCAGCGCTCATCCTGATGTGAGAAGAAGGTTGGTCTAGAGACCTCCCAAGGTCCCTTCCAACCTGAATGCTCCAGTGTTTCTGTCACCACTGATGATAGTTACAGTGGGTTTTGAAGTCATGAATTTTTCCTCTGCATGTGGGTTAGTACCAAGCACCAGCCTCTCCTAGTGGTGTGATGTTCATTCTAGGGCCTGAAGCATCTTGAGTTCAAAGTTTAATTGTGAATGACTACTTGTTCTGACCAGGCCCTCCTCACAGCCTGCAACACCTGTGCATGCCACCATGATGACAAGTAAGAGTGACACATGCGGAAAGCCATGGCAGGAGGTTGATGATAGTCTCACAACCCTAAAGTCCTTTGCAGATCCAAGAGAAGCCAACAGGATTGGAAGAGCCTTAAACATCTCAGGCATGCATTTGTAAGGTCTGTATCGCCCTGGGTCCTCCTTCCTGCCCTTCACAGAATCACAGACTCACAGAATCATTAAGGTTGGAAAAGACCTGTAAGATCATCAAGTCCAACCATCAACCAAGACCAACACCCACCTCTTTGCAGCCTCCTTTCAGGTAGTTGGAGAGAGCGATAAGGTCTCCCCTCAGCCTCCTCTTCTCCAGACTGAACAACCCCAGCTCCCTCAGCCGCTCCTCATCAGACTTGTGCTCCAGAGCCCTCACCAGCTCCCTCGCCCTTCTCTGGACACGCTCCAGCACCTCAACGTCCTTCTTGTAGTGAGGGGCCCAAAACTGAACACAGCATTTGAGGTGTGGCCTCACCAGCGCCGAGTACAGGGGCACGATCACCTCCCTGCTCCTGCTGGCCACACCATTTCTGATACAGGCCAGGATGCCGTTGGCCTTCTTGGCCACCTGGGCACACTGCTGGCTCATATTCAGCCGGCTGTCAATCAAGGCCTATGAGGAGACACATTGGCCTCATGGCACTGAGGCCACATTGCCTCCTTGCACCTCCCCGGGCAGGCTGGCAGGTGTCGTACTGTTGTCCTTCACTTGGCATCACACCCTCCACAGCCCAGGAAGTGCCCTGAGCCACGCGTGATGGACAGGATCTCTCTTCTGAGGGACTTCGGTCATGGCTTGGCATTTGGCTTGATAAAACACACTAAGGCTTTACTTGGCACCAGAGCCACCAGCACTTTGCCTTTGCGTGCCTGTCATCACTGCCTCCAATTTTCTGCCCTAACGAGTCCATGGGGACGCTGTCTTGGTAATGGCCCTCAGTGGGGCTAGTTAATACTCCAAGAAACTTCAGCATTTGCTTTTGACTTTACTTTCTTGAGCAGTCTGTGCTGTTTCCTCTCAGCATTGCAGGTCCATGGACTCAGCACCAAATACACCATGGGGCTCATTACAAGTCAGAAAGCCCTCAGGTGCCTTGTCTCTTCCTGTAATTTTCTTTGAGTCTTCAAGACTTCTACAGCTAATTGGAGAGGTTTCAGGATGGTAGTTAAAGAGAAAGAGTTCAATGAGTAATTAATAAAAAAGGAGGTTTGCATTTTAAAGGCATTTTAAAATTATTTTTCAGTTTATTGAAGGAGCGATAGCAGCATTCTCCAGTTGATATTGATCCAGAGTGTCTCCTAAGCAGACATGGGCAGGTAGGAAAAGCAGTCCCTCGAGGCCAGACACTCTATGGACAACCTTGCTCCTCACCTGCCCAGCCCCACTATTTCTCTGATCTGCCCCCTGGGCCTTGCATCACTTCTCCTCTCATCAGACTTCTCCACCCACTGAAGTCTGCGGCTGGATGTTCCAGCTCCGTGGCACCAATTCCCACCTGTTTTCCTCAGAGAACTGGCTGCACGCAGGCACAGAAGGACTTCTCATTGCCAAAAAACAGCAGTTATGCATGATGCAATTTTATAAGCTTTAAAACACTCTCCTCTACTACATGCCATGTCCAAGCTGCATCTAATGAGGTCCAGCTTCCACAAGGGATATCTGTACAAGAACCATTTTAGACAGAGAGCTAGGAAAGGACAGATATTAACGTAATTAAGAAGTTGACTCAAGAGTTAATTCGCCTTCTCAGAGATGGGGCAAGTTTCCAACCCCCTGAAGCTCAAAGCAGCAACCAGATAGTTTGGAGGTATCTGAATGGACAAAGAGCAAGGGCAGAGGGAAATCTGGAGAGCAATGGGAAGGGCATATGTCCAGACAGTCTGCTGAAAAGATGTTCTTAGACATGATCATTTAATCAGGAGAGGTGGGAACACCTGAAATGTGAGGGAGATTGTAAAAGTGCAGTGTAAAATACAGAGAAGTGGCAATGCAAGTACAGAGGGAGATCAATATTTCTTCTCCTATGATTAATGCACTTCCTGGAAATTCCCACTTTCTTGCATGGTAGGAAAACACTGCCATTTTGTTAAAAATACTCAGGTGTTTCAGCTTGATCTTGAAACAGCTGGATTATAAAACCTCCCAGGACAGAGACTGCACAGCCTATCTGGGTGACCTGCTCCAATGCTTGATTGAGCTGATGGTGAAAATGTTTTTTCCTTATGTCTAGGCTAAATATCTCCTCTTTCACCTCTCACCTGTTGTTTTTGTCCTCCCATGAGGCACCATCATGAAGAGCCTGTCTCTTTCTTCTCCATGACCTCCTCATAGGTAAAGCAGGCTGTGACGAGGTCCCCCTAAGCCTTCATTTCTTGGCCACTTGGCCTCTCCTCACCAGCCAAGTGCTCCAGCCCCTAACCATCTTCGGGGCCCTTCACTGAACCCGCTCCACCTTGTCAACATCGTTCCTGTATTTGGGATATGAAATATGGACGCAGTAACATGGATAATCCCTTCCCTTGACCTCCTGGCAATGCTCCTGGTCATACAGAGCAGTACGCTGTTGGTCCACCTTGCTTCAGGGCACACAGCTTCCTCCTGTCCAGATCGCTGTCCACCAAGACCTTCTCCACATGACTGCTCACCAGCCAGGCAGCCCCCAGCCTGTGCCATTGCCAGGGTTAGTCCCCTGCAGGGCCAAAAACTGGCATTCATCCTTGTGGGATTTTATGAGGTTCCTGCCAATACATGTTCTCCTCCTCCTTGAACCCTCTCCCTGACCACAGAGTCCTGGAAACCTTTTCAGTGAAGACTAAAACAAAGAAGGCATTGAGTCCCTCCCTGTGTCTGCTGCTATTAAATCACCCTCCCATTCAGTAGCAGCTCTGCATTTTCCTTGTTCAGCCTTGGTCTCTAACGAGCAATTGGAGCTCCTCATTTTGCTCTCGACTTTCCTTGCAACCAACTCCAGGTGAGCATTGCCCTTCCCAAAATCATAACTGCACAATGAAGGCAATGCACATAAATTCCTTGTTTGTACCTATTTCTTCTGTCACCCTCTGGATGCTGCTTCGTGGTCCTGTCACCACCCTGTCCCTTGCAATGGAGCTGCAAATATTGTTCCAGACCAGCCTCCTCTCTCCTGTGCCTGCATGTCTCAGCTCCAATCCACAAGCCCTGGCTCTGCACCACAAACCCCCTGGTGTGAGTCCTCCCCCTGCACGGTCACACAGCTCAGCTAACTTTGGTGGTGTCCTCTCCCAGGCAATTTCCAGCCTGGCCCAGCCACTTCTTGGTTCTTCTCATCTCGCCAGCGAAAGAGCAGCCTGCCCCAAGCTGGTGCATGCAGAAATAGGTTTCTCTTGGTCATTTATTCCTCCCTGGAAGCACAGAGTTGCTCCTCTGCCCTTCTCCACTGACATCCCTGCCCCAGAGAACCTTTCCCCATGGGAGTGTGTCCGTGCTGACCTGGCTGGCCACTCCTGCCCCCTCCCCGTGCTCCCTGCAGAGCCCCGAGCTGATGGTGCTGCTCTGCAGAACGAGCGGGCTGTGGTGCCTGAAAGCCATGGTGAGACAGTCCCAGGCAGATCCTTTCTGATCATTCACCATCTCCACGGGAACCGGTCACCCAGCCCAGGCCTCCTTCCCCAACACATCACCCCATGCCCTCCTCCCCTGAGCCCATGGAGAACCCAAGAACAGCATCATGGCCTTGTAGGGGTAACCTCTTCAGCTTTGGAAGAAGAGCCCAACCTCCAGACACCGGCACTGAGGAAATCCCCTTTTATTACAGACATGCGACCCAGGAAACCAGCTGTACCATCATGCCAGAGATGATGAAAGGCCTCTGGGTCAGACAGACAGGGTTCAAGTGTCTGGAGAAGTGGAGTGGATGCAGGCGTTCCTAGACAAACACGATTATCACAAACCAAATGCCCAAAGCAGAGGAGGAGCAGTTCCTGAGATGAACTGGAAATCACTTGTGAATAGACATGGGACAGCTTATTGCTGCTGAAAGACAAGTGATTGAATCAGCTTTTTCAGTGTGTCTTTGAGCTCCTGGTTCCTCATTCTGTAGATAAGGGGGTTCAATGCTGGGAGCACCAACAAGTACAGAACTGCCACCAGATTCAGAACTGGTGAGGAGGTGGAGGGGGGCTTCAGGTAGGTGAACAGGCCAGTGCTGATAATCAGGGAGACCACAGCCGGGTGAGGGAGGCACGTGGAAAAGGCTTTGTGCCATCCCTGCTCGGAGGGGATCCTCAGCACAGCCCTGAAGATCTGGACGTAGGAGAAAGGAAAGAAAATAAAGCACCCAAAAGCAAGACAGATGCTAACCACAAGAAGCCAGCTTCCCTGAGATAGGAGTTGGAGCAGGAGAGCTTGAGGATCTGGGGAACTTCTGAGAAGAAGTGGTCCATGGCATTGCCTTGGCAGAGTGGTAGTGAAATTTATTGGCAGTGTGCAGCATGGCATAGAGGAAACCACTGCCCCAGGCAGCTGCTGCCATGTTGACACAAGCTCTGCTGCCCAGGAGGGTCCTGTAGTGCAGGGGTTTGCAGATGGCAACATAGCGGTCATAGGTTGTTTTGATGTCACTGCTGGCTCTGTAGCTTGTATGGTAGGTGCAGAAATCTGGCTTGCACAGGTCCTTGTGATGTCACGAGTGTCTGAAATGCTGAAATGGCAGGTGCCAGAACCAGGCTTTTGCTGCTGTTCTGATGTCACTGGTGGCTGTGTAGCTTGTATGGCAGGCTTGGGAACCTGGCTTGTGCAGCTGTTTATGTCAGTGCTGGCTTAGTTCCATACAGAGCAGGTGTGGGAATCTGGTTTCTGCAGGTGCTTGGGATGTCATGAGTGGCTGACATGCTGAATTGCATGGTGCTGGAACCAGACTTATGCTTCTTTTTTATGTCAGTGGTGACTGTTTATCTCATATTGATACAGAGACATAACTATCTGCTTTTAGTCACTTGAATATTGTTTCGTGTTTATTCACTTAGATAATGTTTCTTGTTTATTCTTTCTAAAACTCACTTACCAAGGCTGGTGCCTGTAATGTCTGTTAAGGGTTAAGTTTATCAGGGACTGGTATTTGTCAAGAACTACTTGCTGAACAAAGGGAGTGATAACAGGAACTGCTTTCCAGCCACTCATCCCCAAGCCTGTAGCGTTGTCTGGGGTTGTTGTGGCCAAAGTGTAGAACCCGGCACTTGGCCTTATTGAACCTCATACAATTGGCCTCAGCCCATCCATCCAGCCTGTCCAGATCCCTCTGCAGAGCCTTCCTACCCTCAAGCAGATTGACACTCCCGCCCAACTTGGTGTCACCTGCAAATTTGCTGAGGGTGCACTCTATCCCCTCATCCAGGTCATCAATAAAGACATTAAACAAGACCGGCCCCAAAACTGAGCCCTGGGGGACTCCGCTTGTGACCAGCTGTCAGCTGGATTTCACCCCATTCACTACAACTCTCTGGGCTCGGCCATCCAGCCAGTTTTTTACCCAGTGAAGAGTGCACCTGTCTGCGCTCCCTGAGTCAAAAATTACTAACGTACCACAATATCCGTTTTCTGCTGCAGCACGAAATGGAATTTCTGAAGTCATAGCTGGTTTGGAGAAACAGCAAATTATGTCCAGAACCCACTCCCCATAAAACTCACCTGTGTGGCCAGTTTGGAATCCAGACGGGTGGTGGCATTTAACAATTGATTCTCAGGGCCTGAATGGTAATACAGTCCCACTGACAGCTACTGTAGCAAACATTGCAAACTTAACAGTTACTTCGCAAGCAGCTGCACACCCATGGATGGCAGCGCTAGGTGTAAAAGAGATGTTCTCTATGGTTCCCTTAAAGAAGAATAAAGAGAAGTTTGCTTCCACTTGGTGGGGAGTACAATATACCTTTAACAGACTCCCACAGGGGTATAAACATTCACCCACAATTGCTGTTGCTGCACTTGCTGAACTTTTACAGACAGTCTCACTCCCCCAAGAAGTGAAACTGTACCAATATATAGATGATATTCTGATTGGAGAAATTTCCCCTGAGAAGCTGGGGGAAGCGGCAGCATCAGTATGGCAAGCACTAAATAAAGCAGAAATTGACATTCCATCCAGAAAATGCCAGGAACCAAGTAAAAAAGTAAAATTTTAGGTACTTAGTGGATAGCAGGCAGTGCAGTGATTCCTTCAGATACCTCAAGAAAAATCGAAAAGCTGCAAATGTCCAAATGTCCAAATCAAGGACAACCACCCCCACTAAGGGCAAAAACCAGAAAATATTTGGTTTACAGATGCTTCAGCAAAAACGGTAAAAGTTAAAAAGCAAAATAAGGTTGTTGCATTAGATACTACCACCAGCAAACAAGTAATAGAAGAAGATGAAGGGAGTGCACAAATAGGGTCTCAGCATCCCCCCAGGCCCACCATGAATAGGCCCACCAACAGCTGGGCTCCACGCTTGCCTAGTCTCTTAAAGGTCCCAACGTCCTCTCGCTCTCTCTCACTCTCGCCAGAGCCCATCACCGAAATTAAAAACATCCAGTGACTGCTTCTTACACTAAGGATACCAGCACTGAAAGCTGTTGCTGGCCCTCACGTTCCACTGGTAACCACATCAAAAGGAATGTCTAGTGTGTAAATGCCCTTCTTTACATAGCCTGGACGTGCAGATGACTTGACAGTGACACCCAGCAGCTGTGCAGATTTGCACAGGTTCCTGGGGTTTTTTGCCTTTCTCTGCAGCATTGAGCATGGCCACTTGTCAGGGCTCCTCGGGTCCATTTTGGCTTGGTGCTGCCTGCTGCTCATGCACCACGAAGACGGCCTCTCGTGCCCTGCAGCTGGGGAAAGGAAGGCTTTTTTTCCCCCATGGTGGGCTAGCGAGTGTCCCTGGGGGTTTTTTGCCTTCCTCTGCAGGATGAAGCACAGCAACCTGCCAGGGTTCCTTTGGGCCATTGTGGCTAGGTGCCTGCTGCTCCTGCTCCATGAAGGTGGCCCTCGTGCCCCGCATCCGGGGGGAGGAAGCTTTCTAGACTCTCAGGGCAGGTCCCCAGGGTGGCCCTGGGGGCTTGCTTCTTGTCTTCTGTAGCATTGAGCCTTGCCAGGGCTCCTCTGGGCTGTGTATCACTTTTTGGCATCTTTAAAACTACAGGATTAGAACCCAATAGGCTGAGTGGGTCCTTCAGGGCCCTTTTGCCATAAATGTACTGACAGTCTGGTCTTGGCAAATCCCCATTCGATATGGATGGGGTCTGTGGGGGGAATGGGACCAAGAGCTTGATGGGCAGTCGCTTCAAACATCAGCAACTGCAATGCTTCTTTGTGGGGCTCAGTCCATTCCCACTGAGCGCCTTTTCACAGAATCACACAGAATCACGAAGGCTGGAAAAGATCTGTAAGATCATCAATTCCAACCATCAACCCAACACCACCATGCCCACTAAACCATGTCCCGCAGTGCCATGTCCACATGTTCCTTGAACACCTCCACTGATGGTGACTCCACCACCTCCCTGGGCAGCTTATTCCAGTGTCTCACCACTCTCTCAGGAAAGAAATTTTTCCTAATATCCAGCCTAAACCTCCCCTGGAACAATTTGCGGCCATTTCCTCTTGTCCTGTCACTCGTCACTTGGGAGAAGAGACCAGCACCCACCTCACCACAACCCCCTTTCAGGTAATTGTAGAAAGCGATGAGGTGTCCCCTCAGCCTCCTCTTCTCCAGACTGAACAACCCCAGCTCCCTCAGCCGCTCCTCATCAGACTTGTGCTCCAGACCCCTCACCAGCTTTGTTGCCCTTCTCGGGACATGCTCCAGCACCTCAATGTCCTTCTTGGAGTGAGGGGCCCAAAAGCAGACATCCCTGCTTGCAGGTGTATGTCCAGGGAAAAGTTCTACTAAGGAATACAGGGGCTTAAAATCAAGTTCCAAGTTGCAGGTGCAGGACATATCTCCTACTCACAAGCACTATCTGGAAACATCAAAGGAAGGGGAGAGGTGCCCAACTTTTTGGTCCTCTCTGTTGTCACAACATCATTACCTACCTCCCCCAGCACCTGCTTCGGTACTGTGGCAAAGACGAGGAGCACTGCAGCTGACATACGGAAACAAACTTCACAACTCACAAAGAGTTATAAAGCAGGCATGTTTATTGCAGCATCGGGTGCAAGGGGATTTCTCCTCAAAGCTTGCACACCATTTCAGCAAGCAGTTGGATATTTATTACACTAAAACATACATATTCATAGGGTTTCATAATACATATGTATAAGTTGGGGGCAGAGTTGATTCTTTCAGGCGACGTGGATCCAGACGTATATCCTGTGTCACTTCACTGTTGAGCGCACAGACTTCTTGTAAACCTCAGCTACTCAGGTAACATCCTCTATCGGTGCCGGAATAAGAATTTCAGGTAAGACGGATTGATACCTGCGTGCTGCTGGGATTGTATTTGGGAGATTGACATGCGGAAACAAACTTCACAACTCACACAGAGTTATAAAGCAGGCATGTTTATAGCGGCGCCGGGTGCAAGGGGATTTCTCCTCAAAACTTGCACACAGGGTTAAAATCATGACAGGTATTTAAAACAGTTAACAACGTTAGTTACGCTTACTGGTCCTACCCCTTAATTAACTAGTGGTTAATACTTTTCTTACTTCATCTTAAAGTTACAGTTCTCTTTGAATTCACCACACATGCTCAGAGAGGAGGGGGCTTAATTGGGTTGGGGCTTTTCTAGCTAGGAGGTGTGTTCCTTAGCATTAGAATGAGATTATGATGAGACGAGTTAACTCTAAGGCACTATTTTGGCAGTCCATTCTATATTTTTACGATTTGTCCTTGTGCTAATCATTATTGCTAGTTAGCAGAGAGTCAGTGAAGAGAGTCTTTATCTCTAACATGTCTAAGTGCCCAGTGCAGTTGTTATGAAGCATCTTCTTTACATTCTTCTAATTCTTCTTACTTGCTTTTAACACTTATTTTTCAAGATGTCCTGTAACATTCCCCCCTTTTCTTTACCCTAAGCAAATTCTTTGGCTTTTAAAAGTGGTTCGTTATGTTTTATCATTATTTTTAGCGTCCATACTTGTCCAATAAGTTCCTTTAGTTTACACCAAAGGACAAGATTTACTATTGTTAATGTTGTCGTAGCTATTAGTAACACCAATATCGGGTGGGTCATTATGTTTAAGATTTTGGTAGCTGACAGGGAATAACCCCTAAACACATCCCACCAATTGTGCTCTCCGTCTGACTTCACTCGTTCCACTACTTGGTGTATTTCCTCTGCATCATGATGGACAGTAATTAAAGTCTGTCTTCCACTTTCCTGAACTTGTTTTAACAACCTTTTTAAATTTTCATGATGCAATAGTTTTCTTATTAGAGTGAGATTCATTCCAATAGGGGTGGGCTGTATATCCTGAATCAACATATAATTAAATTGTAGCAATTGATAAGTAGTAACAGGAGCCGTGTAGTTAAAATCACATCCTGTAAGACTAATAAAGTTGCAAATGCAAATACTTGAATGGTTGCTCATGTCCACCATTTGATCATCTACTTGTACAAAATCACATTGAGTTCTCAGACAAACACATCCCATACCCCTGTAAATTATGATGGTTCTTAGGGTCTCGTTGGGATGCACCTCAAAGTGACAAACATTTTGTTCAGTGTCAAGACAAATATCTTGCCCTTTGATGGTGTTTCCTTCACAAATAAATCCTTGCTGGTCTCATACGACACAGGCCTCGACATCAATAGTTTGCCACTTATTCCTGTTTTTCATAGCCCATACCCTATGTTCTAGGGGATAAAGTACAGTTCCATGGTAATTTAATCGTAGCGCAACAATCGGGTATATGTTATGTACTAAAGCTTTATATATTGTTAGTACAAAAGCTGTAGCTATGTTGTTAGTAGGGTGAAAGGTAAAATTAACCAAATGCCACCACGATTGGAATACCCTTTCAAATTCCTTTGCGTTATTCCAAAACACCTTTCGGATTTCTTTTGGTAGGATTCCGTCTTCACCTTCCCCAATGATTGCAGCTGCTATTGTCTGTATCCATAATTGAGCTTGGATACAACTAAGTGCTGTAGAAACATTAGTCTGAGCCACGTCTAATGCATTTATAATTAGTTCATTGTCCTTTTCTTTAAGCTTATCCCACTGTGGTAACACATTTGCTGTAAGCCATTGACCGGTTGCTAAAGTTAGGAGGGAAGATCTTAAAGGGTTCTGTATTTTGTTCAGATCACTGGTCACCGTGGCGAGTTAGTTCCTTATTATCGCAGTATCTATACTATTTAAAACTCCCAATCCTGTTCCTGCTGCACCAATCGCATGTCTCCTTTTCCTCATTCGGGAAGGAAGGGTCCTTTTATGTAACCATGATGTCCACCCCGTATCTAAGGGTCTTATAAATGACAAACAAGCTGGTTGAACGGTGGAAATATCGTTCTGTATTAATAATTCCACTCATTTAACAGACCATATTGGATTAGACATTACCTGTTGCTGACCGACATATTTAATTACGTATGGTCCTGTCGGATACACTTATGGTCCCATTTGCTCAGGCTCTGTGGGACTTGATTTAGTAGTCTGAGTTGAGGTAGTGTAGGCAGGGGGAGTAGTGGTTTCCTCCGGTGTCTGCAACCGAAATCTAAAAGTTAGAGCTTGGGCCCCCTCTTGAGTTGCTCCCAGACATACTATGGTCACCATTTGAGTTATATTGAAGGGATACCAACAAACCTCCTTTCTTTCACATATCGTGCTGCCTGTTTTATTGGCAGAGTCCCAGACAGCACCGCTCTTGACAGTAATTTGGGTCTGGAGAGGGGGCGGGTTACTTACATTAAGGAGTCTACAACCTATCTGGACCTCCTTTCCTTTCTCAATTCTCCAGGTATAGACCGAATCTATTCTTTCCCATTCAGTTGGTCGCAGTGTCATGTTATTATTATATATTACCACGGTTGCCAAATTCAACCTGTTTAAAACCTTTCCTGAGCTTCCCATATACCCAAAATAAGTGTCTGTCCAAGGCCACTCCCAACAGTGGTTACAGTTCAGCAGAGTCATAAGAATCCATATCATCGCTTTCGAATGCGAAGCTTCAATGGTCCCATAGGTGTCGATTCCCATTGTGGCTTAGGGGCTTTCTTCACTCTGGTGTGATGCACCCAAGACTTCTGCTCTTTAATCTTGATTGCTGTATGGGATGTCAGCAGCACCTGGAAGGGGCCTTCCCATTTCGGTTTCAGAGGTGAATCCACTTGCTTGTGCCCTATATGGGGTATGTAACTGCCAATCTATTCCCAAGAGTTTACTAACTTGTTGAACAATTTTTGCAATGAAATGTGGTCCTCTATACGAGGAGATTGTTGCAGGAATCCCCAATCTCAGTATTATTTCTTGTAGTATTGCTTTAGTTACTTCCCTAGCCTTATTAGTTGAGCAAGGGAATGCTTCTGGCCAGCCTGAAAAGGTGTCTGTTAGAACCAGCAGATATTGAAACCCCCCTTTTCTTGGAAGTTCTGAGAAATCAATTTGCCACTGCTGCCCTGGATAGTTTCCTTTCCCTATTTGTCCAGGTTGGACTTTAGGGCTTACCTTAGGATTATTTTGCAAACATATTTCACACTGCTGTGTCACTTGTTTAACAGTGGTGTAGAGGTTCCAGGCAACTATGCGCTGACTCAAATGTTTATAGAATGCCTCAGCTCCCCAATGGGATTTCCTGTGTTCTGCTATAACTATGGCCCACAATAACAAAAATGGGATTATTATTTTGCCCGGCGGAGCCTTTGCCCACTTACCTTTCTCTATTTCTCCACCTAAGTCTTCAACTAATTTCTGATCTTCTTTGCAATACCTGGGTTCACAACTGTATTTTACCATCTGGGACCAAAGACTGCACCTCTATTTCACCTTTCTCAGCTGATGTTTTGGCTTCTCGATCCGCCATAGCGTTGCCCAACTCTTGAGCGGTATCTCCCTTCTGATGAGCCTTGCAATGCATGATAGCCACTTTTTCGGGTTGCTGCACTGCTTCCAGGAGCCTAAGAATTTCTACAGCATGATTTATATGTTTCCCTTGGGTGGATAGGAGTCCTCTTTCTTTCCGTATGGCTCCATGGGCATGGACTACCCCAAAAGCGTATTTGGAGTCCGTCCAGATATTAATCTCTTTGTCCCTGGCTAGCTCCAACGTTCGGGTTAAAGCAATTATTTCTGCTTTTTGTGCCAAGGTATTTGGGGCAAGGTAGGCAAAAGAAGGCGTCTTTCAGGTCCAATACGGTAAACCAGGCCAATTCAAGTGTCAATGTAGTTAATAATGTATATGGGTTTGCCATGACAGGATGCAGACCCTCAACAATTTTATTAATGGCTCTGAGATCCTGTACTATTCAATAACTACCATCTGGCTTTTTGACAGGTAGAATGGGAGTGTTATATTCCGATTCACATTCTGTTAGTAGCCCATATTTGATAAATTGGTTGATTATTGGTCAGATTCCTTCCCTATCCTCAGTTCTGAGGGGATATTGCTTAATTCTTACAGGCCGCGCCCCTGATTTGAGCCTGACCTTTATTGGGGAGGCATTTTACCCCTGGATATACTTGGTTCTGGATTTCCTCAGGTACTTCTGAGCTAACAGGAGTATCTATGAGGGCCAGCCTCAGAAGATCAATTAGCTGGTCATCCCCCACTCGAAGTTCTATTTTACCTTTCTCAAATTTTATCTCCACTTTCAGTTGTTCCAGTAAGTCTCGCCCCAATAGAGGTTTTGGTGAGTTAGGCACATATAAGAATTTGTGTATTCCCAATTGTTTTCCCAATCTGAATTTAAGAGGTTTTAAAAAGTACGCCTTTTCACTTTGGCCAGTAGCTCCCTTTACCCAGCCCCCTTGGGCGCTGGTTGGGGCACACACCACGCAGCACCGTGCTCAGGCCTCGTCACAGGGGTTTTATTGGGCTCCAGCTCCATCCCCAGCTGGGGGAGGCCGCGGGGATGTTTCCCTGCTTCTCCCCCATCCGGGAAACGCGGTACTGGCTCCTCCTCAAAAACAACATCAATTGCAACAAGGTATAATTCAAGGTTCCATTAAAAGGCCATTTCTCCTCATCATCCAATTTATACAAAGGCCACCATTGATGACAATATTTTATTAAAGTCTTTCTGCTCACGCTTCCTCCTGGCAGCTCTCCTATCTCCTCCCAGTGAGCTAAAATACAGCCTAGAGGGCTCCTTTTCAATATTCCGCCACTTTGTTTACCTCCCATAATGAACACCCTGCCCGCAGGGGCTTATTTCTCAGCCTAAGAATACAACCTGATTGAATTGACAGCAATACTACCCTATCCAAGGCAAAAGATGCAAGGGCATACTCGCTCCACAGCGAATGCACCTAAATTCACGACAATTGTCGAAAAGGAAATAATGTACTTATGACACTCCAAACACTTAGCACAAACAAACAAAGGACAATAAGGCTTAACAATCGGTTCGATTAACACAGTCTGTCATATGCTTCGTGTGTCTCCGGCTGCTCTCCTCACGGGGAACACGGAACCACGGATCAGGACTCCGCACTCACCCCGCAGTCCGACTGCGCCTCACTCACTCAAACACTCACCCAACTTACAACAACTTTAATTGTATAATGAAGCACTTTTCACAGAATACACGGTACCGGGCACAAAACTTCCTAAGTATATAGATTGTAATGACTATCATAAAATGCCAATTATAGCCACAATAATATAAATTTCAATTCCCATGGGTTATAACAGTTGGTACAAACGATAGCATCCCCCGCGTACTTCCCTTATTCAGGGATTCCCGCGTTCGCGTAGCTATTCCGCACTCCCGCAATTTCAGCGAAGAGCACTCCTCCACGTACTTCCCTTAATCAGGGATCCCCGTGCCCTCACTGCTGGATTCGAATCCCACCCGGGGCGAGCACAACGCTCTTTACCTCACATAGGACGTCTCCTCATGACTTATAGGTTCCCCTCCCTTAACATACCTGGTCCGCTGATGGTCCTTGTCTGTTCCTGCAGTGATCGGGCAAGCGAGGGAGGTCCTCCGAGAAATCTCGGGTCTCGGGGCGCGCCAAGGATGTCCCCCTCTCAGCCGGTCCCACAGTCGGGCAGAGAGGGTCCCATCTGGGGTGCCAAAATTGACACGTGGAAACAAACTTCACGACTCACCTTATCATGGCCACGGCTTCTAGCTGTGAAAGGCTCAAACAAACACCCCTTCCTTTGGGGAAAGGTCCTCTGTGTGGGGAAGGGGTTGGTGCTTTGGGAAAGGAGGGTAGAGGCAAGGAGAAGTGTCCCTGGAGACCTGGGTTCCTCTGGAAGGAGTCACGAGCCCTTGCAGAGGCCCTGCAAGGCACCTTCAGGGTCTCAAAGAGCGTGTTTGGTTTTGCTCTTGCATCGCTACAGACACGTGGGGAGAGTTATTCAAGCGTTGGGTGTGAAATGTGTCCGTCTCCTCTGTGTACACAAGGGCACGCAGCTGCTCATATGGTTGGGCCCAAGGACATGCCGTGTCTGAGACTGTGCGTGTGAGTGCGTGCACGCGTGCGCGCGTGCATGTGTGCATGCGCACAGTTGCCAAGAGCACACCCAGCTCCAGACGTGAGCCAGGGTCAGGCAGGGTGGAAGGGGTGAGGTTTCGAGCGAGGTCTGGACTCTGTGTCACGGGAGCAGGCACTGCTCCTGTGCTGAATGACTGTGTCTGGGCCCCGCAGGAGGGGGTAAAGGATGCACCGAGCCCTTCTTTCTCCTCTTCTTCCATTCAGGTGCCAAAAATCCTGAACACCCTTTACACCTGCATGCAGCAGAGCACCCACAGGCCCTTACCCAATAATGACCAAAAATGGCTCTTCACATCAGTTTTCTGTATGTTCAGGTTAGTTCTTTCAATCAGACACAGAAATCGGAAGTGATATCTTCTTCTTGCGCTGAAGTAATCAGTCTTTTAAGTAGTTACTGCTAAACAATGCGGAAGCTACCAAAAGAAGTTGAAGCAGGTACTTTCCTCCTCACAAGCAGCATATCATTGAAGTGCTTCCCCTATTAAATTCGCTTCTCTACTCTAAAGGGTCCCTATTTTCTCTGCCCCCAAGGTAAACTCCAGAGCTATTCATGGAGTTTCAAAGAAAGGCACAGGCAGTTTACCTGTCTTTAAAAAAAAACAACAAAAGGGACTGAGAGCTATGAATGGAGAATGTTTACTAAACACTGCACAGACAAATTAACCAAAAAGCAAACGTTAATGGGAAAAGCTGGGAGCAGAATGAGAAGCACCACCCAGCTAAAGCTGTCCCAAGCACTTAGGCCTCCATCAAGGACCACAAGCCCTGAGGCTGATGATGGCTGTTGGATGAGTTTCCCTCCCCCAGGTGGAAACACCTCTCACTGCGCTGTGCTCAGACCAAGGAAGGAAAAAGCAAAACACCCCCCTACATCTAAAGGCATGCCACTCCATTCAAAGGTAAATTTTGATTTATTTAGATAAACTGCCTGGCCAGTTTTAGCACCTGCCTCTAGAGTAGATTGATTTCATCCACCCATACCCACAAAAACTTTTGATTGAGTGCTGAGTGATGTGCAGTCAGGTGGATTTAGACACGCACGCTGCTACCAGGGGACTGGATTTTTAACCTCTTTACAAGTATTCGTTGCTTTGAAGCTGCCCGAGGGTCAGCACGCCCTCGCTTCTGGAGGTTCTCGCTCTGCGCAGGCACTAAGGAAGACATTTCTGGCGACAGGTTATTTTAAAGCACAGCAGAACATACCGTTTATGACCTCCTGAGAATTATCTCCCAGACAGATCAGGAAGAAGGGCAAAAGTTGTCTATTTAACATGCATTTGGGTTACATGACTGTTAAACATGTTAAAAATGTCTAATAGAAAAAGTCACCTACACAATGTACGTAGGTGAGCAGGCACTTCTTTGTTGCAGCGCTGGACACACAGGGGATCACTCCACCTCCTGTGCGTGCTTAGTTTCTCCACTACAAAAGTTATATACAATCAAAATATACATATTCATCATATTTCCAGGAAACAATTAACATACTCATACAATTTCCCAGAACTCATTAATATATGTAAATGCTTGTGACGCATGTGCCTCCAGGTACACAGGTGGTTGTCTAAGGTCCTCTGGTGGTTGTCCATAGTCTTCCTCATGGTGTCCTTCAGTTGAACCCAATCTTTGCGCATGCTCAGGTTGGTTGCAAAATCCCATTCTTGGAATCTTCCTAAGTTTTCCTTGGTTTACTGACCAGGCCTACAAATTATCATTCTCTTGACAAGCAAATTCTACCTATTCCCAATGCTGCATTGTTCAGCAGTTAGTTTATGATTAAATCACAGATAGATCATACCTAGTTACCCTTATACAGAATATATATATATAATTTAATCTTTATTAATCGCTCTCTGGATTATACTTTTCTATCAATATCCATACTTAAAATAATCAATGGTTATTTCTATTAATATCTGTTGATTGGCATTCTTGATATTCAAATCAAGATGGGAAAGGTAAGGAATTTTCCAAGCAGCATCATTGGTGCATATCAGGTCACATTGTCACAGGACTTAAACAAGACTTTTTTATTCAATTCTTCATCGTTCCATCTCATTACTGTTAGTTCCTTAGTATGGAATGGCAACTCCCTGGTGAGGTTCCTATGGTTATTGTTTCTAACGTAACAATCCTAACTTATTTATTTATTAACCAAATTTAACCTTTCTGTATGATCATATTTTGATTATTTTAGAAAATCAGAATATTTAAAACATCACCATCCCCCAGCCCTGCCACTGCTGTTCACTCCTTGGGGCAGCCGCCCTCCTCCATGTACTCGGGGAAGTCGTGGAGCTCATGGAGGAAGGCGGTCAAGCTGGGGCTGTCGGGGACATTGGGGACGGTGTCCTCGCCATCTGCAGTGTTGAGTCAGGGAAGCACATGGTTGACGGTGGTGTTCTCTGCCTGCTCAGGAAAGGCCTGGGCCAAGGCGGCTGGCCCCTGCTCGGGCAGATCCGTGGGCTTCCCCGGAGCCGCCAGGGTGGTCACCGCTGCTGAAAAAGCAAACGAAGCCAACCCAACCCCAGGGTGATGCAAGCTTTCCTCAGCTTGGCTGCCCACCTGTGAGTTCTGCCACCCCCCAAAACTCACCTTTGGGCTTCATCATGGTTCTGCCAGTCGGCCGGCGGAGCCAGTGGGGGCTGGTGGGGGCTGGCAGCAGGGACGCTGTCGTCGCTGACTGCCCCGCCCTTGTTGGAGGCCTCCGACAGCTTCTGGGTGCTGCTGGGCAGGCTGTGAGCCACAGGGGGCCCTGCACCCAATGCTGAGCTGTGGGGCGGTGGGGTGGCAGGAGGCCGCAGCAGGCAGGGACGTGCAGAGGGCAGGAGCCCATGAGGTACAGGGACTCCCCCTGGACCGTGGCCCTCAGCCCCATCAGCTGGTGGGGCAGCAGCGTCCCTGTCACCACCTGCTGTCCCCAGCCATAGGCAGGGGTACAGGGACCAAGCATGTGGGGGAGCTGCACCCAGCGGGGAGCTGCCCCCCACGGGGGAGCTGCCCCACAGCGGGGAGCTGCAGCATGGAGGGGAGCTGTACCCCACGAGGGAGCTGTACCATGGGGGGGAGCTGCACCCCCCAGGGGAGCTGCACCAGCTGCCCTGGGGCCCCCAGGGGCCCTGGGACCGCATGCCAGACGCTGGCTTGCGCCAGTTGGTAGGTAATGGGGCAGACCTGGGCAGGCTCAGAGGACACCGGCAGCCCTGGGACAGAAGGCAGCACACAGGCAGTGACTGGTGGGGGCATGGCCAGAACAGTGAAGCTCACACCGGGCACCTCCGATGCCGTCAGCAGCCGGAGAGGGAACCTCTCTGTTGGGGGAGGCAAAGAGGGGTGATGGGGTGAGATATTGGCAGGCAGCGCCAGCTGGGGGGTTACCTGGAGGGTAGGAACAGCAGGAGGAGCGGGAGCCTGCTGCTGTACCTGCCATGGCTGTTGGTCAGGTTGGGCTTTGTTGGGGGCAAGCAGCCTCCGTCCCCAGAGCGAGCATTCCGCCAGCACCTGCTTCAGCCAGCCTTGCAATTCTTTGATTTTTCATACCACAACAACTTCCCATCTCAGTGATTTCCTATCCTGCTGATGATTTCCTGTCCTCAGTGCTGATTTCCCATCCCCACGTTGGTTTCCCAACCTCACGATGACTTCTCAGCCCTGTGATGGCTTCCTATCCCAGCAGTCTCCCACCCCCACCATTTCCCATGCTGTCGTGGTTTAAGCTCAGCCGGACTAATCACCACACAGCTGCTCACTCACTCCCCTTCCTCAGCTGGACGGGAGAGAGAAAATATGAGGAAAAGGCTCGTAGGTCGAGATAAGGACATAGGGAGATCACTCACCAATTACCATCATGGGCAAAATAGACTTGACTTGGGGAAATTAGTTTAATTTATTAGCAATCAAAATCAGAGTAGGATAATGAGAAGTAAAACCAAATCTTAAAAAACCAACACCTTCCCCCCACCCCTCCCTTCTTCCCGGGCTCAACTTCACTCCCGAACCTCTTCCCCCCCCAAGCAGCGCAGGGGGACGGGGAATGGGGGTTGCGGTCAGTTCATCACACGTTGTTTCTGCCGCTCCTTCCTCCTCACACTCTTCCCCTGCTCCAGCGTGGGGTCCCTCCCACAGGAGACAGTTCTCCACGAACTTCTCCAATGTGGGTTCTTCCCACAGGCTGCAGTTCTTCACGAACTGCTCCAGCATGGGTCTGTTCCACGGGCTGCGGTCCTTCGGGAACAGAATGCTCCAGCGTGGGTCCCACGCGGGATCGCAAGTCCTGCCAGCAAACCTGCTCCAGCGTGGGCTCCTCTCTCCATGGCTCCACAGGTCCTGCCAGGAGCCTGCTCCAGCATGGGCTTCCCACAGGATCACAGCCTCCTTCGGGCATCCACCTGCTCCAGCGTGGGGTCCTCCACGGGCTGCAGGTGGATATCTGCTCCACCGTGGATCTCCATGGGCTGCAGGGGGACAACCTGCTTCACCATGGTCTTCACCACGGGCTGCAGGGGAATCTCTGCTCCGGCGCCTGGAGCCTCTCCTCCCCCTCCTTCTTCACTGACCTTGGTGTCTGCAGAGTTGTTTCTCTCACATATTCTCACTCCTCTCTTCTCTGGCTGCCGCTTCCCGTTTTTTTTCCCCCTTCTTAAATATGTTATCACAGAGGCGCTACCACTGTTGCTGATTAGCTCAGCCTTAGCCAGTGGCAGATCCGTCTTGGAGTCGGCTGGCATTGGCTCTATCAGACATAGGAGAAGCTTCTAGCAGCTTCTCACAGAAGCCACCCCTGTAGCCCCCTCTGCTACCAAAGCACTGCCATGCAAACCCAATACACATGCCAAGCTTGATTTTTGTGGGGAGGTGAATTGCCTGTCCAAGGGGAAGGGATGGGGCCAGCACCGGTGGCCCTGCGATGCTGACCTGTGCGTGCTGCCCCATCCTGCTCCGGTGGTGGGGATGGCGGGGGTCAGGGCACTTTCGGGGTGTTTTTGTCCTCCCCCTCTCTGCCTCGGGGGTGGGGGCAGTTGCTCCTGCCAACTGTGGTGGAACCGGTGCTGGTACCAGTACCGTGCGGCCATGATGGGGAGTTGTCAGGAAAATTTGGCGACTCGCCCATGCCACCTGAGGAGAGAGGCTGGGATGCAAAGTATATTTTTTTATTTTTTATACAAGAGGAAATCTTGCATTCGTTCGCATCAGCTGTCCCATTCAAACTGTGGCACCCCAATTGAGGTTTTACATGTAATTCTTATACCTTTCAAGTGTTCAGATTCAAATCGATTTGACCAATCGCTGTTAACACACACACACACATGCTGCTGTTTTGCAAAGCAACTCAAATTCTGTGGCGTCATCATCCACCTGCTTCTTCCTTGATCTAGACGTCCCCGGAGTCAGTCTTGCTGCAGTTCCTTATCTCTGATGGCAGATCGTGGGAGGGTTTCCCAGAGGTGTCGGAGGGGCTGGGATGCTGGCACGATCCGGGTAGTCCAGGGGAATCCTTTCTTCTTGAGGGTGGGGGCTGTCCTTCTCCTCTGTGCAATGGGCTTGGGTCCTTTAGTCATGCTGACTGAACCACGGCTAGGTAGTATACAATGTCAACTAGATGTATCTTCAGAAAGTTCATACAGTTTCATACTCTAAAGACTAATTGGTACAATAGTTAGGGAATGAGATTTTCCTAACAGTCCCTCCTTTTCTTTTGGCCATCAGGGTCTCACTATACTACTCATTAAGTCGTAAGTCGAGTTCATAAGGTGATACAACACTGTACACACACATACAGACTTATAAAGCAAAACAAGAGAGTGAATACAGCAGCCCAAAACCTTTTAGTTCACAGTCCTCTACCTAAGTCTGGGAGCCAAGAGGTTAGCCACTCAAACAGATTTAGGGGAGATCCCTGCCTTACTTCATGTAATATTTTTAAATGAGTCTTTCTCTTGTTTCTATCAGTTTCATTTTTCTCATCTTGATTTACATAAAAAGCCCAGCAGCTGTTATTCAATAATGCACATACTCTGTCCTATGCTGCTAAAAGGTGATCGAGGGCTAATTGAGTCTATATTAGCATTTGTGATAATAATTTGGTATCTCCCTGTAGGGCTGTAATACTATCTGTGCTTTCATTAAAGGCTTTTTCTAATTCTCTTGACACATTTGCCATAGCCCTTTTTAGTTCTGCAGCCCCTAACCGTGGGATAAAAGCTGTTACAGACAGGTGGAACTTGGTGCCACGTTCTGTCAGAGGGCTGTAGCACTTTTTCCCGTAGATAGCAGTAGCGAGGAGCTACAGAGGCAGAAGGGATACTGGTTGTAACCTGTGTGGGTGGTGTTAATGCACTTAGAATACCCTTTTCAGCTCAGATGGAGGGTAAATCCTCGAATGCCCTTTCTCCACCTATCTAATGTTGCCCTGGTAGTTGTGCAAATAGGGTAGTAGAATCTTCAAATAAATCTGAATCATGTAAATTATTTCCTGTAAAAGGGGTAGCATGTGCCAGATTTAGTTGATTCGGTAAACCTGTGAGGTTTGGACCCAGAGTAGATGACTCTGAGCCTATAGGCCCGTAGTGGCAACCCGTTTTAACATTATCGTTAGTTTGATTATGGCTTCCTGCAGAATACCGAGTTACTCTATCTGCAAATATCCACATTGTCTCGGAGTCTGCAGGGCCTGATAAACTCCATCCAGGAAGAAATCTGCATTGTGATGGCGTATTAGAACAGGTTTTCTGTAAGGGCTTCTGGAGCATCTCCTTCCACGCTCAGTGGATGTGGTCTATAGGAAGAATCTGTGGAGGAATACCAATTGCCTTTAGGCATAGGAACAGATCTATGGAACAGATCTAGCAACAAACCCTTCTTGGCAGAAGGGCGGTATGCTTCCTTTCTTCAGTGAAAATTCCTAACGTAGATGCCCGCCCTTGTACCACTGAGAATTCAGTGGGACAGATACCCAGGAGAGTTGATTTCTGGTAGAGGATGGGCTTTTAGTGCATATCCAACAGTGGGGCTTATTTGTTTCTGCTGCTGTAGTTTGGACTGTGGCTATGGCCAAGTTCTGGAATGAATAAGTATAATCCATATTCCACCACAGGCTTATAAGCAAGGCTACCATATTAAAACCTAGGCTTCCAACTCACTGTTAACAGGAAAAACAGACAGACACAAATAGCAAAAATAAGTACCCCTTGGATGTAAAATCGAAAAGGTTTCCTGACTCCGGAAGCCCAAAAGGCATTTAAAGATCTAAACCAAGCAGTCGTGGAGCTCCCTCGTTAGCCCTGCCAGACTACACCAAGCCTGTTATATTGTATTTACAGGAGCAGAAAGGAATAGCTGGTTGCCCTAGAAACATCTGCAAGCCGTAGCGTATTACTCGGCAGAACTAGCCCTCGTAATTCAAGGCTCCATTTCATGCGCAAGGGCTGTTGCAGTAGCAGCTGTGATGATTGAGAAAGCAAGAAATACTGTCCTGCAGCTCCTCCTAACGCTCATGGTTCGTTCCTTGCTTTTTAGTCCTCCTCTCCAGCGTTGAAGCAACTGTGGTTGTGCCACACTTGGGAAGTACATTGGTTTATGGCACTAAACATAAATGGTCATTGGCTTCTTTGACTGAGCTCTCCATAAATGCCCCAAGATCCACTCAAACACCCTGAGACGTCCCCTCCCTTCGCTGGCCCTGCGGCACGGGAGCTGAGCGACCGAAGGCAAAGCCCACTGCATCTCCCCCAGGCTGTCTTGGCCTGGCTGGCTGCTGAGAGGAGGGGAGAGCGGGTGGTGACAGCCTGGGAGGTGACAGGAGGGACAGCGGGTGGTGACAACCTGGGGGGTGACAGGAGGGACAGCGGGTGGTGACAGCCTGGGAGATGACAGGAGGGACGTTGGGCGGTGATGGGCCCAGGGCTGTTGGGAGAGCCACCACAGGCCCAGGGTCTGACGGGAGGTGACACAGGGTGGTGAAGGCCCAGGCGGTGACAGGAGGGACACCACAGTCTCAGGGGGTGGCAGGACAGCGGGTGGTGACAGCCTGGAGGTGACAGGAGGGACACTGGGCGGTGACAGGCCTGGGGGGTGACAGGACACCGGGCGGTGACAGGCTGGGGGACAGCAGGGACACCAGTGGCCCAGGGCGGTGACAGGCCCGGTGCTGACGGCTGGTGACGCCGACCGGTAACGGCTCTCCCCTGGGGGGTGCTCGGCGTTAGGATGAAGAGGGTGGGGCCGCCACGCCCACGTGACGCGGTCCTTTTGTCATAGTGTGCTGGGTTACGTGGGGCAGGGGGTAGGTGCGGTGTGCCTTTGCAGTGATGCGCTGGCGGCGGCCCGTGTGGTTGTCGGCCGGGAAACCCTTCAGCGGAACGCTGGGGGGCCCCGAGTCGCCATGGCGAGCGGTCGGGCCTGGGAGCGCTGTATGCGGGAGAGAGAGCAGAGGCCGAGCCAGGGCCGCGGGGACCTCTCCCAGTTGTCTGCCTGCCCGACCCCGCTGCGAGGAGGAGCTTGATCTCAGCCTGCGCTGCTTGCCCTGATTTGGTGGTTTTTTTCCCCGAGCCGCTGTGGGTCCTAACCTGGCGCAGAGGCCATGACGCCGTCTGCCGCGGTAGACGCCTTTGTGGAGCCGGCACCGCCTGGCCCCGACCACGCTGTGCATCCATTACAAGTTCTCCCCCAAGCTGAACTATGACGCGGTCACCTTCGACGGTCTCCACATCTCCCTGTGCGACCTCAAGCGCCAGATCATGGGCCGCGAGAAGCTGAAGGCGGCCAACTGCCACCTGCAGATCACCAACGCCGAGACTACAGAAGGTGCATGGGGGTGGCGGGCGCGGGGCTCTTTGTGGCTCGTCCCCACGCAGCGTGAGTCAGCCTGGGCCCCATCCCGCCGGCGTGTGCGGGGCAAGGGGCTCCAGGGATTAAACGGTGTGGGAAGCCCTAATGCGATTTGGCCACGATCGGTAGCTGTGACTTGTGTTGGGGGACTCACAGAGCTGTTCTTTCGTAGCTGCTGTTCTGACAACTACCTTCAGATCCGTGTTTTAGACACAGAGCTATGCGTAGAAGAATACATCATTGATGTGCAACAGGTAGTGCTTACAAACGTTTTGGTTTCCTGGAATTCTTCTAGGTAAAATGGTAAGGAAACGTGGGAGGATGCCTTGTAATAATAAACTTGCCAGATTTCTTTGAAATCTGGCAGAGAAAGCTGAAAGTGATAGAATAGAAGGCTAATTTGAAGAAGAAAAGTGGTTTGAGTGACTTAATTTTGTCTTCAACTTGTTTTACCCCACTGCACTGGAAAAGTGGTTTTGTGGCTGTTGCAGAAAGTGCTCACTATCCCCATTTTGGGGCCATCTTGCACGTGAGTGTTCTCTGTGTCTAAATTATCCTTTGGAGTTTCATGTTAATGTAACTGCTTTTCTACACCAAAGACATTGCCATTCAGATGCTATTGAGCATCATTTTCTTATTGATTTCTAACCTTGTTTTTCTTTTCCTGGCACCACGTGTTAACCACCTCAGGGCAGTACTGAAGTTTTATGGCAGAACACTTGTGGTGAATATACATAAGAAATGTTCTTAGAGAAGTCATCAATTCTTCCGTATGAGGCAGCAGTCAAAGTAGCTCTTGTTTAAGTTGTCTGCCTCCATTCATTCGTTGAAATACTTCTTCCCCTTGACTCTTTCAAGCCTACTATTTTCTTGTAGAATAGGTAGCAAGTTTCAGACCCTTGTGTCTCTTCTGCTCTGGACTTTAATAGAACACCCAAATCTTCCTGTGCTCTTGTAAGCTTTCTGAGTTAATTGAATCCTTATTTTTAATCACAGGTCAGATTGACAAAAGCCCAGTAGCCACGTACTGGCCATCACTGACACTAAAACAAGTGGTGTGCTGCTAGGGAATAGGAATCCACAATGTTGTTACCTCCAGCTTTGTTGAACATTTCTATTGGAGCTCTGCTTGGACACGTGTGAAAAGTAGCCTTGTTGAGCATGATGTCACTGCTCGCTTTGCAGATGTTGAGTCATGCGTTGAGGCAGAGTGATACTGCTTTGCAGGTCCTGGTAGTTGCCAGGGGATGTTGCTGCCTGCAGGGAACAGATTCCTGGTGGGAGATGCCCGTTTAGTCTGAGAGCTGTTAGACTAAGCTGGCATCTGTTAAATTCAAACTGAGCAAACAAAAATTTCCAGGGACTTCAGGAATAGCGCTCCAGCTTTAGTCCTTTCCTATTAAAAAAAAAAAAAAGTTAGCTTTTTAGCCTATGTTTTTCCACTTCACCTTTAATAAAAGCTAAAGAGGGGAAATGCCCCTTTAGTTTGAGCCAGTTTGCCCTGCTTGTGAAATCAAGCTCAAAACCCCCCCAAAACTTCTGTGATCCAAATTCTAGCCCTGCCAGTTTTGTTTCCATTTAAATGTAAAGCACTGAGCAGCTGAGAAGTGTGGTTGTTGATGGATTAAGCTCCAAGAAATAGGCAGCGGTGGCAGGCTCTCTTCTGTGTTCTGTCAGCCTGGAGCACTGGCAGCAGAGGTGCATCGTTTTTAGTTAACAGCTATGAAAGCGACGGCGTGGAGTTTTCATGCTTTAGCTAAGTGCCTGGTTTGTTGCAGGGCAAGCTAGTCAGGCTTTAGAATCTGGCTTACGCAGGTAAGACTTTGCTGTGGTTTGTTTTGCTCCGAAGATCTATTGGTTTTGTAGCCTAATGGAAGCAAAAGCAACTTAAGCTAGATCAGGAGAGAACCTCGTGCATTAGCAGACTCTTCTTTAGTGACCTTTGAGACCATTTTGCTGTTGGCATTTAAACTATTGTAAAAAAAAGAGAAATATTTTGCTGCTTGTGTTTGATTATCAAACGTGAAGATTTCTTGAAATGTACTGTTAGCGTGTTGAGATGATAACGGCGCGATGTTACCTGTAAAGTTTTGCTTTAATGTCTGTAAAGGGATTCTCTGAAGGGCTACGCAATTACATATTAATATACATTCTTATTAATTGACTAATGTTTTTGTCTGTATTTATGTTGTTTTCAGAATACCCACATGGTAATGCCCCGATTCCTAAGAGCTCGTTGGTAATTGTTAGAAGAATCCTTGCTGGAGGATTTAAAGCTACCAGCAAAACCTATGTTCCGTAAGTATCCATAATGTACTGTATTCTTTGTTAGAGGTTTCAGTGTGTTAACTTTTTTGTGGCTATTAGTTTACAGAGGCATTCAGATCGTCTCTTTCTTGTTAAAGCTGCTGTTAATTTTTGTTGTCATGGGGTAGATTTTAACGTATCTGTCCCAAAGTAGACTGACATTTTTCAGCCTGCGGGGACATGGAGTTCCATCTCCAACAATGGTAACTTGTAAAATGAATCTGTTTGGTTTGTTCTTGGGGCTGATTGTTCTGAGAGCCAAGTTGCAGATCCTGTTTCCTCTCGGTGGAGAGATTCCTTATTATATGTGTTTGCTTTTATTGCTTTTATAGTAAAGACAGATTTGCATTGTAGTGTAAACTTATAATTTGTTCCCATCTCAGAAGAGTCCAAGTCTGAGTGTTTGACTATTTCTTGCATTTGGGGAAGGGGGGGCAGGATACGGCAGGTATTCGTATGCCCCAAATATGGGTGTTTTGCGTACCAGCTATAAAGACCAAGGGCTACCAGCTGGCGAACGATGGAAACAAGAAGTTCCATTCATAAGTGATTCCTGTTAGTTTCGTAAAGACAACGCTGGTTTCAGGCAAGAGAAAAAGAACAATATGCTAAAGTGGATTGCCTTTTGTGTGAGTATGATGAAGGAACAGTTAATCCTTTCCAAACTTGAAACTCAGTAAGCAGTGCAGCACCTTAGCAAATGTTAGGAGTTGTCTTTCTATGTCTGTTTTTACCCTAAGCTGATTATCTGTGCTCCAGGTTTTAATTCTGTGTTCCTAAGGTTTACAGAGGACAGAGAATCGGGTGTATTGATTAAAATTACAGCTATTCAAATGCAATCCTGACTACAGGATTATGGCTGTCATTTACATATTCCTACAGTCCCATTCTGTAGCAGCTCCATTAGCGTTGTTTGAATGGCCATGTTTTCCAGCCACCTTAAAGATATGCCTCTTCACCACAATCAGTAGGTATTACTAGCTTGTGGTTTTGCCGTGCCTTTCTGATGTTGGTTCTCAAGAAATAAAGTAGACTGATGAGTTACAGTGTGTCTCGAACAAACAGTACAGCAGCATCCTGGTGCCCATGAAGCATCTGCAAGCAAAAACCCATGAATTTATGTGGCTCTGCATGTAAACTTTGGGCATATGACTGCAGTAGTTGCTGCAGTGCTTTCAGGCACTCCCTAGCAATTCTGGATGCCACAGCATGGTTCTTATAAACATGGCTTTGTTTGGGAGATTAATTGAAATATGTATGCTTAGTGCTGTCTTGTCAGTGCATCCTCCGTTTCTGGTTGGATGGCACCCTCTCCTGCTGTTGTAATGCTGCCCTAAAAGGAGAGGATAGGTGCTGCTAGCATCAAAGATCAAAGAAATAGCTGGATGTGGGGATAAGGAAGGAATGGCACTGCTGTTCTAACGTTGAAAATTAACCAGGCAGATTAGCTTTCTATTCCTTCAGCTGAAAACATTGCAGAAACAACTGGTAGAGTGGTTAACATTTGGGGATGATGAATGTGGGCTGTAATGGTGGAGAGGCCTTCAAAATGCGTTACTCGCCTTGGAGTATGTTCTTCAAGGTCAATGGATGAAGAAACCATCGTGTGGCAATCTAAAGTGTTTCCTCGTACTTCCTCATCTTCAGGAGGTACGTGGCTGTAGCTGCGAGCCTGGTGGTGTTCTAGCAGTGGCAGGAAGCGTGAGCCTTTCTATTTGTACATCAGGTCCATAGGAGCCTTTGAATTGCCTCTGCTCGTGGGATGCTTTGGATGATGTATGAATGGTTTGTTAACTGTATCAATGGTTGCATGTCCGATTCGTGATGAGCAGCATGCAAATAGAGATCAATGAGTATGTGGAAGCTCAGCAAGGTTTCAAATGTAATAGATATTTCCTAAGATATTGTAGCATTTTCAAGATTATCTTAAAGCACATGCTGGCGATTAAGACCTTTTGTGTTTTTGTCATGGGACTCCTAAATCGCACAAAATCCTAGGAACTGCTTTCAGGTGACATTTCTACTACTATTTTTAGCCAATATAGCATATGTAACGCATGTAGCATTTTGGCACTTTCATGGCTAAGTGCAGTCGATACCTGAACACAGTGCTTAGGCTTCCACAAAGAAACACTGTTCTAAAGACTCTGCTGCTGACATTGTTGTTATTTCTCTGTCAGATGACTGATTTTTTTCCCTTAAGTAAACTTGCACTTCAAAGGGTCTCGACTACCCCTGTTCTTTCTTAGAGGCTAAAGTACTCTCTCTGGTACCTATTTGTAATACTGGGGATATACAGGTGGCTAAAGTTACCTTCATATGTTGATGGCTGATTATTTAAGAACACAAAACCGTGGTACAGACTTCATATTTTTGATACGTATGCAGCAGAGACAAAATATCTGAGGACTTTGTCTTGCACTGTTGTGTTCTACATCTGTAAGTCTTAGAGTAATTTGTGACAAAGCAGAAATGGGATTTTTGGGGGTTTTTTTAGTTGCACTGAATGTACAAAGAGAGAAGTATTTATGTATATGAATAAATTTCCACAGTCACTAGACTATCAGAACAGAATGTTTTGATGTTGAGGTTTTAGAATCTGTTTTCACTGCTTGATGTTGGGTACAAGTACTTTAGTTTAAGTTCTGATCACCTTTATTTCTTCTTCTAGAAGTTGAACTGAGCCAGTGAGTGGAACACCAAAAGCGGTATGTAAAAACACAATCTCAGACTTTTTTCTACATGCTGCACTTAGATCTCAACAATGAAGCCTTGTATTAATTTTCCAAACATTAACTTAATGTATTTCCCAGTAAAACATAGTCTGTGTTGTAAATACCATGTAGTTGGTTCAGCAAAGGAAAAACTGAGTCATGCCATTGCACAGTTGTAAAGTGAATCTTGGTGCTTGTGCCTAGTAATGCATTGTATTTCATACTGAATATGCCAGAATATTTCCTGAACGACTTTGTGCTCTACGGATAACGTATGATCGTTTGTAGATCACGTAGGCTCAAGGTTTGCACAACTGAACATGGCGCCACGTTCTACAGCTGTCTGCCTACAGCTAGTAATATGGATGTTGGTCTAGGTGGTTGTGTGCTCTTTCTTTCCTGCAATAAAAATTGATTGGAGTGTATTTTTTGCCATTTTGACATTGTATCACTTAGCTTTTGTTTTTAAATACTTTTTTTGCCTAATGGTTTTTGAGAATGTTATCAAAACCCACTGAGAATCCATGATTGTTAAACTTGGTACTGTTTCTTACTTTTGGCTTGGGGGTTCAAAGAAATACCCAAACAAACATATCCCATACCTCTTGAGGGCAGTTCTGTGCAGCTAAATGATTCCTTCTGATGTCCTTAAATACTTGGGTCTTTGTTCCTAAGACTGTATCATTGAAGCGATATTGTTTGGGCCCCTCTGAGTACATAAATGACTTTAATAGATTGCTGTGAATTTAAATATCGTTGCTACACAAAGTGGTATTCTGAAGGTCTGCCTTTGATCTTTCCACGTTACCTGACAAAGCAGTTTAGTTTAGTAGTTTGCCTGCAAATGAAAATGTCTAAAACCTGGTATACAAATTCTGGCACAAGGTTGGAGCCTGGTGCATTTGTGGGTCAAATCCCTGCCATTTTTCTTAACTTCTGCCTGCAGTCCATGTTTGGATCTGGGTGACTCGAGGGTTGGATGCTGCTTTAATTTCCCAAAGGTTAAGCCTTTTTTAGTATACCACCACTCTGAATTTACATTTGGAAAAGGGTTAGCATTTTTCTTCAGGTTTTAAAACGCTCTCATTCTGCTCCTAAGATATGACTAAGTAACACAAGGAAATACTTGACTGGTAATGGTCTCGATCTTGATTTGACACTTGGCTCGAAAACAGTGTGTAACTACACATTTCAAAATAGTGCCGAGAGGATAAAAATTACCATGTAGCGGTTTTGACTTTTCATCTTTATTTTAAGGATCTAGAATTGATGCTAGGAATTTTTGACACTATTGAACATTTAGAACTTCATGCTCTGAATTCAAGACCATATTCACCCATTAATCATATACGTGTTTTTATGATTGATTAGAACCCCCCAAATTTCCTTCGTTTGGCTAAAGAGTATTTTGATGATTCTAATGATTCACAGGTATTAGAACAGCATTACTGGAATCCGAGGAACATACATGCCCAGCGGGTAATCACACAGATGTTTCTCCTGATGCTTTAATCGCCAACCAGTTCCTATGCAAGGTAACACGATGACTTTTACGTCAACTGTAAGAAAAGGCTATTTGTAAAAAGCTGAAAGGGAAGAAAATTTTAATATAAATCTCCTTCAGCAAGGCTGAGTTGAATAAGGCCAAATTCACTGTTCAAATACATTCTCTGTTGTTACAGAAGCTTACAGTTAAGAGACAACCTGGCAAGTTCAGGTCACACTTTTGTTTAACACGATTGCCTCACTTTTCAAGTTCAGAGCTAACACTGAAGTACTTTAAATACAGATACTCTGAGTTACCCATCATTAATATCAGAGTTTAATGTGATGTATTCATAGATCTGTATGGTGATTTATTTTAGGCTTGGTAGCATTTACAGGAATACACAAGGAATTTTACTCTGCAGGCTTTTTTTCATCTATCTACTGTGTTTCGTATTACATTTTGTCAATGTTTTCCTGCCTCTAGGCTGTGAACAACTTCAAAAATGGAACTGGCTACACAAAAAGGCTCCATAAGCTGATTCAGCAGCAAAAGCAGCAGCAGCCGCCACCGCCACCCCCTCCACCACCGGTCATGACTCTTACACATCCTGCTGCTCTGGTGAGTGCCGCTGAACTTCCTAAATTTTCCTCTCTGTCAGTTAGCAGTTTGTTGGAAGAGAAGGTAAGTTTTATTTCCACATACGCAGTGCTTCATGTGTTTCAGCAGAGCTCATTGTCCCACTGTTTTCATTGGTTCACAGGGGAACAGGAAGGCCCGAGAGCGCTTTTCATGCGTCACTGGCCAAGAAGCACAGCGGAGCAACTTTTGGAAGGCAGAAAGTGTGCTTGTCATCGATACGTGTCAAGCTTTGGAAAATACCCCACGGTACCACACACCTCTTCTTCTGCTTCTGCTTCTGCTTCTTCATCTTTTCCTGCTTGTACTTGTACTGCTGCTTCTCCTTCTTCTTCCTCTGCTTCTACTTCTTCTTCTTCTTCCTCTGCTTCTTCTTCCTCTGCTTCTGATTCTTCAGCTTCAGCTTCTTCTGAGTCTTCTGCTTCTTATTCTACTTCTTCTGCTTCTTCTTCTGCATCTTTAGCTTCTTCTGCTTCTTATTCTTTTTCTGCTTCTGCTGCTTCTCCCTCTTCTGCTGCTTCTGCTTCTGCTTCTCCTTCTTCTGCTTCTGCTTCTTCTTCTTCTCCTTCTTGTGCTTCATCTGCTTCTGCTTCTTCTGTTTCTTCTGCTTCTACTTCTGCTTCTTCTGCTCCTGCTTCTTCAGCTTCTACTTCTGGTTCTGCTTCTTATTGTACTTCTGCTTCTGTTTTTCCTTCTCCTTCTACCACTTCTGCTTCTTCTGCTTCTTCCTCTTCTTCTCCTTCTGCTTCTTCTCCTTCTGCTTCTTCGTCTTCTGCTTCTTCTCCTTCTGCCTCTTCTGCTTCTTCTTCGTCTTCTTAATCTCTATCTTCTTCTTCTCTCTCTTCTTCTTTTTCTTCTCTATCTTCTTCTGCTTCTCTATCTTCTTCTTCTCCTTCCACTTCTCTATCTTCTTCTTCTTCTGCCTCTATATCTTCTTCTGCTTCTTCTTCTCCTTCTCCTTCTTCTTCTTCATCTTCATCTTGTTCTTCTTCATCTTGTTCTTCTTCATCTTGTTCTTCTTCATCTTGTTCTTCTTCATCTTTTTTTTCTTCTTCTTCTGCTTCTTCTGCTTATTCTCTATCTTCTTCTTCTCCATCTTCTACTTCTCTATCTTCTTCTTCAATTTCATCTTCTTCATCTTCATCTTTTTCCTCTTCTTCTTCTCTATTTTCTTCTTCTTCTTTTCTATCTTCTTCTTCTTCTTCTTCATCTACTTCTTCTTCTCCTTCTTCTTCGTCTTCTTCTTCTTCTTCTTCTTCTTCTTCTTCATCTTCTTCTTCTTCGTCTTCTTCTTCTTCGTCTTCCGCTTCTTCTCTATGTTCTTCATCTTCATCTTCTCCTTCTCTATCTTCTTCTTCTCGATCTTCTTCTTCTTCTCTATCTTCCTTTTCTCTATCTTCTTCTAAATCTTCTCTATCCTCTTCTTCTCTGTCTTCTTCTCCTTCTTCTCTATCTTCTTCCACTTCTCTATCTTCTTCTTCTTCTTCTTCCGCTTCTTTATCTTCTTCTTCTACTTTTTTAACAATTTCTTCATCTTCTTCATCTTCTTCTTCTTCTTCTCTATCTTCTTCTTCTCTATCTTTTCTAACTTCTTCTTCTTCATTTTCATCTTCTTCATCTTCTCTATCTTCATCTTCTCTTCTTTTCTATCTTCATCATCTTCTCTTCTTATTTTCTATCTTCTTCTTCTCTTCTTCTCTATCTTCTTATCTTCTTCTCTATCATCTTCTTCATTTTCATCTTCTTCATCTCTATCTTCTTCATCTTCTTCATCTCTATCTTCTTCTTCATCTTCTTCATCTCTTTCTTCTGTATCTTCTTTCGCTTCTCTTCTGCTTCTCTGTCTTCTTTCGCTTCTCTTCTGCTTCTCTATCTTCTTCTTTCGCTTCTCTTCTTCTGCTTCTCTGTCTTCTTATGATCTTCTCTATCTTCTTATCTTCTTCTTCTTCTTCTTCATCTTCTTCATGTTCTTCATCTCTATCTTCTTCTCTATCTTCATCTTCTTCATCTCTATCTTCTTCTCTATCTTCTTCTTCTTCTCTATCTTCTTCTTCTTCTTCTGCTTCTCTATCTACTTCTTCTACTTCTTCTTCTTTAACAACTTCTTCTTCATCTCCTTCATCTTCTTCTTCTTCTCTATCTTCTTCTTCTTCTTCTTCTCTATCTTTTCTAAATTATTCTTCTTCATTTTCATCTTCTTCATCTTCTCTATCTTCTTCTTCTCTATCTTCTTTTCTATCTTCATCATCAACTTCATCTTCTTCTCTTCTTTTTTTCTATCATCTTCTTTTTCTTCCTTTCTCTTCTTCTTCTCTATCTTCTTATCTTCTTCTCTATCTTCTTCTTCATTTTCATCTTCCTCGTCTTCATCTTCTTCATCTCTATCTTCTTCATCTTCTTCATCTCTATCTTCATCTTCTTCATCTCTATCTTCTTCTGTATCTTCTTCTTTCGCTTCTCTTCTTCTGCTTCTCTATCTTCTTATGTTCTTCTCTTCTTCTTCATCTTCTTCATCTCTATCTTCTTCTTCTCTATCTTCATCTTCTTCATCTCTATCTTCTTCTTCTCTATCTTCATCTTCTTCATCTCTATATTCTTCTTCTCTATCTTCTTCTTCTTCTTCCGCTTCTCTGTCTTCTTCTTCTTCTTGTCTATCTTCTTCTTCTTCTTCCGCTTCTCTGTCTTCTTCTTCTTCTCTTTCTTCTTCTTCTTCTTCCGCTTCTCTTTCTTCTTCTTCTTCTTCTTCTTCTTCTTCTCTATCTTCTTCTTTTTCTTCTTCTGTAACTTCTTCTTCTTCTCTAACTTCTTCTTCTTCGTCTTCTCTATCTTCATCTTCTCTAACGTCTTCTTCTTCGTCTTCTCTATCTTCTTCTTCTTCGTCTTCCCTATCTTCTTCTTCTTCTACTTCTTCATCTTTATCTTCTTCATCTTTATCTTCTCCTTCTCTATCTTCTTTTTCCTCTTTCTTCTTCTTCTTCCTCTCTATCTTCTCTATCTTTGTATTCTTCTTCTCTCTCTTCTTATTCTCTATCTTCTCAATCTTTGTATTCTTCTTCCCTATCTTCTTCTTCTCTATCATCTTCTTGTTCTCTATCTTCTTCTTCTTCTTCTTCTTCCGCTTCTTCTTCTTCTGCTTCTTCTTCTTCTTCGTCTTCGTCTTATTCACCTCTATCTTCTTCTTCTATATCTTCTTCTTCTCTGTCTTCTTCTTCTATATCTTTTTCTTATTATTCTCTATCTTCTTCTTTTGTCTATCTTATTTTTCTTTTTCTTCATCTTCTTCTCTACCTCCTTTTTCTTCTTCTTCTCTAACTTCTTCTTCTTCTTCTCTTAGTTCTTCTTCTCTATCTTCTTTTCTTCATATTCTTCATCTTCTTCTCTATCTTCTTCTTCACTACCTTCTTCTTCTCTATCTT